>NC_080783.1:200813138-201127999 GCF_028018385.1 Neofelis nebulosa | reverse complement strand
CCTCTCCAGGCCTTGCTGAAGACGGGCGAGCACAGCTGGTCTCTGGCGGAGCTCATCCAGGCCCTGGTCCTGCTCACCCACTGCCACTCGCTGGCCTCCTTTGTGTTTGGCTGCGGCATCCTCCCTGAGGGGGACCCAGAGGGCAGCCCTGCCCCCCAGGCACCTTCACCCCCCAGTGAGCAGAGCAGCCCCCCCAGCAGGGACCCGATGAACAACTCTGGGGTAAGTCGTGCGGCTGGGTCTTGCTGGGAGAGGAAGCTGGCATGGCCTCCGGTCCTTGGATGGAAGCCACCGCTTCCCTATCTCACACCGAGAGGCCTCAGAAAATTTAGTTGACTTTGAAACTCCCATTTTCTCATCTGTGACATGGGGCTAAAGATCTCTACTTCATGGCAGTTGTGAGGATTAAATGAAACAACCGTGTGGGGTCTCTCAGCATGCAGCCTCACAGACTTAAAGCCTCCCGGGTGTTAGCACTTTACAAATACAAAGCTTGCTTCTTATTTAGAAGGGGGCCTTGTGTGTTTTAATATAAAATTACAGATACTTTAACCATCCCTTTCCTGTGAGGGCAGTTGATGCTCAGAGAAGACATGTCTGTCCTGTAGCTTCTTAAACTTCACTTTGGGAAGCACAGAGCATGCGAGCTGCCCGGCACTGCGGCCGCCGCAGGAGGCCTTCGCCATCACTCAGGAAGGCCTGGCTTGTGGGAAAGGGGTGTGGAGTTTCCTGGGGCCGGGGAGTGAATGGTCACCACTGGGTCCCTCCTCCAGGGCTTCGAGGCTGCCCGAGACGTGGAAGCGTTGATGGAGCGCATGAGGCAGCTGCAGGAGAGCCTGTTACGGGATGAGGGAGCATCCCAGGAGGAGATGGAGAGCCGCTTTGAGCTGGAGAAGTCAGAGAGCCTTCTGGTGGCTCCCTCAGGTAGAGGACCATAGGCCTCCAGGTCCCAGGGGCTGCCCCCTTCTGACACCGTCTCTCCTGGGGAGTAGGCAACTCTGCATAGCACCTCTTGTGTTTGGAGGCCACATCTCAACCACTCCTTCTAAGAGGTTCTGAGAGTGGACTTTAGGGTCGGACCTGGGTTTGAATCGTGACCTGTCAGCCCTTCCGGCAGTGTGACCACTGAGAAGTCACTTCCTGTCTCGGGGCCTCAGTCTCCTCCCATGCGAAGGATTGGTTTGTAGGGTAAATGGGACAACAGAAGCAAAGCTCTTAGCACAGAGTGAGTGGCTTCACAAATAACTACTGTTGTTAGGATCGCTAGTATTCTTACTGGGGGCCTTATCCCCCAGGTCCCTGGGCCTGACTCACCTCCTGCCGTAGCGAGGGGCTTTCTCTGGCCCTCCACTCTGCATTCACTGGCCACCTACTGATGAATCAGTAGATGCCCCTGTACTCCGTGCCTGGGCCTCACTTTGACCTCTTTCTGACGTACTTAGCTGACATCCTGGAGCCCTCTCCACACCCAGACATGCTGTGCTTTGTGGAGGACCCCACTTTTGGATATGAGGACTTTACCCGGCGAGGGGCTCAGGCACCCCCCACCTTCCGTGCCCAGGTAGGCTCTCCAAACTATTCTTGGCATTGCTCTGGATTTACAAATAAGCAAGGGGTAGATGGTGTGAGTGCTTAGAGAGTCGGGCACCTGCTCCTTCAAGATTTGATGAGGGAAATGGGAGACCCTAGATCATGACAGGACATGTCTGCGCCCTGAGCTCAGGGGATCCTGATCCTAGGGAGAAGGTCATCACCAAGGTGCATCTTCCTTGGCTTCTTAGGCCCAGACCAAGCAGCAGGTTAGATTTGTGGGGTGGGAAGGAGACATTATAGAGAGTGAAGTTGTGCTCCAGCGAATGGGGCCCCTATGGCCAGCCTTGGGCCCCAAAGATTCTACTCACTGACCCCTTCCCATGTTTCTCAGGATTATACCTGGGAAGACCATGGCTATTCACTGATCCAACGGCTCTACCCTGAGGGTGGGCAGCTGTTGGATGAGAAGTTCCAGGCAGCTTATAGCCTCACCTACAACACCATTGCCATGCACAGTGGAGTAGACACCTCCATGCTCCGGAGGGCCATCTGGAATTATATCCACTGTGTCTTTGGTATCAGGTGAGCAATATATTCCCTCATCCAGGCCTATGTGCACTACAAATCCTCAATCTGAGCTCACAGCTGTTTCCTTTTCTCTTCGTTTCTTTTCCCTTCTTCCTGCCTATACTATTTTTTCAAAGCAAATTTATTTCATTGCTGATTATAAAAGATAGTATGCTCACTGTTTGAACCTTATAAACAAAACTCTTTAATCCCACCCCCTAGAGATAACTATGGAGATATAGAGACAGTGTGTGTATTTCCATTCCAAGTAGGAGTTCTTCTCTTAGCAATAAACAAGGACAACATAAATGCCCATCAGTATGGGACTCTAAATAACGTTATATCCACCCAGTGAAAAAGTATGCAGGTATTACAAATTATAATGGTCTCTTTATATTGCTATGGGAAATTATTCAAAATGTATTGAGAAAAGAGAAAGCTGGTTACCAACCAGAATCTTTTTAAAAAAATTTTTTTTTCAACGTTTTTTATTTATTTTTGGACAGAGAGAGACACAGCATGAACGGGGGAGGGGCAGAGAGAGAGGGAGACACAGAATCGGAAACAGGCTCCAGGCTCCGAGCCATCAGCCCAGAGCCTGACGCGGGGCTCGAACTCACGGACCGCGAGATCGTGACCTGGCTGAAGTCGGACGCTTAACCGACTGCGCCACCCAGGCGCCCCACCAACCAGAATCTTTTTGTGCCCCGTCTTTTTTTTTTTTTTTTTTTTTTACTAAAAATATGTGCATGCATGGGAAGTGTGTGGAAGGTTATACACTAAAATGTTAATTAATAATGGTTGTCTCTGCATAGTATGTGATTAATTACATTTCACCTTGTTACCTAAGTATTTTCTGATTAAAAAAAAAAAAGTAAGTTTATTTATTTTGGGGGAGAGAGAAAGAGAGAGAGAGCACCGGAGGGGCAGAGAGAGGGAGAGGGAGAGAATTCCAAGTAGGCTCTGTGCTGTCAGTATAGAGCCCAATGTGGGGCTCAGACTCACGAACCGTGAGATCATGACCTGAGCCGAAATCCAGAGTCAGATGCCTAACTGACTGAGCCACTCAGGCGCCCCTCTGATTAAAAGTAGATTTTTTTTTTAATTGATAGAATCATGCTTGATATTTTTCACTCAGTAATTTATTGTTAACTGCCTTCCTTGTCAGTATGAATGGGTCTCTTATTTATGCTTTTTCACCACTGCATGGTATTTTGTTATGGATGTAGCATAATTCAATCATTTCCCTATTGTTGGATGTGTAGATAGGTTGCAGTTTTTCACTATTGCAAATACCACGTGCACTGACTAGCCTTACACCTAAGTCCTTGCGGGTGAGCCGTAGGTATGAAATTACCTGTCAAGGATATACACAGATCAATTTTTTTTTTAATGTGTATTCATTTTTGAGAGAGTGAGCAGGGGAGGGGCAGAGAAAGAGGCAGACAAGAAAGAGCCCCATGGGGGCTCAAACCCACAAATCACAAGATCATGACTTGAGCTGAAGTCTGACGCTTAACTGACTGAGCCACCCAGGTGCCCCCAATTTTTGTTTTTAATCTCACTCTGATAACATTGTGGGAAATTCAAAGAATTAAGGGAAAAAAACCAATTTCCCCAAATTCAACTACTCCACAACCCACATTCACATCCTGTGACATTCTTTCTCCATTGTTTTTCTGCTTTCTAATATAGTTGCTTTTGTGTAATTGGAATTATAATGGGTATTATATTTTTTCAAATATGCGTTTGATGTTTGTAAGGAGAAACAACTGGATTTAGAGTAAATTTAGAAAACAGAGATAACAAAAAGGAGAAAATAAAGATCATCCACGATCCCACCTGCTCTTATTATTGTCAAGTGTTTCTTTTCTGTCTTCCCACCCACAAATAACCAAAACATATCATTCTACAAACATAAGATTTTCTTCCTACTCACTTCACTGATTTTACTCACTTAATCAAATGTGTGCATATTTTAGTGAACACATGATCTTGCTTTTCTCATTTAATGGTTTATTCCAAGCATCACATCAACAAAAAAAAAAACCCCAAATTTTTAAAAAGGCACGTGTTCCCTGTAGAAAATGCATGTTGCTAGTTTAAATTATATTTGATTGAGTGGATTGAGTTGTACTTAATTGGGCATCCTCTTGCCGGTCATTGACAGACTTCCAGCTCAGGGGAGGTAGAGGAGAGACAGACATCTTTTTTTTTAATTTTTTTTTTTTTAACATTTATTTATTTTTGAGACAGAGAGAGAGCATGAACAGGGGAGGGTCAGAGAGAGAGGGAGACACAGAATCTGAAACAGGCTTCAGGCTCTGAGCTGTCAGCACAGAGCCCGATGCGGGGCTCGAACTCACGGACAGTGAGATCATGACCTGAGCCGAAGTCGGCCGCTTAACCGACTGAGCCACCCAGGCGCCCCGAGACAGACATCTTTGAGTGTGGCACAGACTAATTCCTGTCCAGCTCCCACATCCGGGCTCCCCCATTCTCCAACAGGGTCCTTGCTCCTATACCTTTGTCTACTGAGTCTGTCTTCCAGTTCTCAACCAGTCTTCCCGATCCACACCAGTCTGTGATGACTAACTGGCTCCCTGGACTAGGGAGTGACAAAGTGGCTTCTAGACAGGTCACCAACTCGCTCTTTGACTTTGAACACGTTGATCGGCTTCTCCAGGCTTAGTTTGCCCATCTGTAAAAAAGAATACCATTTCTTTTTCGCTTTGCCTCTTCCTTCTCCAGGGAAAATATTTGTACAGGCCTCCTGCCCCTTCTTCCATGGCCTTTACTATAGTGACCTTGGAGCCAGGCAGAGATGGGTTTGAATTCCATTCCCAGGACAAGTGACTTCACTTGCCTGAATCTCCATTTCAGCTGTAAAATGGGGCTGATGAATCTGGCGTATTATATGCAATAGTTCTGTAGACAGCATATATCGTAGTTTTGAGGATTCCGTGAGCACATGTTCATGCAGCTCATGGCTAATTCTCTGCAATCTTTGGAGTGGTCCCCTGCCAGTCTAGCAGCGGCCTGTGATGTGGGACATCAGCTACTTTTCTAAGAGGAACCAAACTTCTACCCGCTTCCTACATTCTGCCTTTTCTTGCCACACGCTGTTCCTCCTTCTGAAGGGTGGGGTTAGGGGACAAGAGTCAACTTCTGGGAGCAGAGGATGGTTGATGCTGTTGGGGTCTTTCCATCCAGATATGATGACTATGACTACGGGGAGGTGAACCAGCTCCTGGAACGGAACCTCAAGGTCTATATCAAGACGGTGGCCTGCTACCCAGAGAAGACCACCCGAAGAATGTACAACCTCTTCTGGAGGCACTTCCGCCACTCAGAGAAGGTACAGCCCACGGGGGAAGGGGGAGTCAGCACCCAACGAGGTATCCCAGATGGAGTCTTCTGCCAGTTGGGACACCTGGGTTCAAATCCTACTCTAGTGTGTGATTTTCACATTTACTACCTATAAAATGGGAACGTGCTTCACGGGGTCCTCAGTGGCAGCCAGGAGGACCTGGGTTCAAATCCTAACATAGTCACTCAGCATTGTGACCTTGGGCAAGTCACTTTGCCCCTCTGAGCTTGTTCTCTTCACAGTGAGAGCAAATGCTGCCCACATTTCAAGGTCGCTGAGGAGGGGGGCGGGCATGAAACGAGAAAACGAATGCCCGGGGGTGGCGCTTGTTTTTAGCTTTGGGGGATAGAGAGATCAGTGGGGATAAGGATAAATGTGCTAGAAATTCTTCAGCAGTCGTTGTCCCCAACTGCTCCGAGCCTTCGGAAAGGTCAGGGCGTCTTTATGGGAGAGATGGATGAGGTGAGTGGTGACTGGTCAGGGGAAGTGGCAGTCTGGGAGGCATGGGGATGGAGAGGAGTGACACCAGTTGCCAACAAGCCCTTGTCTGTGCCCCAGGTCCACGTGAACTTGCTGCTCCTGGAGGCCCGCATGCAGGCTGCCCTTCTCTACGCCCTCCGTGCCATCACCCGCTACATGACCTGACTGCGAGCAGGATCTGGGCCCGGAGCAGCTGACCCTGGGGGCATCCTCCTCCCTGCAAGGACTTCTCTTTCTGGAGACAGACCCTGATCCTTTTCTGTCCCAGCCCCCCCTCCCCTACTCTGGAGGTTGTAGGGCTTGTGTGTGACTTGTAGCCCCTGAGCCGTACCCTCCTTTTTTCATACCAAAACGGACAGGATCATTGCATTGACCTCAGCAGAGATCTCTGCAGAGATCTCAGCTCTGCCCTCGGGAGCTGGAAGAGGAGGACTAGCAGATCGCAAGGGACCATGCCCCTCTTCCTGCCCCTGACCCCAGAGGTGGAGGGCACCGGAAGGAAATGAGCTGAGCTCAGACTCGCGTGCCAGCAGGCTGGGCCGCAGGCATCACAAGTACTGTGGCCTTCCTGGACTGGGAAGTCCCTGCCTGCCCCTGAAGGAGAGGGGTGGACACCTGCAGGGACTGACACTCCAAGCAGTTGTGCCCTTTCTCCTCCTCCTCCTCCCTCACTCCCAGATTTCATTACCTCCCACCTGCCATTCACCCATCAATGTGAAAGTCAGTGTCACAGCTGGTCTGTGTGTTTGGCTCCCCAGAAGCCTGTTCTGTTGGGCAGCCTGAAGGCCCCCTGTTCCCTAGTTGCCCTGATCCTAGTTTAGCACCTTTGACTTTCTTCACCCTCTGACTCTTTTTTTCCCATGCCTGATGGTGTGAGGCCCCAGAAGAGAGATCAAGCACGTCAAAAAAGTAGATTATCTCTAGAGAGCTTGGGGTGTCTGTGGGTCCCTCTGACTTCTGGAGAGGAGGGAGTATTATAAATTCTCTGTATTTTTGGTTCTTTATGGGTGAGGTTCTTGGGGGCCTCACTTCTCTAGCCACAGTCAATGCCTGAGGAGAAGGACAAGGAGAAATCTGTTCTGCCCGGGACTGTACGTGCCCTACAGAGGCCAGCACCCCACTCTCCTATCTCCCACGGCTGTGCCACAGACCTTTCCCAACAAGTGAGCCTTCCTAGGTGGCTTAGGAGGAATGGGCTCAGGGGGAGAGTCAGGAGACCCCAGGGTCTTGTTTGGGCCCTGCCCAAACTGGTCAGGTGACCAGGGCTATGTTGCCAAACATGTTTGACCTCTGTTTTTACAGTCGCAGACTGAAGGCTGAGACTGTATGTGATGTCTGAGTCTCCTCTGGGCTTCTCAGGCCAACCTGCCAGCAGCGAACTGCAAATCTTGCAGAATCTCAAAGGCCTCTAGGGACGCCCCGCCCTGGCAGTCAGTCTCTCCTGGCCACCTTCCAAGGACACCTCCCCCCACCCCACCCCCCCATCCCAGATTCTGTCCCCTCCTCGATTTAAGTGGATTGCTCGGAGGCAGAAGCAGCCAAGGACCGATCCCAGGCACTTTCTGTAGCAAATAAGCTGTGAATTATGACGTCCCTTGCCTTTCTTCTGGCACGATGTGCCTGCTCTCTGACCAGTTTGGTGACTGAAGAAAGGCAAGGGTCATGATGCTGCTGCTTCTGACCCTCCTCTCTGAAGAGGGACAGAAGAGGAGCCCGTTCAGTGTGCCACATTTCACACCCGTGCAGGCATGGGAAAGCGGCTGGCACCCCCTTCAGGCCTCAGGCCCTCTGTGCAATGAAGCTGAGCAGGAGGGAAGAGGCCCCAGCATTGGGGTTCGGCTTCTAGAAGGGACGTCATGACTCTGTAAATGTCCCCTGGGTGGGTCGGGAGGGGTATCTAGTGTTCAAATGCAGAAATCTTTGGCTTTGCTACCAGTTCTGTATGCTGAGAAATAAAAGTTCACCGAGGTTTTGTTTTGTACTTCTTGTTAATGGGCTGTTTTTCTGTTTCCAAGGGTCATGGTTCATCTCAGCATAAGCAGGGAGCTGTGATTGCATCATGAGACTGACCTGCTCGTCCCTACGCTGCCCGGCACTTGTGCTCAGTGACTGCAGGGTTGGGGGTGGTTGGCATTAAAAGTCTGTTCTGTCCCTTGGGTGCCCAGCCCTGCCTCCCATCTGTGGCTGGCCTGGCATTGTGGAATAATAATGGCCATGTTATTTTTCTCACTAACCCTGGCCTGGACTTGGAGGCCATTTTTCTGAATCTGCGAGAAAATTTAGACCCAGAGGTAAAGTGTACCTACCACATAGGTAGTCAATAGTGGATCTAGGATTCCAGCCAGAGTCTGGTTGACCCTAAGGTCTCAGCATTTCACCTTGCTGCTTTTCCCACTCTGAGTCTCCCCACTGTAGCAAGAGGGAGGCTGTGTGAGCATCTCTGGAGGCCCCTTGTCCCCTGCCCAACCGCATGTTTACCTGCTTCTCCTCACTTCTCCAGCACCAAGGAGACAGAAACAGTTAGATGTTAGTTAGATGTGACCTCCAGGTTGTGCCAGGGCCGTTTAGTCGCTGTGTGATCTTGGTTGCACTTCTTAGCTTCTCTGGGCACCAGGAACTCTGGTAAGCTTATCAGGGAGAGCACATCATGACTAAGAACTAACACCTCTTCTGTTGGCATCCCACTTCCTCTAAACACTGCTGTCATAAAATGAAAACTGGGTCTCCTCCAAGAAGCCTCTCCTGATTAATTCCGTGTTTCATTTTCCCTTGACCCTCTTCATTTTTGTGGCATTCTATATACTTGTCCTTCCTTCTAAGTCATCCAGGAGGGTAGTGAGAGAACAAATCAGATGTGGAATACAAAACTTGGATTCTGGTCTTGACTTGGTCACTTCTTATCCCCAGGTTGGGGAAGAGTTGATTAATTTCATTGGGCCTCAAGTTTTCTCTGCCCTAAAAACAGGCAAAACGTTTTCAGTTCTTTCTCAGGTAGCGCTATTGAATGACTTTTGTCAAATGTTTTCAAATTTACTATCTCAAGCTTCACAACCCTGTGAGCAAGGAGTGGTGTTCCCATTTTACAGATGTGGAAAAGGAACTTCAAGTCAGTCTATGAAACACCAACCCAACAGTTACACCCAGGTTCGAATTCCAACTTTCATATTTAATATCTATCTCAACCACAAGCAAATTCAATTCTCAATACCTATGGGCACAGGAGGGTTGTGTGGATTAGATAATGCATGCAAAATACCTAGCACAGTTCAGGTGCCTGGCACCAGCCCTAGTGAGCCATTAAGTATTTAGATATCTGCCCAACATCACCCAACTTAGGATTTGAACTGTTGTCACTTTGATTCCAGATCATTGCTCTGTCCCCAAATTTCCTAGGCCCTCAATCTGCATTTTGAGAAACGCTACTCAAGTTGGGGCACCTGGGTGGCTCAGTGGGCTAAGTGTCCAACTCTTGGTTTCTGCTCGGGTCATGATTTCATGGTTCGTGGGCTCAAGCTCCACATTGGGCTCTGTGCTGACAGCATGGAGCCTGCTTGGGATTCTTTCCTTCTCTCTCTCTGCCCCTACCCCCCATTCTCTCTCTCTCTCTCTCTCTCTCAAAATAAATAAATAAACATTAAAAAAATTTTTTTTAATCCTACTCAAGTTAATTTGCATGTGCAATTGAAAACTCAAAATAAATAAACATTAAAAAAAATTTTTTTTAAATCCTCAGGTTAATTCGTATGTGCAATTGAAAACGCTGGGCTCCAGATTGGATCTAATGAATCTGTTTTAGACTTCTACATCCTGCAGTCTAGGACCTGGGCACATCTACCCGGGTTGGAGTTTGTCCACGGTTGCCAATGGCTTGACTCGTTGTTTGGCTTTGGAAGACTGAGAGAGTAGGTAGAGACGGGATCTGGGCGAGTCTCCTCCAGCAGGTTGCAAACATTCACCAGAGCCCTGGGACAAGGGGAATGAAGTGGTTCTCGAACTTTTTGTGCCTTGGAACCTCTGAGAGGACGAGTGTTTGGGGGAGAGCTGAGAAATTCGCATCTTGAGCAACTCTCCCGGTGTCCCGCTGCAGAGGGCCGGATTTCATCTAACATAATGTGCATCTACTGGGTACATTCACTGGACACAGAACAGTGGACAAGACAGGACTGGTTCCTGCCCTTTGGGGATTTATTGTCTAGTGGGAGAGACCGATCAGGAAATCAGTATGTTAATTATTAATTATTAGTTAATAATTTAACTAATTCCTTAAATTATAAGTATGATCAGGACCTTAAAGGAGAACCAGGAGGTGCTACAGGAGCATTTACAAACTGGCAGCTGGGCTTTTTCTTCCGAGGAAATATGTTGGACCTTTGCAGAAACTAAAACACACCCAAGAAGAGCAGTTTCTTACCCACTGTACCTTCTTGGGAGCTGGGAGCTCCACGGAAGAGTTAGAAAACTCATCTGCATTCCTCCGTAATGGATGCCGTCTTGGGCAACCCACACTGCGGCCCTCATTTCATCCCGCCCCCCAACCCCATTGGGAGTGTAGGTAGCTGTGGGACCTCAGCAGAGTCTCTCTCTGGGAACTGCCCTGGACTGAAGGGAGCCACCACTGGCTGTCGGTTTTGCCCCCTCCAGCCATTCTAGTCTGCCTTCAACAACTAGCGGATGGGAGAGGTGGATAAAAGGCCTGGCCACATGCCTCCATCGGCAATGGCTCTGAAGGACGGACCACTTCCAGGGGTCCCTTTATGAGGCCAATGCTGCAGGCGTGCACAGCCCTGTCTCGCTGCCCTCTGCCCTATGGTTTTGGTCCCCAGTAAACCTCCTGTACGCAAATGTCTACCTCAGAGTCTGCTTACAGATGGTGAAAATAAAGAGCGGAGAGGGGAGACGATTTGCTCAAGGTCTCACAAACCTGAACCTTCAGATCCTCGTCATAGTTTGTCACCACGCTGTGTCAGTCCTACAACTTCCTGTCTTGACCTTTTCTTCCCGAGGTCGGAGGCAATAGCTGCAGTGTGAAAGGGCCAGACTCGATGTTCACTCCCATGGCTGGAGACCTTGGGCCAGTCACTTCCTGACTGGGGAGAAGGTTAAGTACCCTGTCTGAGTGTGCCATCTTCTCCCAAGTCGGCCTGGGTGTGATGGCCCTGCTCCCAAAAAAAGCCATGGCCCTGTTGGTGCTAGCAACAGAGTTCCCTTCCCCTCAAGTCTGAATCACCTCTGACCTCCCTGCTGGTACCTGCTGGGGGTGGGGGGTGGGGCCTTGAGCTTCTGTCCCAGTTCTGGGTATCTAAACTCACTCTTCAGGGAGGAGCACCTTTGTTCATGCCCACATTATCGAGCACTCACTTTGTTCCAGACGCTGCTGGATGCTGGCAGTACCTTCGTGAACAAGACAGGCGCAGTCCCGGCCCCCATGGGCCTCTAAGTCCGGTGGAAAAGACAAACGTCACACAAAGACTTGTGACGAGTCCTGAGGGAATTAAAAACACAGGGAGCTATGAGAGAGCACGGCAGCGAATCCCCCACACTTGTGGCAGTTCCCAGAGAAGTAGCCTGGACCCGGCGGATTAGAAAGGACTGACCAAGGAGAGGAGGGGAGACGGGAGTGTGGCACAAAGATTTCTGGCAGAGGAAGCAGTCTGGGGGAAGACCTGGGAGAGTACAAAGAAGGCAGCCTTGTAGGGACAGAGGACGCAGGGAGGACATGAGGAAGGGCAAGGCTCAGAAGGAAGCCAGGGGCAGATCTGTCACAGCCTTACAGGGCACGTTAAAATTTTGGATTTTATCCTGTGGGCCATGGGAAGTCTTCAAAGGAGATTTTGTTGTGTACTACAAAATGGATGCTATGGACCGAATGTTTGTGTCCTCCCTCAGATTCATGTGTTGAAACCCTAACCCTCAACGTGATGATATTTGGAGATGGGGACTAGGGAGGTAATTAGGTCATGAGCCTGGGGCCTCCGTGATGGGATTAGTGCCCTAACAAGAGACAAGAGAGAGCTTGCTTCCCACCGCAGTCTGTGAGGGTATATGACCTGGCCAAGGGCTCTCATCAGGAACCAAATTGGCTGGTACTTTGATCTTTGGCTTCCCAGACTCCGGAAGCATGAGAAATAAATTTGTGCTGTTCAAGCCACTCCGTCTAAGGTTGAGCAGTTGCGCTAAGACCATAGAATGTATTTTTTAGAAGAAGGAATAGAGAAGGTAGTAGGATGTATTTCGGACCTTCCATGTGCCAGGCACTCCACTAAGCACTTCACAGACATGAACTTCTTTCATCCTCACGACAGCCCTGTACAGTAGAGCCCATTATTAGCTCCATTTTACAGATGGGCATAACTGAACCTAGACTCAAATTGCCCTCATCCGGAAAGATTTTTCTGGCTCCCCATCTCTACCCTGACACTACATCTTCCTTCTTTGATCTAATCTTAGTCCGTCTGTTTCTCCAAGGCATTTTTTTTTTCCTGTCTAGTAGAATCATCTTTCGTGTGACCCCATTTGATTGCAAGCCCCATGGAGGCAGAAGTTTTTGTCTAGCGTGTTCACGGCTTTATCTCTGGAGCCCAGAGCGAGACCTTACAGGTAGTAGTGGCCGAATAAAGAAAATATTTGGAATAATAGGTCTCTATCCACCTGGAGACCTCATCTAGTGCAGGGTCTGGGGCTGCAGTGGTCCAGAAACAAACAGCCTCCCCCTGTTGTGGGGTCTGCTCTGGCTGCCTCTGCCTGGCTGGTTGTTACATCGCCAGCTCAGACACCCTGTGTCAGTCTGATGTTGGGGAAAGAGCTTGGACTTTGGAACCGGACAGATGAGGCGCACATCTGAGTGCACGTCCATCTGGAACAAAGCAGAGTGGTATAAATAAACAGAACCAAGTGCCTATAGGAGATTTGATAACTTTAATTTCCTCGTCTATGACATGGGAACATTACTGCAGAAAAGTATTGGTATTGGGATCAAATGAGGAAATGTTGATAGAGTTGCCCCGTTTAGTCCCTTCAGCGGAAGACAGGGATTGGTTCCATGCCATTCGCTTAACTAACGGCTTCAGTTTCCTCATCTGTGAGAGGGGAGTTGTGAAACGCAAGATAATATAGAATTCCGGGCCTGGAATGCTCTTCTCCAGGCTTGTCTGGGGCTAGCTCCTTCTAAACCTTCCGTTCTCACCTTTAATATCACCTCACCAGACTTCTGACCTGATTCCTGTTTCTAAACCTTGCCCCACCCCACCCCCATCTCTTTTCTCGTCAGCACCTTTCATAATATTCTTTGTCACCCGTCTCCCTGTTCACTGCTTTATCCCCACTGTCTACCAGAGTACCTGAGTAAGTGCTTGGTAAATACTGGTTAATTGCATTAAATATTTATTGGACACTTGGTTGTCAGTCAAGGACTATTCAAGGCAACCCTAACCACAAACCCAGGAAATAGCAAGGGCAGGGATTTCACCCACTTGACAGCTGTGGAAGCTGAGGTCTAGCAATATTAATATTTCCCGGGAATTTCCCAAGTAAATTAGTGGAGTTCTAGACCCTCTGAGCAGTGCTCTTTCCACCCACCCCTCCACTGCTTTCCAGGAAAAAGAGCACTAGAGACCCAGGTTCTAGTTCAGGTTCTGTTTTAACTTGTGGCTGTAAGGTTTAGGTAAACCACTTCCCTTCCTGAGCCTTAGTTTCCCCAACTCTAAATGGGAAGAATAATCCTTGTCCTGAACGGTGGTTAAGGTGAGAATCAGCTGAGATAATGGGTTGAAAGCATTTAATAAACCAAAAGCACTATATTAATAGTGCTTCCAAAATCATGGAAGATTTTGTTATATTAATATGCAGAATCAACATTGACTTCAAAGATGAATCACCGTGGGCTGGAGAAGGCAGGGTAGTTTCCTAGAAGCAGTGGCATTTCGGCTAGGCCTTAAAGAGAGGTAATATTTTGGAGAAGCAAAGCTCAGAGCCAAAGCCACAGACCAACCAAAGCAGGAACCTCCAGCCTCTCTGACTTTTACCGTCTTCCTCCTCTGGTAGATATTGTCCCTGAATATGCTCTTCCCTACCCTGCTTTGTTTTTCCTTTCAAATAAAACTTATGGAAGTATAATTTGCATACAACGAAATGCACATTTTTTAATAAAATGTTTTATTTTATTTTATTTTTAATTTTTTTGTAACGTGTACTTACTTTTTGAGAGAGAGAAAGACAGAGGTGTGAGCGGGGGAGGGGCAGAGAGAGGGAGACACAGAATCCAAAGCAGGCTCCAGGCTCTGAGCTGTCAGCACAGAGCCCCACGCCGGGCTCAAACTCACTGTGAGATCATGACCTGAGCTGAAGCCAGACGCCCAACCGACTGAGCCACCCAGGCGACCAAATAAAAATTTTTAAATGTTTATTTATTCTTGAGAGAGAGAGAAAGGCAGAGCACGAGCAGTGGGAGGGGCAGAGTGAGAGGGAGGCACAGAATCTAAAGCAGGCTCCAGTCTCTGAGCTGTCAGCACAGAGCCCTATGTGGGGCTCGAACTCACAAGCCGAGAGATCATGACCCGAGCCAGAGTCAGAGGTTTAACCAGCTGAGTCACCCAGGCACCCCTAAAATGCACATGTTTCAAATGCATACAGTTCTGTGAGTTTTGACACAAGCACACACCTATGCAACCATCGCCCAGATCAGATTCCTGTGTGGCCCTTTGCAGCAAATCCCCAACTCCCTTTCTTGTGTCCCCCAGACAACCACTCTCCACTTTCTGTCACTACAGAGTAGCTTTCTTAATCACTCATGTCTTCATTAGCAATTCACAAAGTTCTGCATTCAAACATTAAAACAAAAACATAAGTGGAACAAAATGTATTACTTCACTAGGCTTAAGAGAGTATTTTCATTTGGGGCATTTGCCAACAGTCGTTAGATAAATTGACAACAGCTAATTGGTGACAAGAATTAATAATAATCATAATTTGCCCATTTAGAGAAAAGAGTTTGTTGATAAAAACTCTACCTACAGGAATGCGTGGGTGGTTCAGTAGGTTAAGCATTGGACTTCAGCTAGGGTCATGATCTCATGGTTTGTGAGTTCGAGCCCCGCATTGGGGTCTGTGCTGACAGCTCGGAGCCTGGAGCCTGCTTCGGATTCTGTGTGTGTGTCTCTCTCTCTGCCCCTCTCTCACTTATGCTCTGTCTCTCTCTCTCTAAAAATAAATAAGCATTAAAAAAATTTTTTTTAATAAATAAACATTTTAAAAATCCAAACCAAACAAAGCAAAAAAATCAATTCTACCTACAAAATTACAAGAGAACATGGATAACCTGATGGCTTCTGGAGAGATGATGACTTATATATAAAGCAGTGTTTTTACTTTAAATATTTCTAAAGAGAAAGCATTTTAAAAGAAAGCATTAGAGATAAATAGTCATTATCCATTTTATTCTACACACTTCCTTTAATTTGATGATACACAAGTTAAGAATGATTCTGAAATTCCAAACAGATGTCGACTTAAGGAAGAAGTGAGGAAAATTAGGGGCGCCTGGGTGGTTCAGTTGGTTGAGTGTGACTTTGGCTCAGGCCACGAGCTCATGTTTTATGAGTTTGGTTTGCGAGTTCGAGCCCCACATTGGGCTCTCTGCTGTCAGTGTAGAGCCTGCTAAGGATCCTCTGTCCCGATCTCTCTCTGCTCCCCCCCTTTCTCTCTCTGTCTCTCAAAAATAATAAAACATTAAAAAAAAAAAAAAGAAATGAGGAAAAATGATAAGGTTCTCTTTTGGGGTCTCTTGTTGAATAGGAACGTAATCATTATATCAAACAAAGAAATAGTAGATAAGCAGAAGTGTTTCCTCTAAATTTAGAATAGTTAATGTTAAATGTTAATACCTGGGCCATGTTATTGGGCTAAATTATAGCAACTCTTTTTTTTTAACACTTTTTAAGACAAAAAAAAATCAACAAATTATATGAAAAAAAAACTACATTGTCTTCTCATTGTTCTGATTATATCAAACAAGTTTTAAGTCATCTCCCAAAACATAGCCTTGTATATGTCCAGACTGTCTTCAACGGATTTATCTTGGCATTCCTTTTAGCTTTGCATTCAAGTACAGATTAGTTTAGCCTGTTCTATAATTTCACACAAGTGGAATTACACAGTATGTGCTTTTTATGTACGATTTATTTGGCTCGGCATAATGTCTTTAAAGTCCATTCATGAGTTTTTTATAACAGTAAGTCATTCCTTCATTTAAAATTTTTAATTTAATTTTAATTTTTTTAATGTTCATTTTTGAGAGAGAGAGACAGGGAATGAATGGGGGAGGGGCAGAGAGAGAGGGAGACACAGAATCGGAAGCAGGCTCCAGGCTCTGAGCTGTCAGCACAGAGCCCGATGGGGGTCCTGAACTCACTAACCGTGAGATCATGACCTGAGTCGAAGTCAGATGCTTAATCGACTGAGCCACCCAGGCACCTCATTTTAAAAATTTTATTTTAGAGAGAGAGTGAGTGTGTGTGTGTGTGTGTGTGTGTGTGTGTGCACGGGGGAGGGGCAGAAGGAGAGGAGAGAGAGAACCTCAAGCATGCTCCACACCCAGCCCTGAGTCTGACGTGGGGCTTTATCTCACCACCATGAGATCATGACCTGAACCGAAATCAAGAGTCTCACGCTAAACTGAGCCACCCAGGCGCCCCTAGGTCATTCCTTTTTAGAGCTGAGTGCTATTTCACCGTATGAACATGCCACATTCCTCTTCACCAGTTAGTGAATATTTGGCTTGTGCCAATTATTTGAATTAAGCTGCTATGAATACTCAGTCGTAAGCCTTTTTGTGGCATATATTTGTTTCTCTTGGGTAAATCCCTAGAAGTGGAATTGTTGTGTTGTATGGTAAATGTATGTTTAACGTCACAAAAAAATGCCAGACTGTTTTCTAAAGTGGTTCTACCATTTTACACTCTCGCCACAATGTTCAAGAGTACCAGCTGTTCCACATCCTCTTCAACACTAGGTATAGTCAATCTCTTTTTTATTTTAGCCATTTTGATAGGTTTATCATAGCAACAGGATTGTTACAGTGAGTCTTATTGAGGTGTAATTTGCATACAATAAAATTTGCCTTTGTTAAGTGTATGACTCATTGAGTTTTGACCATGTGTGCAGTCATGTAACCATCACTGTCATGATATAAAATATTTTTAAAATTTTTTTAAATGTTTATTTATTTTGAGAGAGAGCACATGCCCAAGCAGGGGAGGGGCAGACAGAGAGAGAGAGAGAGAGAATCCCAAGCAGGTTCAGTGCTGTCAGTGCAGAGCTCAATCTCACACACCATGAGATCATGACCTGAGCCGAAATCAAGAGTTAGACGCTTAACCAACTGAGTCCCCCAGGCTTCCCATTTAATTTTTTTTTAATGTTTGATGATATAACATACTTTATATTCAAAATTTCAGACCCCTTTAACATCAGTTCCTTCCCCTCAACCCCCTCCCCTAGCAATCACTGCTCTGCTTTGTCACTATAGTTTCGACTTTTCTAGAATTTTCTATAAATAGAAGTATTCATTGTGTAATCTTTTGTGGTTGGCTTCTTTCAGTTAGCATATTGCTTTTGATGTTCATCATGTTTTTGTGTGTTTTCATCATGTTGTATGAGTAGTTCATTCCTTTTTATTGCCAAGTAGAATACTATTGTACAGCTATATCCTAATTTGTTTGTTCCTTCACCAGTTGATGGACATAGGAGTTGTTTGCAATTTGGGCTACTATAAATAAAGCTGTTACAGGTTTTCATTTCTCTTGGGTGAAAACATAGGGGGGAAATTGTTAGGACACGTGCCAAGTGCATATTTAATTTTATAAGAAATTGCTGAATCATTTTCCAAAATAGCTGTTTCATTTTGTAGCAACACATAAGAGTGCCCATGGCCCAGCCTCCTTGTCAGCCCTTGGTATTGTCAGCGCTTTGTAACTTCAGCCATTCTCACGGGTATGTAATAGTAGCTCATAATTTTTATTTTTATTTTAAGTTTTAGTTATCTAAGTACTCTCGGCACCCAGTGTGGGACTCAAACTCAAGACCACAAGATCAAGAGTCCCATTTTCTTCCAACTGAGCCAGCTAGGCAGCCCAGTAGCTCATAACTTTTAATTTGTATTTCTGTGATGACTAATGACATTGAGCATCTTTTCATGTACTTATTGGTTATATGTAGATCTTGCATATCTGTCTAATGTCTTTTTAATAAACCTTTGCTGATTTTGTTTATTGAGTTGTTTTCTTTTCTTATTATTAAGTAAATACACGTTCTTTATATATTCTAGATATTCTGGATTTATATTTTGTCAGGTATATGAACTGTAAATATTTTTTCCCATGTTGTGGCTTGCCTTTTCATTCTCTAGAAGGGGAGAAGATTGTAATTTTGATGAAGTGCAATATATCAATTATTTTTCCTTTATGGTTCAGACCTTTTGTGCTTCATCTAGGAATCTTTGCCTAACCCAAGGTGACACTGATATTCTCCTATGGTTTTTTCATCCAGAAATTTTGTCTTTAACCTTTAGATCTATGATTCACTTCATGTTCATTTTTGTGTATGCTATGAGGTTACTGTAGAGGTTCATTTTCTCCCCTCAAATATCATTATTCCAGCACTATTTGCTAAAGCCTATCTCTTCTCCATTTAATTTTTTTTCTTTGTTTTTGTTGTTGTTGTTGTTGTTTGTTTTTTTGTTTTTTTTTTTTTTTTTTTTTTTTTTTACCTCTGTTTAAAATCAATTGAGGGATGCCGGGGTGGCTCAGTCAGTTAAGTGTCCCACTTCCGCTCAGGTCATGAGCTCGAGGTCCCTGAGGTGGAGCCCCGTATTGGACTCTGTGCTGACAGCTCAGAGCATGGATCCTGCTTTGGATTCTGCATCTCTGTCTCTCTCTGATCCTCCCCTGCTTACGCTCTCTCTGTCTGTCAAAAATAAATAAACATTAAGAAAAAATCAATTGAGGGGCGCCTGGGTGGCTCACTCCGCTAAGCGTCCGACTTTGGCTCAGGTCATGATCTCTGGTTCGTGGGTTCAAGCCCCACGTCAGCTCTGTGTTGACAGCTGGAAGCCTGGAGCCTGCTTCGAATTCCGTGCCTCCCTCTCTCTGTGCCCTGCCCCTGCTCTTGCTCAGTCTGTCTCTATCTCTCAAGAATAAATAAACGTTAAGAAATTTTTAAAAATCAATTGACTAAACATATGTGAGTCTATTTCTGATTTTTTTCAATTTGTTCCATTGATTTATATGTCTACCCTGGCCCTGGTATTTAAATTTTTTAATGTATCATTCACTGTTTTATTACATGTATTTCCTGTAAGTAAACTCTATTTCTTTGTGGAAACAGACAAGAAAAAAAAAAGATGTTTTCTGTTCATTATAGAAAAATCAGAAAATACAGATAAATAGGGGCTCCTGGGTGGCTCATTCGGTTAAGTGTCCAGCTCTTGACTTCAGCTCAGGTCATGTTCTCACGGTTTGTGGGTTTGAGCCCCATGTCAGGTTCTGCGCTGGCAGTGTGGAGCCTGCATTGGAATTCTTTCTCTCTCTCCCTCTCACTCTGACCCTCCCCTTCTTGCATGCTTTCTCTCTCTCCCAAAATAAATAAATAAAAAACATTTAAAAAAGAAAGAAAATACAGATAAGCAGAAATAGTAAAATGAAAGTTGCTAATAATCCATGCCTGGAGAGTATTACTGTTATTTTTTTTTTTTTTTTGTAGAATTTATCTTCTAGATCTTCCTCCTGTGCTTAAATATGCTAACAAAATGGCAGTATATTAAACAGTCTGTTTTACAATCTGTTTTCCCCTCCACAGTATACTCCATAGTGGTTCTCACCCTGGAATGATTTGCCCCACAGGACATTTGGCAAATTCTGGAGACATTTTTTGGCTGTCACAAATGGGTGGGTGCTACCAGCATCCAGTGGGTAGAGGCCAGGGACGCTGCTAACCATCCTACAGTGCACAAAACAGTCTCTTACAACAAAGAATTTTCCAGCCAAGCTGTTAATAGCCGTGAGGTTGAAAAATCCTGAATTAAATAATGCACATGACATGTTCAATACAACACTTGGCACATATCAACTGCTTGGTAAATGAACAACAAATAACTTGGGGCGAAAAATGTTCCCAGGAGGAGGAATAGAAGTTCAGTGGATCCGGATCCCCACTGTCCTTTTCCCAAATATCTAGCCATAAGGCTGTTGTGAGGTGAGTGGTTTTACCACCAGAAATTCACAAAGGGTGAACAATATGTTCAAGACAGGAGACCTGCAGCCTTGGACCTTGGACTCCTCTGTGTAGGGAGGACGGGCAAACTCACACATTCACCTCCCCCACCAGGCTGCATCTCCCTAGGCTGGAGTCCCAGCTGTTGTCTGGGTTAGTGCAAACAAAGACCTTTGGGCTGTCCCAGATCCAGGATTTACAACCCATGGGCTCCTCCCAGTTTACAGAAGTGCTGGGAAAACACATTCTAGGTCAGCAGGAATTAAGTGCACCCCCCCCAACCCGAGGTGGGGGGGGGGTGTCACGTGGTCTGATGGCACAGGCAGGATGAACTGGAAAGGGACAAACCACAGTCCAGGGGAAAGTGCAGCCAAGGGAATTTGATTCAGTTCAACAGAGTCAAACATTTAGCAACATTCATTGTACTTCTATGTGTGCTAGGCGCTGTCCTTCTCCTATGTGGGAGGTCATTTGGAATAGTGCCAGGCACTGTCCCTCTCCTATGTGGGAGGCCACTAGGAATAGTAGTTAGGAGCATAGTCTATTTAGAAAAGGATGTTTGATCCCCAGGTGTGCCAGCACTAAGTATTTGCCCTTTATAAGGCATCCCATGACTCCAATACACAGAGTATATGCTCACTAAATTATTTATGTGTGTATGTCAGTCCTCACAAAAACACTGTGAGGCAAGGGCTATTATTATCCCATTTTATAAAAGAATAAACCAAGGACCAAAGAGGCTTTGCCCAGTGTCCCAGGACTAATTAAATGGCAGGGGAACATTTTTTTTTTAATTTTTTTTTTTTTTTTAACATTTAGTTATTTTTTGAGACAGAGAGAGAGCATGAACAGGGGAGGGTCAGAGAAAGAGGGAGACACAGAATCCGAAACAAGCTCCAGGCTCTGAGCCGTCAGCACAGAGCCCGACGCGGGGCTCGAACCCACGGACCGCGAGATCGTGACCTGAGCCGAAGTCGGCCGCCTAACCGACTGAGCCACCCAGGCGCCCCGGCAGGGGAACATTTTCACAGACTTTTGGGAAATAGAAAGATGAATAAGATGTGGCCCTTGTTTTCCGCAAACTTAGAGTCTCAGAGGGGCGGTGAAGATGGTACAAGTCTCATTCCAAGTAAAGTAAAGAGACAAGGAAAGAGGTGCTAATAAAGAACGTTTCGGTGGGGTAGGGCAGATCGAAGGTTGGTTCCAGGTGGGGGCAAACAAGAAGGCTTCATGGAGGAAATAAATGGTAGTTAAACTGGTGGTCTTTGAAGACGGGTAGGCTTGGAAGGAGACAGTCAGACTCTTCCTTCAGAGTAGGGTCCTTAGAAGGGTGACCACTGGGTTGGGCCATAGGATGTGTGCCTATGGGGGCAGGGACAGATGATCTGGTTGAGAAAGTTAATAAATTAAGGCAAGGCTGGTGGAAATGGCAGGGGTAATGTTCCAAATAGCTGAAAACCAGAAGGGCATAGGTAGCCACCGATCAGAATGGATACTGAGTTTTAAATTTTTTTTTTTAACGTTTATTTATTTTTGAGACAGAGAGAGACAGAGCATGAACGGGGGAGGGGCAGAGAGAGAGGGAGACACAGAATCGGAAACAGGCTCCAGGCTCCGAGCCGTCAGCCCAGAGCCTGACGCGGGGCTCGAACTCACGGACCGCGAAATCGTGACCTGAGCCAAAGTCGGACGCTTAACCGACTGAGCCACCCAGGCGCCCCTGGATACTGAGTTTTTGTTTTTTTTTTTTTAATTTTTTTTTTCAACATTTTTTATTTATTTTTGGGACAGAGAGAGACAGAGCATGAACGGGGGAGGGGCAGAGAGAGAGGGAGACACAGAATCGGAAACAGGCTCCAGGCTCTGAGCCGTCAGCCCAGAGCCTGACGCGGGGCTCGAACTCACGGACCGCGAAATCGTGACCTGAGCCGAAGTTGGACGCTTAACCGACTGAGCCACCCAGGCGCCCCTGGATACTGAGTTTTTGTTTTTTTTTTTTTAATTTTTTTTTTCAACATTTTTTATTTATTTTTGGGACAGAGAGAGACAGAGCATGAACGGGGGAGGGGCAGAGAGAGAGGGAGACACAGAATCGGAAACAGGCTCCAGGCTCCGAGCCGTCAGCCCAGAGCCTGACGCGGGGCTCGAACTCACGGACCGCGAGATCGTGACCTGGCTGAAGTCGGACGCTTAACCGACTGCGCCACCCAGGCGCCCCGATACTGAGTTTTAAACAGCCCCCATGGCCATGCAGGTAGGGACAAACGGAATACCATGCTGAATATCCTAGAAAGGATGTCACCATTTACTTACCCAGACTCCTTTATATCTTTTGGGAACAGTATGCTCCTGTTTTGCTCTGGAGATCCACTTACCCTACTCTCATTCTATATAGTTCTGGTTGACCTGACCTCGCCTTTATACCTCCAGATGTGGGTACAAGATCGAGTCTGGTCTAGCCAATTAGAACGCAATGGTGACTGGTACAAGGATGGACATGTAACTGAAGTTGGGTCAATGAAGATTCTCCCCACCACCTGTGTTGGAACTCTTGAGGGAAAAAGAAGCTCTGTTTCACCAAGGAAACTAGGAGAAAGGAAAATCAAATTTATAGACTGAAGAGAGAGTGAGACAGAGAGACAGTGAGTTAGAGAGAGAGAGAGAGAGACTAATACTTTATGATTGATTGTTTTTAAATCTCTGGGTCCAGATATGCCTGAAGTTTTCACCCATCCTCTTTAGTTACATGAAATTGGCTTTTTTGTCACTTGCAACCAGAAGATTTCTGACTGATACAATTATGCAGGGTCTCAAATGTCATTGTAAGGAGTTCTCCATAGGCTCTAGAGACATGAAAAGGAGGCAAACAGCCAGGGAGAAGGGAAAGGAAGAAGTTTTGACAATTACTGAAGCAAGCTCCCTAGGGGGTGAAGAAGATTAAAGCAAGAGTGTGGGAAGGCAGAGGGAGTGCCTCCTGGAGAGAGGGGGAGAGGGCTCCTGACTTTTTGAGTTAAAGAGACAGAAGATTCAAGAAACTGGTCTCTGCCATCATCCATCTCCTTCTCTCGGAACCAACACTTAAATTCTTCTATGAGTCTGATGTTAAGTGTGCCAAGACAGGGGCGTCTGGGTGGCTCAAACATCCGACTTCAGCTCAGGTCATGATCTCGCAGTCCGTGAGGTCAAGCCCCATGTCAGGCTCTGTGCTGACACCTCAAAACCTGGAGCCTGCTTCAGATTCTGTGTCTCCCTTTCTCTGCCCTTCCCCTGCTCATGCTCTGTCTCTCTGTCTCTCTCTCTCTGTCTCTCTCTCTCTCAAAAATAAACATTAAAAAAAATTTAAGTGTGCCAAGACAAACTTAGAACGGCTTCTGTAAGTTACAAAATTTAAAGCACTCACAAATGTCATTCAGCCATTAAAATCATGTTACAAATGAATATGTATTGTTATAGAAGACATATCTAGTAATATGTCAAATAATAAAGTCAAGTTACAAAATTATATATATATATATATATATATGGATATATATATATAGTATAATCTTGTTTTGTTTGTTTAAAAATATATTCATATGTTTCTAAGGAACAGGCCTGAAAAACATTACAGCAGAATATGGTTACCTACCCCAAACCTCCTTTGTTTTTCTTCTTTGTACATTGAACCTCAAGTTTGTTCAGGTGTCCATATCCAGAGCTTAGCTGAAGACTTAACTCTTAAGTCCAACATAGAAATGCTAGTAATTGTTTTCAGGGCAGCCAAAACAGAATTATTATTCTGACCAATGAGACAGAAAGGAGAGTCTGCTGGAGGGCTTCCAGGAAAGGTTTCTTACTAGTTAAAAAAAAAAAACAAACAAACTTATGGAGAAGAATGTGGACATTGGAATCCTCATACAGTGCCAGTGGGAATATAAAATGGTGCGGCCACTTTGGAAAACAATATGGCAGTTCCTAGAAAAAGTAAAATACAGAGTCACCATATGGCCCAGCAATTCTATTCTCAGGTAGACACCTAAGAGAAGTGAAAACATCTGTCTACACAAAAACTTATCCACAAACGTTTGTGTAATTGACGTAATTTCATAATGTGTAATAACTAAAAAGTGGGAGCAACCCAAACGTCCATCAACTGATGAATGGATAAAGAAAATCCATGTAATGGAAGATTGTTCATTGTTAGAAAGGGATGAAGAGCTGATACATTTTACAACATGAATCAACCTTGAAGACATTATACTAAGTGAAATAAGTCAGTCACAGAAGACCACGTATTGTGTGATTCCATTTACACAAAACATCCAGAACAGACAAATCTCTGGGGACAGAAAATAGATTCGTTGTTGCTCAGAGTTGAGGGTGGCAAATATGTTGGGGGAAATGGAGAGCGAAGGCTAACGGTTACTAAATTTCTTCCTGACGTGAAAAAATGTTCTAAATTGATTGTGGTGATGATTACACAAATCTGTGGGCGTCTCTCAAGTCGTTGAGTTGTATGTTTTACATGGGTGAATTGTATGCTATGTGAAATATATCTCAATAAAGCTTCTTATTGAGCTATCTTAAAAAGAGAGAGAGCTACTTACAGGAATAGGTATCCTTTATTCCACTGCAATCTAAGGGAGCTGGATGTTACATCTGCATGCGGTACTTGGAACTGTGGCAACCATCTTTCAAGTATGGAAGAGAGCGGAATGCCAACAAACTGAGAGTGGAAAAACAGAGCTAGAAAGAAATTTGGTCCTTGATGAAATCTTTGAGGTACTGAAATACACAATTCTAGAGCCATTCTACCTCAGGACTTAATGATACCATTAGTCCTCTTAATTTCTCTCTCTTTTTCAAAAAATATATTTCTCTTTTGGGGGGAGAGCACAAGTGGGAGAGGAGCAGAGAGAGGAGGACAGAGGATCTGAAGTGGACTCTGTGCTGACACGCTTGAGAACAGCGAGCCGGATGTGGGGATCGAACTCAGGAACCACAAGATCATGACCTGAGCCGAAGTTGGACGCTCAACCACCTGAGCCACCCCGGTGCCCTCTTCTTAATTTCGCTTAAATCTGAGAGCTTTTTGTTTTTTAAATAGCTTATTGAGATGAAATTCACATAACATAAAATCAACCACTCTAAATGCCATAGTTCGGGGGCATTTAGTACATTCACAATGTTGTGCAAACATTCCTCTAATTCCAAAATATTTCCTAGTCACTTCAGGGTAAAACCCCTTCCTCTTTAAGTAGTTTCTCCCGTCTCCTCTTGCCCTAGCCCCTTGGAACCATCATTCTGCATTCTGAGTGTTTCATATAAATGGAATCATACAATATATGGCCTTTTTAATGTTTATTTACTATTGAGAGACAGAGAGACACAGAGCGTGAGCAGGAGAGGGGTAGAGAGATGGGGAGACACAGAATCTGAAGTAGGCTCCAGGCTCTGAGCTGTCAGCACAGAGCCTGACACGAAGCTCGAACTCACGAACTGTGAGATCATGACCTGAGCCGAAGTCAGTCGCCTAAGCAACTGAGCCAACCATGTGCCCCATTGTGTGTGGCTTCTTTCACTTAGCATAACGTGTTTTGAGGTTCATCTATGTTGTAGCATGTATCAGTATTTCATGCATTTTTATGACTGAATAAAATGTTATTGGGGCGCCTGGGTGGCTCAGTCAGTTGAGTGTCCGACTTCAGCTCAGGTCATGATCTCACACTCCGTGGGTTCGAGCCCCGCATCAGGCTCTGTGCTGTCAGTTCAGAGCCTGGAGCCTGCTTCTGATTCTGTGTCTCCCTCTCTCTCTGCCCCTCCCCTGCTCATGCTCTGTCTCTCTCTGTCTCAAAAATAAATTAATAAAAACATTTAAAAAATGTTATTATATGTATATACCACAATTTGTTTGTTCAGTCATCCATTGATGAGCATTTGAACTGTTTGTACCTGTTGGCTATTGTGACTAGTGCTGCTATGGACAGGTGTGCACGTGTACTTGTTTAAGTGCTTGTTTTCAATTATTTTGGGTATATAGCTAGCAGTGGAATTTCAGGGGCATAGGGTATTTCTATGTTTAACTTTTTGGGGAACCACCAAATTGTTTTCCTCAGAGGGTAAACCATATTGTAGTCCCACTGGCAACGTATGAGGGTTTCCAACTTCTCTACATCCTCACCAACACTTATTTTCCTTTTTTTTTTTAATGCTTACTAATTTATTTTAAGAAAGAGAGAGCATGAGCCTGAGTGGGAGAGGGATAGAGAGAGAGGGAGAGAGAAAGAGGGAGAGAGAGAGAATCCCAAGCAGGCTCCATGCTGTCAGTATAGAACCCAATGTGGGGTTTGATCCCACGACACTTGAAGGGGTACCTCCTTGTGGTTGTTTTTTTTATTTCACTTGCAGCTAAAGATATTGAAATTGATGCAAGTGTTAATGGTGGTAGAATTAACGGTTATGTCAAGTATTTTCTTCATTTTGATTACCTATATTTTCTAAATTTTCTGTAATCATACTAATATTTATGAAGTCCTTACAATGTACCAGGCACTGAACGTAGACATTTATATGCATAATATCATTTGTTTCTCATAACAAATCTATAAGTCAAGTAAAAGCTGAGTCAGACAGGAAACATAATCTATCCTAGGACATGGAGCTAATAAAAAATGGTGGAGGCATAATTTGAACACAGGGCCCAGGATTTTTAAAAAAAAATTTTTTTACATTTATTTATTTTTGATAGAGAGAGACAGAGCACAAGTGGGGGAGGGGCAGAGAGAGAAGGAGACACAGAATCCAAAGCAGGCTCCAGGCTCTGAGCTGTCAGCACACAGCCCAACGTGGGGCTCGAACTCACAAACTGTGACATCATGACCTCAGCTGAAGTCGGAAGCTTAACCGACTGAGCCACCCAGGCGCCCCAACTCAGTTTTCTTATCTTAAAACGGAGCTATAGAATATCTACATTATTGGGTTGAGGGGTTAATGCACGTAAAATGCTTTAAAATAGTGCCTGACAGGGAGCCTGGGCGGCTCAGTCAGTTGAGCGTCTGACTCTTGGTTTCAGCTTAAGTCATGATCTCATAGTTCGTGGGATCAAGCCCACATCAGGCTCTATGCTGAGCATGGAGACTGTTTGAAGTTCTCTCTCTCTCTCCATCTACCCCTCTCCCCTCTCGAAAACAAAATAATAATAATAATAATAAAATAAAATAGTGCCTGACATATAGCAAATGCTAAGTTTAGTTGTTATTACATTGTTATTATTCCAGAATTAAATAAGAAGGCCCTTAAACAACAGCAGTGTCTGGTAAGTATTCACTAAATGTTAGCTCTTAGTGTTATTTTTAACAACTTTATTGAGATACAGCTTACATACATAAATAACGTTACATAATTTGGTATAGTCACAGAGTTGTGCGATCATCACCATGATCAATTTTAGAACATTTTCATCACCCCCACAAGAAACCCTATACCTCTTAGCCATCACCCCCCAATCCTGACGTCCCCCAACGCTAGGCAACCACTGATACATTTTCTGTCCCTCTAGATTTGTGTATTTTGTTCATTTTATATAAATGGAACCGCACAATAAGAAGTCCTTTTGTGACTGGCTTCTTTCATGTAGCATAATGTAGCATTATTTATTTTTATTTTATTTATTTATTTATTTATTTATTTATTTATTTATTTATTTATTTTCTTGAGTTTATTTATTTATTTTGAGAGAGAGAGGCAGAGAGAAAATCCCAAGTAGGCTCTGTGTTATCAGTGCAGAGCCTGACATAGGGTTCAAACTCACAAACCCGTGAGATCATGACCTGAGCTGAAACCAAGCATCCTCTAGCTTAACCCACCGAGCCACCAGGCGCCCCTCTTCTCCTTCCTTCTTATAAAGATTCCTGTGCTGGGGCACCTGGGTGTTTCAGTCCGTTAAGCATCTGACTTTGGCTCAGGTCATGATCTCGTGGTTTGTGAGTTTCAGCCCAGCATCAGGCTCTGTGCTGACAGCTTAGAGCCTGGAGCCTGCTTCGGATTCTGTGTCTCTGTCTCTCTCTCTGCCCCTCCCCCGCTCATTCGCGCTTCTTCAAGATTCCTGTGCTTACATTTAGGGCACACCCAGATAATCTTAACATCCTTAATTTAATCACTTCTACGAAGTCGCTTTTGCCATATAAGGTAACATTGACCAGTTCCAGATTAGGATCTGAATATTTTGGGGAACCAATTTTCAGTCTACCAGACTCCTTGATTCTAATATTAGGAAATAAATCCAGTAACCAATGGAATAGCAATGAAAAAACCTGGCTTGGAGTATATCTGGTTGCTTTCTTACCACTTCTGCCTGAGTGCCTCTTCAATATAAATCCTTTCAGTTCAGAAGGGAAAATTTTGGTTTGGAGTAGAGGAAGAGGAAGACCTTGGCACAGGATCCTAATAACAATTTATGGAGAATTTCCTAAGTTTCAAGAAATTTACATCTTTTATTTCTAAAAGATAATTTTGAAAAAATGGGCATTTTATAGAATAAGGAAATTGAAATCCACCAAGAGTAAACCACCTGTCCAAGCTCACAAGGACAATAAACAGCACAGCTAGGATGTGAACTCAGGTCTGCCTAACGGGGACACCAAAAGCCCAGGACCTGGCTATCAATTTCAAACTGCCTCTTGAGAAATAGGAGCTCCTCAGCCCCTAATACATTTCCTTCTTCCTGACATTGACCCTGGTTGGTTATTAGGTCAGAATAACAACAAGAAGATGTTGTATACAACTCAGGCACCCCAGTTCAATCATCTGTGACGCCTCAGGGGCTAGAGTTCACAGTCTGTGCTTGGCACCCCCTGTCAGGGCTTTGACAGGCAATGTGTTTGTTAGACAGGATGTCCTTTCGAGGCTCAACCAAACAGCCCTAGCCCGTCTGAGCTGACCAGCAGAACAGGCCCCCAGGCTGAGTCACCGCCCAGATGTTTCACAACCTGTTTGTGCATTGAAGCAGCAGGAACAAGGAAGGTCACTCTGGGTGCCTAGTGTCTTCTTTAGCTCCTGGACAGAAAGGTGGCTCCCAGTACCATGTATAAGGAGATCTTGGCTCACCCTATGCCCGACCAATATTCAGCCAGAGGTTTCTTCGATTCTTCTAGGCTCTCTCTTTGACCAGAGAGAACCAAGGGAAGTTTCAACAAGCCTCAGTTCCTCATCTGCAAAATGGGAAATGTATGCATTTTTTTTAAAGATTTCATTTTTTATGTAATCTCTACACCCAATGTGAAGCTTAAACTCGAGAGTTGCACACTCCTCCAACTGAGCCAGCCAGGAGCCCCGAAAATGTATAAATATTTAAATTATTGTACATTCAACATGCACCATATAATTTAATATTTACAGCAAACCAGTGAAGTAGATGCTATTATTTCATTTCACAAATGCAGATGCTGAACATTAGAGATGTTCTATCACAGAGCTAGCTAGTGAAAGGTCAAGAACTGACCAAAAAAAAAAAAAAAAAAAAAAAACTGACCACAAGTCTGTACAACTAAAGAGCTTGGGTTCAGAAGGAAAGAGCAAGAGGAAAGTCTAGCCAGTTTTTGGGCTTCCCATTCTATGCTGAGTCATTTAGGCAAGTCCCTTCTGCTCCTTGGACCTTGATTTCCCCATGTGCTCTATCAGGTTGGGGGGAGGGAGCTGAACTGGGCCTGAAAGCTCACTTTTAAGTCTATGGGCCTAAGGTTTCACGTGAGAAGTACTTTCCCTAAGTCACCCCTTTGGTATGGTCTCCATTTCCTGCACAGCCCATTTTTGCCTCTTTTGGGGGAAGAATAGACAACAGTGATGAATTCTTCTAACCTGGAGATCTCTCAGAAAGTCTCAGCTCTTGCTTACAGTTTTTTCATGACTTCCATTGAGCCATGTCCATATCCGTAGAACTGGGACGGCCACTATACCAACAACCCAGTCACCGCACATACCACCCTGCGAGATGTGTCATGTACATTTCCTTTTATCTTCATAATGGCTGGAGGAGACGATGTCACTGCTTGAGGTCACCCAGCTTACAAAGGTGGAGTTGGCATCCCAGCCTAGGTGACGTGGGTCTGCTTCTTTGTCCTTTGCCACACTGCCCTTCTTCCTATCTCTTACTACTGATGGTGGGAGAATGGACTGAAACGAATTAAAAGCACTTGGTGAACTGGGGATTGCTGTGCTCATGTGCACCATTAAGGGCTACCATTAGTTCTCTTTTTCTCACTGTAGTAGGAGCTGGGATCTGAGGCCTCAACCATTCTTGCATCTGCAGATAGCTCGAAGGTGGGACCTTCTATGGGTTTTTGGTGCATAGTTGCCAATGGAGATAATTCCATTCACTATAAACAAACAAATGGCAGCAATTAACAAGCAGGAAAGACAACGATATTGAGAATTAGCTCCCTGGTTGACTGGTCCTTATGAAGGACCCTGTGCCCACTTCCTCCTTTGTTTATTGGCAGCTTTTCTCTGCCATGATGATTGTTGTCATTGCCACATTCTCACTCTTGCACCCAAGGAAATGGGAAGAAAGAACCCTAAGAGCAAGCAGAAAAGCCAGTCAAACACAATTCTTTATCACTTCTTTCTACTAAAATGTAGGCTCTGTCAGGGGAGGGATTGAGGCTGTCCTGTTTGTTCTTTTTTTTTTTTTTTGGAGCAAAAAAAAAAAGGTGATTTTATTAAAGCACGGGGTCAGGACCCATGGGTAGAAAGCACTGCCTGTTCTGCTTATTCTTATATTCCAAGAGCCCAGAACAATGCTTGGCCTACAACAGGCACACAATTAAGTGTTGACTGAACGATATGTCACAGTGTGCTTGCTATGTCCACACAGGGACATACCAACTTTCCTTAAAATTTTCTTTACATTAGTTCTCTTTTTAATGCTTATGCCCTGCCCCCTCAGCCAGGCTACTCAAAGGCAGTGTCTGAAAACACCTATTACATGCTAAGCACCAGTACCATATATCTCTACGGGTATATATCATCTATATTCTATCTATCATCTATCTTCATAGAAATCTTTTCAAGTAGGTAATCTCCTTGTTTTACAGGTTAAGAAAGACTCAGAGTGCTCCCCTGCTAGAACCTCCAAACAAGCTCTCAAGAAAGACTCAGAGAGAGGTGCCTGGCTAGCTCAGTTGGTACAGCATATGACTCTTGATCTCAGGGTTGTGAGCTCAAGTCTCATGTTGGGTGTGGAGCCTACTTAAGAAAGAAAGAAAGAAAGAAAGAAAGAAAGAAAGAAAGAAAGAAAGAAAGAAAGAAAGAAAGAAAGAAAAAGAGAAAGAAAAAGAAAGAAAGAAAGAAAGAAAGAGAGAGAGAGAGAGAGAAAGAAAGAAAGAAAGAAAGAAAGAAAGAAAGAAAGAAAGAAAGAAAGAAAGAAAACAGATTCAGAGAAATCAAGTACCAGCTCAAGGCCACACACCAGTACATAGCTGGGTCCAGATGTGACCTGCATTTGCTTGTTTGTTAATCCATGTTTAACAGAGTACTAATCCCACAATGATATTGGGAATAGTTAAAATTTTAATTGATACTTGTCACCTGCCAAGTGTATCAGTCAATCCTTATAACAACCTTAGAGGAAATTACTAGTATTCTCTCCACTGGAGAGATGAGGGCATGAGGTTTGCAGAGGCAAAGTAACTCGCCCAAGTTTACATGGCTTAGACAGCGATAAACTTTAAATGAAAAAAAAAAAATTTAGGGGCACCTGGGTGGCTCAGTCGCTTAAGTGTCCGACTTCTGCTCAGGTCATGATCTCGTGGTTCGTGAGTTTGAGCCCCATGTCAGGCTCTGTGCTGACAGCTCGGAGCCTGGAGCCCGCTTCTGATTCTGTGTCTCCCTCTCTCTCTCTGCCCCTCCCCCGCACATGCTCTGTCTTTCAAAAATAAATAAATAAACATTAAGAAAAAATTTTTAAGTAAATTCTACCTCCAACGTGGATCTCGAACTCACAACTCTAAGATCAAGAGTCATATGTTCTACCAACTGAGCTAGCCAGGCACCCTGACAGTGAGAGAATTTTAACCCAAACAGCCTGACTCCAGGGCCCATCTTAAACCCTAAGCAAGAGTGTGTTAACCCACACCTTTCTGCTTCTCCACGGAATCTCCTTGGGCTCCTTTCTACCCTCTGGGCTGGACCCAGAGTCTCCTCCAGGAAATGTTTGAGTTGATAATGCAGATAATAGCATATGACTCTCTGACCCAAGGAAGGGGTTGATGATGATGAAATCTTAGGGGACCAAAAGCAAACCCTCTTCCTTCTAAAGACAGCACATGGCAGACTCACAATGCTTCCAGCTCTGAGACTGGAAGACCACCACCTGCTCCAGAAGGCTGGTATGAGGAGTGAATGAGGGATCCAGACTCACAAAAAGTGCTTCCAACAGAGCCTGGTATGGTACCCAGTAAGCAAGCACTAGAAGGGAGCTGTCAAAGGGCCTCCATCTAGGGAATTCGAGACCCAGTGGGTTAATTATCCTCAGGCAGAAACCACACTGACTTCCCCAGACAGACCTGAGAGGGGAGAAACCCAAACAGACAGTTACAGTTCAGCTAAAATAGGGCTAATCTTTAATCTTTTATGGATACATGTAACACATTAACTATTATAGCCTATCCCCTCGAGGCACCTCAACACCTGGTCAACCAGAGGCGGGGGTTAGGTTGGCTGGGCTAAGTGGAAAGGAGCAGGTAAATAGGCCAATTACCCTTCTGCAACAGACTTTCTTAGGTCCTTGCCTTGAGATTAAGAGGCTGAAATGGCTGATGCTGCCTGTCATACAAGGGGCGGGGTAGGGAGATGAACTCTTGAGTCAGCAGCCAGTGAATATTACCGGGCACAAAATAACCTGGGATGTTTTACCGGACTCTCAGCAAACCAAACTCCTTAAGAGCAAGAATTGTACCATTTATTATTTGTCATTGGGTGTTTGCTGTTGGTAGTTACTATTAATAATGATGCCGTTGTTTCCATAATATGAAAAAAAAATCCAAAGGTAAAGAATTACTAACGCTAGATGTCTCTGAATTTTGAAGTCGTAAGGGTTCAACTACCATATTTTTTCAACTTGAAGATGTACTTTGTGTCCATGTTTATCAGGCTTTGTCTTATAATAGTACTTGTAGATGGAGCTGTTTCTCAATTGCCTGAAATTCTGTTATTATGTAAAAGCTGTGACTTAGAGTGAATAGTGTCTAAGAATCAAGGTGATAGAATAGATCAATCTCCCACTCCAGGCAAGAATTCCTCCTACCATAATCTCTGCCTCAATACTTCTACTGAAAGGGAGTTTACTTCTCATCCAGACAGTCATTTTCACTCCTAGACACCAGCACTGGGGTCCCTATATGTGTTCTTCATATAAAGCTGAAATCTGTCTCCCTATAATTTCCACCCAGCATTTCTAATGCTGTCCTTTGGAACTACACAAAAGAAGTCAAATTTTTCTTAGAATCAGAGAATCTTAGGATAGTAAGCAAAATCTCTGGAGGCAGACAGATCTGAGTTTTAATACTGACTCTACCAGTTATTAGCAAGCAACTTAACTTCTCCCTCATCTGTCAAGTGGGTTAAAGTGCTGTGAGATTGAAATGAGATTAATATGTATAAAGTCTCTGATACCTGATGCTCAATAAATGTCAGATACTTCCTTCCTCTTCTCCACCCTCTCATTGCTGATTTCATCATAATTTCATATACTTGAAGACAGATGTTATATTCCACCCTTCTCAAGTCTTTTCCAAATTAAACACTCCCCAGTTTCTAAACCATTCGCCTAATAGTAACTCTGATTCATTACATACCTACAACACACAGTATGTGTCATGCACTGCCAAAGGCCTAACAAGTTAAATAACTTGCCTGAGGCCACATAAGCAGTGTCTGGGATTCAAGCCTAGATCTGTCTGGCTCTAAAGCTACATCTTCAAATCTAGATCCTATAGTAATGCTGTACAATTGCAATAAAATGCTAGCCACATATGTAATTCAAAGTAATCTAGTAGTTATATTTTAAAAAGTAATAAAAAAGGGAAAAATTAAACTTAATGATATATTGTATTAAATTCCAAATACCCCAAATGTCAGTTCAACATGTGATCAATTTAAAGAGTATTATGCAGGATTCCTGGGGGGTTCAGTCGGTTAAGCATCTGACTCTTGGTTTCGGCTCAGGTCGTGATCTCACGGTTCATGAGTTCAAGCCCCACATCGGGCTCCACTCTGACAGCGTACAGCCTGCTTGGGATTCTCTCTCTCCCTTTGTCTCTCTCTCTGCCCCTCCCTTGCTTGCTCTCTCTCTCAAAATAAATAAACTTAAAAAAAATTTAGAGTATGACACTTCACATTCTTTTTATCATAGTAAGTCTTCATAACCCCATGTATATCTTACGGCCATAGGAGATCTCAATTTGAACTAGCCAGATTTCAAGTGGTTAGTAACCACACGTGGTTTGTGGCTGCCACACTGGATAGCACATACTAGAGCAAAATTGCAGTGTCCCTGGCCTGGAATCTAAGGACTTAGGTTTCCCACCCCCAAATCCAGTGCTGGCTAAATATAGGAGACCAAGAAAATCATTTAATAATCCTTCTGCTAACCTCTGTTTTCTACTAATCATTCTGTCAACACAAACAATATTTATCAAGTGCCTGCACCATGCCAGGCATTATTCCAGGAGCTGGGGATACTGCAGTGAACAAAACAAAGGCCCTGCTTTCACGGAGCTTGCTTATGACTTTATTTATTTTTTTTTTTTTTAATTTTTTTTTTTTCAACGTTTTTTATTTATTTTTGGGACAGAGAGAGACAGAGCATGAACGGGGGAGCGGCAGAGAGAGAGGGAGACACAGAATCGGAAACAGGCTCCAGGCTCCGAGCCATCAGCCCAGAGCCTGACGCGGGGCTCGAACTCACGGACCGCGAGATCGTGATCTGGCTGAAGTCGGACGCTTAACCGACTGCGCCACCCAGGCGCCCCTTGCTTATGACTTTAATGGGGTGGGGTGGATAAACAATTCAGTAAGTAAGCAGTATGTTGCCTAGTCAAACGTGCTATGAAGAAAAATAGAGCAGGAAATGAGGGAGGCACACTTCCTATAATTGCAAAAGACTTAAGATGAGAGTTATCTTTAACATGTTCAAGTAAGAGCAATGAGAAGAACGTGGCTAGAGCTGGGTTGGGGGGAGCAGGCACAGATGGGGATGGTGGGAATATGGTCAAAAAGGTAACATGTGATGGGGGCAGGTCATGTAGGCATAAGGAGGGCTTTGGATTTTGCTCTGAATGGAGGGATAACATGACTGATGAGGATGCTGGGGTTAATTAGGTTGAAAAGCAATGGTTATACCTTTTCCATAGGACTACACATATAGGAATCAGCCAATAAATGTCAGGTCATTCCTGGGGAAATATTAGTTTGTAACACTAAGAGTGAGGGTCTAGCATTGCATATAATGGTGGTGTAGATCTATCTTAATTCCCATCAGGCCACTCTTGAGAGCTGATGAAGAAACTGTGTATAGGTACATGTGTCTGGAAATTCATACTGATGGTCTGCTGTCCCAATGAAGACTGCTTAAAAACTGGTCCTAACTAACTCTTTGAGCCCAGTCTGGTGACTGGCTGGGAAGCATTAATGTATAAACTTTTCTCCTCCTTTGCTGGCACGAACTGTAGTAACTGGGGAAAGTCACTGTGGAGAAAGAGCCCAGGAATTCAGAAGGAAGCATGATAAAGAGACAAGCTTGGTGTCAGAAAGAACTGAACTTGTGAATGAGTTCTGCCATTTGCTGGCATTTGGCTTTGGGTAAGTCACCTTACCTCTCTAAACCTCTTTTTCCTCTTCTGTAACATCGAGATGGTAATATGTACATTTTAGCAGTATTTGGCATATCTCCACACATATAGTGACAAATTATTGGTGTAGAGCAACAGTTCAATAATCGGTAGTAATTGTGATGTTTTCAACAAAATTTTTGAACACGTACACACACAAAGCACATTATTATGAACTGAATGTTGTGTCTCCCCCCAAATTCGTGCGTTGAACCCTTACCCTCCAACGTAACAGTACTAGGAGGTGGGGCCTTTGGGAGGTGATTACGATTAGATGAGGTCATGATGGAAATGCCCCCCGTGAATAGAATTGGTGGTCTTATAAAAAGTCCTCTTATAAAAGTCCTGAGAAGTTTGCTTCACTCTGCTCTTCACCATGTGAGGATACAGGAAGTCAGCAACAGCGGCCCAGAAGTGGGATCTCACAGAACCCAACCCTGCTGGTACCCTAATGTCATACTTCTAGACTCCAGAACTGTGAAGAATAAATTTCTATTGTTTATAACTCACCCATTCGATGGCATTTTGGTATAGCAGCTCCAGCTAAGACACACATTATGTGAAGAAAATAATGATTCTTCCCTTCAGGATGTTCACAATCTGTACCAGGGAGATGAAACATGCACAAAATATATTCAATAAGACAGAATGGGCTTGCACAAATGAGATACAAGATATAAAACCAATAACAGTTACAACCATTTATTGATTGCTTACAATAAGCCAGCCACTGCGCTAAGTGTTTCATAAACATCTCATTTTATTTTTGCAAATTCCACCTTAAAAAGTACTATTTTTATCTCTGTTTCACAAGAAAGGCCCAGAGAGGGGAAGTGAGTTGCCCAAGGTAGCACAGCTGGGTAGTGGCAGAGGACAGAAGTGAGGCCCATTCTAGGCTCCAGGCCTCACATCCTCATCAGAAAAATCCATCCCTGTAACTCCTAGGCTTTGTCCAAGTTTTACCATTTTGTTCACAGATTTCCTGTCCATCTTTTTCTTTTTTAATTTAACCCTACTTTGAAACGGCAGCTAAAATTTGGATAAATACTATGGTGCCTCAAGGGACCCATAATTCACTGGACTTTCCAAAGTTGGTGTCTGTATATGAAAAAAAGAGGGCCAGCAATTTTACAACCTCCTCCAGTCATTAGAGTGCTGAGAGCTTGTCATTCTGCCCAACATTGTGAATCACCAGGCAGATCAGGAGGCACATCCTAAGCCCTGGGGTATATGCAGCCTTAATAACCATCAGAGTCCTGTGCAAGGTCCAGTTTCTTAGCCATCTTGTCTTCCTGTTCTACACTCTTTCAGGGTGATCTCAATTATTCTCATACCTTCAGCTACCATCTATGACGCTCTGACTCTGAAATGACTACCTCCAGCCCAGCTCTCTCTCTTCTAACTCTGGCTGGGCACTACCACTTGTGTGTTTCATAAACACCTCATGCTCAATGTATCTACATATGAACTCACCTTTCCTGCCTCACCCACACTGCTTTGTGTTTCCTAGCTCAGAAAAAAAGCACTACCGTGGCCACCCAAGGTAGAAATCTAGGCACCTGTGACTCCTTCTATCTTTAGCTCTGGTTAGTCATCAAATCATTCTGTATTTTTAAAATCTCTTTTTTCTTGCAATTATTTCTCAGTTGGAGTTGCGTCAAAGCTCCTCACTGGTCTTCTTTCTCCAAGCTCTCCTTTCTCAAGCTTTTCTCCACATTGCAACCAGGGTGATCTTTTTATTTTGTATTATTTATTTTGGGAGAGTGAGTGGAAGGAGCAGACAAAGGGAGAGAGAGAGAATTCCAAGCAGGCTCCTCAGTGCAGAGACTGATGCACGCTCGAACTCAAGAACTGTGAGATCATGACCTGAGCCAAAGTCCGACACTTAACCAAATGAGCCACTCAGGGGTCCCCCAGGTGATCTTTTTAAAGCTCACAAATGTTCTTTAGACTGGCATGCAAATTTTTCCAGGATTGGGGCCTTACTCCTTCCCTGGACTCGTTTATTTTGGCCCCTAACCTCAGATTCTATATCCTAATTCTACTTAACTCTGTGTCCTTTTGTACATGCTGTTCCCCTCACCTGAAACTCCCTTTCCTCCCTTCTTTATCTAACACCTATTGATCCTTCAGGTTACTCTGGGCTTTGATGACCTTTTCCAGGAATCCTTCATTGATGCCCCCACGATGGATCAAGTGTCCTGCTTGCTTCCAAAGCAGCTGAGCTGTTGATGCCTCATTTTTCTATTGAATCAAATCACATGGTACAGGCTCCTTAGTTTGACCCTCTGATTCCCACAACTTGCCTATAAACTCTTTTGAGGGTACAGATGGAGTCTACAGCTAACAGAAAGTCTGGAACAGTCTAGCCTTTCAAGAAATGTTCAATTAAAAAAAATGAATGGGAGGTGGTGTAGGTAACAGCGGGGGAACTAGACCTAGAAGTGCAAGTAAAGTAATTAAGAGAGAGGGCTCTGAAGTCAACCATCTTACGTTTGTATCGCAGTCTCTCCACTCCTTTGTATGCTAACAACTCGTTGCCTGGGTTTCCCCATCAGTGAAATTACAGTAATGATTGTACGTGGCTCATAGGGCTGCTGTGAGGGTCAAATATTAAATTTTGATACTCTGTTTAGTATTTTTTGCATTAAATTTGTAAAATATTGCATTAAAATATTATTTATCTTAGCCACGGAGTGTCTTTCTTTCTTTTGTGGCACCAACATTTTTATTTGCCCACTTTCCTGCTCTCTTTCAACATTATAAACATTAATGAAATATTACAAACCAAATTAATCTTTTTGATCCAAGGTTTTGTTAGGAACCATTATGTTACAAAGAGGTGGCAAATCTATGCCTACTTTTATGATTCTCTGGCCCCTCTCAACCTCTGGCTGTCATTTCTCTTGTCCTTTTTCGGCTGTCCTTAACAGCCACTGAAATTCCGGTGTCCCTTTGATTCTTTCATTACAGGAGAGTGCCTCATCCACTTCACTCCTAGTCCTCACTTTGTCCGCACCTTATACACTCAACACAAATCAACGTTCAACAAACATTCGTTGAATTTACTTATCTCCCTATATTCTCAACTTGAAGTAAAATATATACAGTAAAGTGAACAAATATTAAGTGTTTTGCTAAGCTCCCCAATTGTTCAGAACATTATACTTCGCAGTAAAGGGTGTCTTTTCACCCTCTCTCCTCTGCTTTCTGCAGCTCCCTTCCCCAGGCTCTCTTTTGCCCGTCAAGAGATTTCCTAAGGCAAAACTTTCCAGGTCGTCGAACTTGAAAAAATATTTTCCTACAGGGTGGCCTATGACATCAACGACACCGGTAAATCCCAGAGGAACGCTCCAAAAGAAGCCGCCATCTCCCATACAGCAGCAAGGCATCTTGCGCATGCGCTTCTGCTTGCGAGCCAGAAAAGAGGAGCTTTTTATCCCTTCTCGGCACCCTTACGTCGGTGTGGAGACTTACGTGACGACCGCCTCTTGCCGGAAATGGAAAGACGAAGAAGAGGTGTTGCAACACCCAGAGGGCTTTAACTTTAGGGCTGGGGGCTAATTGTCGTTTAAAGGCTCCGACGTGCTGGGGTGAATATATTACCCATTTTGCGAGTAGAGACTACAGCGCGCTCGGAGGTGTGTTTCTAGTGTAAGTGGGCACGTGTCTTTGATGCTGACTTAAGGGACCTAAACCATCCTCTTAAAAACACTTTCCGCCTCGCTGGCTTTGAAAGGCGTTTTCAGGGAGGCGGAACGCCTAGATTTTAGTCTGATCCAAGCTCTGCCACCGACTTCCAGTGTCCTTGGGCCCCTCTCCCAAAGACACAATATTTTCATCTATAAATTAAAGACTAGACAAAGTCTCTTAAGTCACTTTTCGGGTCTGAATGTTATCGCATGCCCGAGTCACAAAGTCTTGGAGGTGAAATACAGTTGGCCCCATTTTATAGGTAAGACATTGAGTTCCAGGGTGAGAATATTGATGACTTCTTCAAGATTGCACAGAAAACTTTTAGAGATTTCAGACTTTGAGACTAGAAGATTATGCTGTAACTCCATGACCAAGTCTCCTTTGTATATTTCTGTATCATCAGTTCCTGAAACGGGCCTATACCAGCTACTCAAAAAGTTTGAATGGGTAAATGAATCTTTTGATGTCAAGGCCAATGACTCGAGCAGATTCTGTTGTCTCTCCATCCTTCTGATGTATTAACAATGTAACTCTTCTTCAGGTGTTTCTTGTGCTTTACTTGACTGGGGACTCCGAAATCAGTTCTGTTGTTTTCAACTTAATCGGAGACCATGGAGGCACCTCCAGTCACCATGATGCCTGTCACTGGAGGCACCATTAATATGATGGAGTACCTGCTGCAAGGTAAGTGAACAAGGCAACTTGGATGGCCTGTTTTCCTCTTTCTGTTCGGCATCTGTGGAGGTGAGAGGCTGTTAAAGGCAGCCTGCATAATTTCTGGCACCCAGTAGACAACAACTTTTTAAGGTTTAAATGTTGGGGCGCCTGGGTGGCTCAGTCGGTTAAGCGTCCGACTTCAGCTCAGGTCACGATCTCGCGGTGCGTGAGTTCGAGCCCCGCGTGGGGCGCTGGGCTGACGGCCCGGAGCCTGGAGGCTGCTTCCGATTCTGTGTCTCCCTCTCTCTCTGCCCCTCCCCCATTCATGCTTTGTCTCTCTCTGTCTCAAAAATAAATAAACGTTAAAAAAATTATTTTTTTAAAAAAATAAATAAAGTTTAAATGTTAATTATGGTCACAAACACATAACATTAAATTAAGTGTACAGTTCAGTAATGTTAAGTGTATTCGCATTGTTGTATAGCTGATCTCTAGAATTTTTTTATCTTGCGGAACTTAAACTCCGTACCAATTAAACACTAATTGATCCTTTCCCCTCCCCTCAGCCCTTGGTAACCACCTTTCTACTTTGTTTCTGATTTTGACTACTTTAGATACATCATATGAGTGGAAGCATACAGTGTCTTTTTGACTGGCTTATTTTACTTGGCATTAATGTCCTTAAGGTTTATCCCTATTGTAGCGTGTGACAGGATTCCCCCTTTTTAAGGCCGAATAACATTTTATTGTGTGTAAATACGTTTTCTTTACCCATTCATCTGTCATTTGCGTTGCTTTCACCTCTTGGTTATCGCAAATAATGCTACAGCAAACATGGGTGTGCAAATATCTCTTCAAGATCCTGCTTTGAATTCTCAATATATGCACAGAAGTGGGATTATTGGATCCTATGGTGATTCCCTGATACTATTATTAACTCCATCTTATAGATCAGGAAATAGGTAAAGCAGTTTTCCCAGATGAGAAAACTCCAGACAGGGTAGTGATTTTCAGGAGGTCATATAATGTTTAGTGGAAGAGTTTAGTCTTTAATTCAGATTATTCTTGTAATAACTTAGTATGAACAACATAAGGTTGTTCTCATTCCTCAGGCTACCTCTCATTCAGTCCTTCCCAACTCAGTCAGTGCCACTGTCATTCACCAGTTGCAAGAACAAAACATTTAGGAGTCAGTCTCTGTTTTTCACTTTACTCCCATAGCTAGTCCATCTCTAAGTCTTACTCATTTTACTTCCAAAGTATATTTAAATTTTTTTAATGTTTATTTATTTATTTTGAGAGAGAGCAAGAGAGCACAAGCAGGGGAGGGGCAGAGACAGAGGGAGAGAGAGAGTCCCAAGCAGACTCCCGCACTGTCAGTTCAAAGCCTGATGCAGGGCTTCAACCCACAAACTGTGAGATCATGACCTGAGCCAAGATCAAGAGTCAGACGTTTAACTGACTGAGCCACCCAGACGCCCCCCAAAATATATTTTAAATATGTATTTTCTGTGCCTGTAGTACCACATCCTGGTTTATCATCGCTCTTCTGACCTACTTTCATAACCTTTTACTCACTACATTCCTTCCACTTTTGATTATCTGTCTCTTTCCAAATAACAGTCCATCTTTTTAAAAAATTGTCTTATGGGGCACGTGGGTGTCTTATTCGGTTAAACATCTGATTCTTGATCTCAGCCTGGGTCTTTTTTTTTTTTTTTTTTTAGATTAAAAAAATGTTTATTTTTGAGAGAGAGTGAGTGGGGGAGGGGCATAGAGAGAGGGAGAGAGAGAGAAGAGAGAGAATCTCAAGCAGACTCCGCACACTGCCACATTTTGCCATATTTGCCTCCTTTTTTTTTTTTTTTTGCTATTTTTTTTCCTTTTTTAAGATTTTATTTTTAATCTCTACACCCAACATGGGGCTCAAACTTAACACTGAGATCAAGAGTCGCATGCTTTACTGAATATGCCAGCTAGGCACCCCTTTTTTGCTATTCTTAAAGAAAATCTCTGACGTTATAACATTTTACCCGTAAACTCTTCAGTTTGCATCTCTAAAAAACAAGGATATTTTTCTTTAAAAAAAAAAAATGTGTATTTATTTTTGAGAGAGGGAGTACACATGCAAGTGGGAGAGGAGCAGAGAGAGGGAGACAGGGTCCAAAGCAGATTCCACACTGACAGCAGAGAGCCAGATGCAGGGCTCAAACTCACAAACCGTGAGATCATAACCTGAGCCAAAGTCGGACGCTTAACCAACTGAGCCACCCCAGATGCCCCAAAGGATACTTTTCTTCATAGCCCTAATGCCATTATTATTATCTTAAGAAAATTAATAATATATTTCAATATCATCTAACATCTAGTCCATATTCAAAAGTTTCCCCCCAGTTGTCCCCAAAATGTGTTTTGGAACCAGGATGCAATCAAGTTTCATGCATTAGATTTGATAATTGTGTCTCTTAAGTCTCTTTTAATTTGGATCAGTCTCCCCTCATTCACACTTTTTTTCTTCATGACCGTGTCTTGTTGAAGAGTCCATACCAGTTTTCCTGGAATGATTCTTTTATAGTATAAATCGGTCATGTCTTTCCCTTTTGTTGAAAATAAAGTGTGGAGCTCATAGCTGCCCTGGTGACCTTGGGGTAAAATACCACCCTCACCAGAGACTGTGTGTAAGGCCTACACACTGTGGCCCGGGCCACATCCCCCTTTCACTGGTGTCTTCCTTCTCACTCACTGCACTTCAGGCACACTGATACCTTTTCATTTTCTTGAATTCCCCAGCTCCTTTCCTGCCTCTGTGCCATAGAGCTTAATGATCTCTCTGCCTCAGTAGTTTTCTCCAGCTCTTCAAATAACCATCTCATTTTCATCCTCAGGTCTCAGCTCTGTTATATCCCCTTAGGGAGACCTTCTCTGACTCCCACCCCTCAGGTCTTTTCTCCACCCCCACCAATTGCTCTCTATCCCACCCCCCTTTTATTTCCTTGTATTTCTCTTCACATGCTTATTTATTTTTTGTTTCCCCCACTAAATTCTAATCTCCATGAGGACATAGACCTCTACTTCCTAGCATAGTGCCTGGAATTCAAGTATAGGTTGAGGGGGCACCTGGGTGGCTCAGTCAGTTGAGCGTCTGACTTCTGCTCAGGTCATGATCTCCAGTTCAAGAGTTCGAGCCCCACATCGGGCCCACTGCTGTCAGCTTGTGGCCCACTTCGGATCCTCTCTCCCTCCCTCTCTGCCTCTCCCCCACTCTCTCTCTCTCAAAAATAAATAAACATTATTAAAAAAAAAAAAAAGAAGAAGTATAGGTTGAATGAACTTAAACACTTAAAAAGCTCTAATGTTTGAGGAATGAACAAACACGTCTGATACTGTCCCGAATGTAGGGTACAATGTATTGAATGTAGAACCTGTTCCCTGCTCCCATGATCTTCTATCCTGTATTTAATCTGTTATTGCTTTTCCTACAACACTGTCCATTGCCAAAAATTCATTCCTTTGAGTCCCATTATCAATGTTTACCACGGTAACAGTATATACTCTTACTTTAACAGATTTATTCAATAAACATTTGAATATGTTCCTAGCAGCGGAGGAAGAAAGATGAATAAAGTATCAATGCACAGGGGAGTCTGGGTGGCTGTCAGTTACGTGTCCAATTTCGGCTCAGGTCAAGATCTCATGGTTCATGGGTTCGAGCCCTGTGACGGGCTCTGTGCTGACAGCTGGGAGCCTGGAGCCTGCTTCTGATTCTGTGTCTCCCTCACTCTCTGCCCCTCCCCTGCTCATGCTCTGTTTCTTTCTGTCTCTCAAAAATAAAAAATGTAAAAAAAAAAAAAAAAAATTAAAAATTAAAAAAAAGTATCAAGGGGCGCCTGGGTGGCTCGGTCGGTTAAGCGTCCGACTTCGGCTCAGGTCATGATCTCACGGTCCGTGGGTTCGAGCCCCGCGTTGGGCTCTGTGCTGACAGCTCAGAGCCTGGAGCCTGCTTTGGACCCTGTGTCTCCCTCTCTCTGTGACCCTCCCCCGTTCATGCTCTGTCTCTCTCTGTCTCAAAAATAAATAAACGTTAAAAAAAAAATTTTTTTTTTAAAAGTATCAATACACAATTGATATATTGAAAGATGACAAAAGAATCGAAGTAATAATGCTAAAGGAAACTAAAGCAGGGAGGTGGAAAGTGATCGGAGGGAGACCTGCAGTCTTCATTTAGGGTGATTAGAAAAGATGTCTCTGATAAAGTGATACTTGAGCAAAGACTGAAAGAAAGTGATGGGATGAGGCATGCAAATACTGGTGAGAAAAATGTTCTACGTGTAGGGAATAAGGGAAGGGGCTCTGAAGAGCAATACTTTATCAAATACTTGGCATTTTCAGGGAGTAGCAGGAAGATCACTGTGGCTGGAGAGAGTGATGTAGGGGGATAGTGAAGGAAATAATGCTGGACTGGTAGAGACCACAATGTATAGGGCCTTGTAGATGATAGTAAAGACTTTGGGATTTATTTTGAATGACACAGGAAGCCATTGGAGGGTTCTGAGCAGAAGAGTGTCATTATCTGCCTTCTATCCTAAAAAGAACATTTAGCTGTTGTGTGGAGAAGAAGCAGGCAAGGGTAGAAGTCGCCATTGGAAAAAACAGGCAAGATATGAAGGAAACTTGGACCAGATGGAAATGAATGAGGGAGTGAGAAGTGGTTGGATTCTGCATGTATTTTAAACATATGGATTGGATGTAGGTGTGGGGGAAAGTAAGGACTCCAGATGATTCTGTGGTTTGGAGCCTGGGCAACTGGAGGCAGAGAGTTTCCATTGATTATGATGGAGAAGACTGCAGAAGGAATAGGATTCTGGAGGAAATCCCACAGCTGGATACTGAACATATGAAGGTGAAGATGTCTGTTAGGTATCAAAGTGGAGAAGGTGAGTAGACAGTTGGATATATGAGTCTGGGGTTCATGAGATATAAACATGGGAGTCCTCAGGCCATAGATGATATTTAAAGCCATAACATTAAATTAGGTCACCTAGGGAGGAAGAGATTGTTGATAAAGAGGACCAGGATTGAGTCCTAGGATCCTCTAGTAATTAGGGAAGATGAGAAAGACCCAGCAAAGTAGACTTAAAAGGAATGGTCAGTGAATTAGGTGAAGAACTAAGAGTTGTGTCCCAGAGGCCAAGAGAAGATAGATTTTAAAGTGGGTATAATCTAATAATCTTACCAAAATGCTGTTAGGAGGATGAATAAGAGAACAAAGATTAGTGTATTTCTATGGAGCATTTGGTTCTCTTACTTCGATATAGTGTGTAAAAAAGAAATGTTATAATCTATAGGTGGAAAACTTGTGTTTGCTGGAAATAGAAGATAATTTTTTTAAATAAATGGCAACAAAAGAGTGTTGTTATTATTCTAGATAGATGCTCTTGCTGTTAAAGACTCTGAGCCCAAAGCCTGCTGGAGATTAGCATTTAGAGAAGGCCTAAGGACTTTCTAGTACCAGATAAGACAATGCAAAACACTGAAAGGGAATTAACTTTATCATAATGTTGTCCAATACTTTGGCAGTATAATCCCTCAAAAATCTCATATATTGGACCAGTACTTTACAGAACACTGCAGTAAACTGTTTTGGTTTTTCATTGAAGCTTTTTCAATCTTTTACTAATCCCAGTACCCTAAATTAAAGATGGGACTCAACAATGCTCTTTCCTTCTTCAGGAAGTGTTTTAGATCACAGTTTGGAAAGCCTCATCCACCGCCTTCGTGGTTTGTGCGACAACATGGAACCCGAGACTTTCCTTGACCATGAGATGGTATTCCTCCTTAAGGGCCAGCAGGCCAGTCCGTTTGTTCTAAGGGCCCGGCGTTCTATGGATAGGGGAGGGGCACCCTGGCATCTGCGCTACCTGGGACAGCCAGAAATGGGAGACAAGAACCGCCATGCCCTGGTGCGAAATTGTGTGGACATTGCAACATCTGAGAACCTCACTGACTTCTTAATGGAAATGGGCTTCCGCATGGACCATGAGTTTGTCGCCAAGGGTCACTTATTTCGTAAGGGTATCATGAAGATTATGGTGTACAAGATCTTCCGCATCCTGGTGCCAGGAAACACAGACAGCACTGAGGCCTTGTCACTTTCTTATCTCGTGGAACTAAGTGTTGTTGCACCAGCTGGGCAGGACATGGTCTCTGATGACATGAGGAACTTTGCTGAGCAGCTGAAACCTCTGGTTCACCTAGAGAAAATAGACCCCAAAAGGCTCATGTGACTAAGACAGTCTGTCTGCCACTGGGGCCTGCTCTCACCTGTTACAAAAAAGAAAATGTAGTAAATTCCCCTTTCCACCACTGCCAGCCAGGCATTCTTCCCTCAGAAAGGAGGACAGTGAGAACTTAGTTGGTTCTTTGCACAGTTTTCCTCATGTGGCAAACTTGTGACAGGCTTTCCAGATTAAAGGCTCAGGATAACCTGAAGAATCTATCCAATTCCTCTGTATAAAGATGGAAAACCAGAATAAATTAGCTTTTAGAAAGAAAAATCTTTTGAATTTCTTTTTGCTATTTGTGTATCAGATTTGTAAAGTAGAGGCTGTGAGCTTGTATTAGTTGGTAATAAAGCCTATGAAGAAAAACATCTGTGATTTTGATTCTTTGTTACCCTGCTAATTTGGGGTAGATTAACTACCAGTTGGAACAAAAAAAAAAAAAAAAAGGCAGTTTTTAGTTTTATTATTTTTTTATTTTTATTTTTTTAATGTTCTTTTTTAAGTTTATTTATTTTGAGAGAGAGCAAGTGTGAGAGGAGGAGGGACAGGGAGAGGGAGAGAGAGAATCAGAAGCAAGCTCCACATACCATCAGCATGGAACCCAGTGTGAGACTTGATCTTGTGAACTGTGAGATCGTGACCTAAACTGAAATCAAGAGTCCACCAGTTAACCAACTGAGCCTCTCAGGCGCCCGGCAGTTTTTAGTTTTAAGTTTGATAGAGGTGAGGGGTGCCTGGAGGTGCCAGTTGGCTAAGCGTCTGACTCTCCGTTTCAGCTCAGGTCATGATCTCACGGTTTTGTGAGTTCAAGCCTTGCATCAGGCTCTGTGCTGGTGGTGCACAGAGGCTTGGGGTTTTCTCTCTTCTCCCTCTCTCTCTGCCCCTCCCCTGCCCACACTATCTCTGTCTCTCTCTAAATAAATAAACAGGGGCACCTGGGTGGCTCAGTCAGTTAAGTGTCCAACTTTGGCTTCAGGTCATGATCTCACAGTTCATGAGTTTGAGCCCTGTGTGAGGCTTTGTGCTGACAGCTCAGAGCCTGGAGCCTGCTTTGAATTCTGTGTCTCCTTCTCTCTCTGCCCCTCCCCTGCTCATGTTCTGTCTCTCTCTGTCTCTCAAAATAAATAGGTAAACAAACAAATAAACTTAAAAAAATGTTGGGGCGCCTGGGTGGCGCAGTCGGTTAAGCGTCCGACTTCAGCCAGGTCACGATCTCACGGTCTGTGAGTTCGAGCCCCGCGTCAGGCTCTGGGCTGATGGCTCAGAGCCTGGAGCCTGCTTCCGATTCTGTGTCTCCCTCTCTCTCTGCCCCTCCCCCGTTCATGCTCTGTCTCTCTCTGTCCCAAAAATAAATAAACGTTGAAAAAAAAAAAAAATGTTAAAATTTTTTGATAGAGGTGGTAGTTTTTACCTTTAACCAAAGTGGCACATTTATCGAAAAAATTTTAAATACAAACAAAAATAAGAAAATAACCTATAATCCTATTATTCAAAGAGATAACCTATTTCTATTCTGGTATATATCCTTCTAGTCTTCTATAAATTTATATATATGAGATATATTTTGTAATGCTTATTTTGAGAGAGAGAGAAAAAAAAGCATGAGTGGGGGAGGGGCAGACAGGGAGGGAGAGAGAGAATCCCAAGCAAGGTCCAGGCTCAGCACGGAGCCTGAAATAGGGCTTGATCTCATAACCTGAACCAAAGCCAAGAGTTGGATGCTTAACTGACTGAACGACCCTGGCACCCCAAGGTATATTTATTTTATAAAATTACTCTGGGGCACCTGGGTGGCTCAGTCAATGAAACGTCCGACTTCAGCTCAGGTCATGATCTCACAGTTCATGAGTTCAGTTCCCACATCGGGCTTACTGCTGTCATCACAGAGCCCACTTCAGATCCTCTGTCTCCCTCTCTATGCCCTTCATGTGCACTCTCTATGTGTACTCTCTCAAAAATAAACATTAAAAAATATATATATACTGGTTTATACCCTCCTTTTTCTGTTTATCATTAACATCTTTCCAGGACATTAGACTATAGTGTCCTTCTGTAAAAACAAAAAACTTCATTTAAACAGGGAAACCGAGGTAGAGATTAGTCAACTTTCTATTAATTAGCTGGTGTGTAAATATTGATATTTATAATTGCTATCTGTATCCCTTATGGATTTTCCATAACTTAATTGATTCCCATACTTTGGGATTTTTAGTTTGATCCCAATTTTTGGCTTTTATAAATAATCCTGTAATGCTAGTGTTTTTCATCGTTGACATCATCATTGACATCTCTGACTAGCTTTAGGATAAATCCTAGGGAACTGTTGAGTCAAAGGGTATGCACTATTTTAAGACTTCTGCCATGCATTGCCAAATGCCTTCCAGAAATGTCCCAGTTTTCACTCCCACCAGCGGTAGATGAGGTTCCCAAAAATGTTGCCAAAACTGGGTGTGACTGTGAAAACTTGTTTTCCCCATTTGATGATAAATGGTAACTAGTTTTAGTTTTCTTTTTAAAATAGTCATCGGAAGGGGCGCCTGGGTGGCGCAGTCAGTTAAGCGTCCGACTTCAGCCAGGTCACGATCTCGCAGTCTGTGAGTTCGAGCCCCGCGTCAGGCTCCGGGCTGATGGCTCGGAGCCTGGAGCCTGTTTCCGATTCTGTGTCTCCCTCTCTCTCTGCCCCTCCCCCGTTCATGCTCTGTCTCTCTCTGTCCCAAAAATAAATAAAAAAACGTTGAAAAAAAATAAAATAGTCATCGGTCAGATTAAAATTTTTTATGTTTACTGGACATTTTTTTCTTACGTGACTTGCCTTTTCATTGATTGTTCATCTTATCTAGTCATTTATAAAGAGCTTTTATAAAAATTTTCCCCATTTATCATTTGTATTTAATTTTTTCTTTTTTTAAGTAACAGTTCTTAGTGGGATAAATGTGTTGCTCATTTTAATACTTGTAGAGTTGTGTTTTTTTTAATACACTGGAGAGAGTTTGGCTTGCTAAAAATTGTAGGTTATTCAAAATGTTCATTTTTTTCTGGAACCTTCACTTAGATCACACCACAGTTGAGCTACATTGGACAAATCATAATTCTCTTTGGATCTCAGTTACTTGAAATATTATATGAATATTCTGTTAGGATGCTTTAGACTACAAGTAACAGAAAACCTGTCCAAAGCTACCTTAAACAGTAAGGCTGGCATTATCTCATGAAATGATAAGTTCTAAGATGGGGCAGCTTCCAAGTTGGGTAGGTAGTTATTTCTCTGGCTCTGGAATCCTGTTCTTGGCTTTCCCCTGAATGTTTTCAAGATAGTTTCCCCCACCCCCTCAGTTACAGATTGCATAAATGGGTAAATCCTGTTCCTTTCTTCACAGCATATTAGCATAATGATTCAGGCAAGTCCCTTTTCTTGTTTTGTACTCTTCCCCTTTATTCCTAAACTCTATTCCTTCCCTCTATCCTATAGGCACCCATTCTGATATGTTTGATGTATGTCTGTGATGCTTGTCTTGCAATATGTAGAGTTATGTGAACATATTCAATTCACACAAATGATACTGTGCTATAAACATTTTTTTATTTTTAAAAATTAATATTGCTTTTGTGATATGCTCTTGTTGCTATATATAAACCTACCTCATAACTTCCAGCTTGCATATTCTTTTTTTTTTTTTTAAGTTTATTTATTTATTTTGAGAGAGACAGGGAGAGAGAATGCATGTGCAGGACAGGGGCAGAAAGAGGGAGAGAGGATCTTTTTTTTTTTTTTTCTAATCTTTATTTATTTTTGAGAGAGAGACAGAGACAGAGACAGAGCATGAGCAGAGGAGGGGCAGAGAGAGAGGGAGGCAGAGAATCTGAAGCAGGCTCCAGGCTCTTAGCTGACAGCACAGAGCCTGGCGGGCTCGAACTCACAGACAGTGAGATCATGACCTGAGCCGAAATTGGAGGCTTAACTGACTGAGCCACCCAGGCGCCCCAAGGGAAAGAGAATCTTAAGCAGGCTCCGCACTCCCAATGTGGGGCTCGATACAGGGCTCAATCCCATGAACTGATATTATGACCTGAGCTGAAATCAAGAGTGAGACACTGAACCAACTGAGCCACCCAGGTGCCCCTGGCAGGTGCTTTAAATGTTTTAACTCACGTGTTTCTCACAATAACCCTATGAGGTAGACCTTGTAACTCCCATTTTATAGATGAGAGTGAGATACAGAGAATTTACTCAAATTTTCTTCTTCCATTGTTCAAAGTCAGAATTAGTAAATGGTGGAACCTGAATTTCAACCCAGCGTAGCTCCAGAATCCAGGCACATAACTGTGCATACACTGTATTTTACTCCTTCAGTCCCTTGAGGATGGGAATCTAGATTGTCATTCACTCTCTTATTACCATAAAAAGTGCTAAAATAAGCAAATTTGTAAATTGATGTGGAACATTCCTCTGAACCATATACCTACGAGCATGCTCAAGTTTTCCAAATATTCCAGATATCTTTTCAGAGTGGCTGTGCTATTTGACATTGCTATCACCAGTGAACAAGAACTCATATCCGCATCCTCTTTGTACTTTGTGCTAGTTTGAAGGATGTCAAGTGGCAGCTTTTGGTTGTCTTGATTTGCATTTCTCTGGTCATAATCAATCTGAGCTTTTTTTAAGCCTTTTTTTTAATACACCTTTTTGTATATGAAATTATACAGACTTCTTAGTTTGTGAAACTAAAGTATCTATACCCTTTGCATATTTTTCTATTCGGTTTCCTATCCTGTTAGTTGGTAGGAGTTAACGGGTATATTCTGGACATTCCTTGTTTGTTTTAAACATTGCAGATCCTTCTCCTGGTCTGTCAGTCACCTTCCTGTTAAGCTTTTCTGTGATGTGATGTTGTTAATTCAGCAGATGTCCTAAATTTTGACCTTAGGATTTGGAATCTTCTTTAGGAAGCCTTTATTTACCCAGAGGTAACAGTTTTTCCTTTATTAATTTTATAGTTTTCATTTCTTACATTTAGGTCTTTCATCTCGAGTCCACATTTAACATAGTTTCATGTAAAAAATCCAGATTTTTTTTTCTCCATACAGTGAGCAATCTTTCGAATGCTTTGTGGTGCCACATTTATCACATACTAAGTTCCCATGTATATGCATTCTTTCTAAACTCTGCATTCTATTCCATTGGTCTGTTCCTTCCTTTCAGTACCAGCAACACGATGTTTTTATTACTGAGGCTTTGTGGTGGAGCCAGTTCTACCAGTAGGGCAGGTATCCTATTTTTATTTCCCTCTCAAAATCAACTTAGCTTCCATACTCATTGTAGAATAAGTTTCAGTTTCTCACCATTATTGCTAGAATTTTTATTGGAACTTCATTGAGTATATATAGATCAATCTGGGGGGAGAACTGACCTCTTTGCATGGAACACTCCACTTCTTTCAAATCCTGTTAAAATGTCAAAAAAAAAAAAAAAAAAAAGCCTTCCCTGACCATCCTAAGCAGCACACTCATTCCCATCACTCTCTGTTTATCTTATTTAATTTTTTTCATAGCATCTATTACTAACCAACTTCAGATTATTTATTTACTGCTTCTCTTCTAGAATGTAAGATTCATGAGGAATGTCCCAATATCTGACCTTTGGTAGTCCCTCTGAATGTTAAAAAATGAATAAAATCTTTATACTGCTGAGGTTATCCCAATTATGACATTTATTCAGGTTTTCTTATGTCCTGAAATAGAGTTGAAAAAAAATGTTTTTGAGGTGTATTTATTTTAGAGAGAGAGTGAGTGAGCAGGAGAGGGGCAAAGAGAGAGGGGGACAGAGAATCCCAAGTGCATGCCACACTGACAGCACAGAGCCTGATGCAGGGCCCAAATTCTTGAACCATAAGATCATGACCTGAGCTGAAGTTGCACTCTCAACCAATTAAGCCACCCAGCTGCCCCAAGTTGGAAAAAAAAAGTAATAAACTTCTTAGGCATTGCTTTTAGGCTAATTTCTGTAGACCATAAGTCAGCAAACTGCACTTGTATGGGTCAGCCTGCTGTCTGCTTTTGTAAATAAAGTTTTATTGGAATATCCACATTTATTTAAATATTTCTATGACCGCTTTTGTACTACAATGCCAGAGTTTAGTGGCCACAACAGAGATCACATAAAGCAGAAATTATTTACTGTCTAGCCCTTTACAGAAAGTTTGTTGATCCTTGCTATAGACTATAGTTTAGTTGCTATTGTAGATGTGTTATCTTTTTATTACATTTTAAGGTGAATATTCCTGTTATAGAAGACTATTGGGTTTTGTAAAATGATTTCTATTCTTACAAACTTGATCAATAACGCTTTTATAGTTCTGATAATTTGCCTGATGAGTATGTTGTGTTTTCCATATAGACTATCATATCATTGGCAAGAGTGGCAAGCAGAGAGAGTACATACCTCTTTCACATTTTTCTTGTCTAAAGGAATTGGCCAGACTCTCCAATACTCTAGCTAACACTACTGGTAATAATGCACACCCACGACTTAGTCCTGATCTTGATGCTATTGCTTCAAGTATGATGAAAAATCATGTCATTACCAACAATAGCCAAACTATGGAAAGAGCCCAAATGTCCATCGACTGATGAATGGGTAAAGAAGATGTGGTATATATATGGAGTATTACTCAGCCATCAAAAAATGCCATCTTGCCATTTGCAACCATGCGGATGGAGCTAGAGTGCAATTATGTCAAGTGGAATAAGTGAGAGAAAGACAAATACCATATGATTTCACTCATAAGTGGAATTTAAGAAACAAAACAGATGAACATATGGGAAGGAAAAAAATAAAAGAGTGAGAGGGAAGCAAACCATAAGAGAGTCTAATAATTGAGAACAAACTAAGGGTTAATGGAGAGGGGGGGTTGCTAAATGGGTGATGGGTATTACAGAGAGCACTTGTCATGATGAGCACTGGGTGTTACATGTAACTGATGAATCACTAACTCCCGAAACCAAGATTACACTGTATGTTAACTAACTAGAATTTAGTAAACATTTGGAAGAAAAAAATCATGTGATTTTTACCCTTTGGTCAATTCAGGTGGTGAATTATATTGACAGACTTTCTGCTATTGGTCCATCCTTGCACTCCTGGCATCACTCCATTGCATCATGATATTATCTTTTAAAAACCCTGTTGGGTTTGAGTACCTGTTATTTTGTTTAGGATGTTTCAATTGTGGACTACCTTAATTGTCATCCAGAGATGTATGCAAAGTGACTACTCCCTATTTTTCCAACCTCTCTGCTAGAACTACAAGCTAAGCACTATGCTCAGTGCTGGGTTACAGCAATGGCTAAGATACAGTTCCTGTCTTTAATAGCTCCCATTATAATGGCAGAAACAGACATTTATACAGTTTGTATAGTCATAAAAGGTATGTGAACAAAGGTCTCCTTCCCCAAATGAATGACCAAGCAGGTCTGCTTCCTTTTCCTTATACACCTCAACACACTTGTGTATGTATTATCTTTCTTTTCTTTTTTTTTAATAAGTTTATTTATTTATTTTGAGAGAGAGAGGGAGAGAGCACAGTGGGAGAGGGGCAGAGAGAGAGAGAGAGAGAGAGAGAGAGAGAGAGAACCCCAAGCAGGCTCCACACTGTCAACACAGAGGTCAATGCGGGGCTTGAACCCACGAACCGTGAGATCATGACCTGAGCTGAAATCAAGAGTCAGACACTCAACCGACTGAGCCATCCAGGTGCCCCTGTATTATCTTTCTTAACACCTTTTCCTCTGCCTTTCCCACTCATCTCTGCCTGTGTGACTCTTACATAATCAAAAAGGATCAAACAATGGAAAGCATGTAACAGTGGTTAAGAGCTCAGGCTTGAGAGACAAATAGGTTCCAATTCTAGCCGTACCATTTACGAGCCATGTGACCTTGCACATACTGCATCTGCCTCCCAGAGAATCCATTTCCTCATCTGTGAAACTGAGGATACCTTCATTGCATAGAGGATCCGATGAACTAACCTGTATAAAGGCTTTCGACACAGGTGACAGTTACCAGAATTTTCCCTTTCTGTCCTGCAATCATTCCCAGACCACAAGAAGGGCACAAAGTCTCTTTTTTCCTGACTTCTGATATTTTATGGCAGCTAAGTGGCATCATTGGTTTCACTTTTCATTGTGTTCTCTGTATAGTTATCCTTTATAGACCTTGGCTTCTCATACCACCATTTAATAGCCGTGTGTGTCTTAGACAAGTTATTTAAATTCTCAGAATGTCTGTATTCTTATCTGTAAGTAGGCATATAATAATACCTCTTCACAGAATTGTCATATGAATTAAGTGACCAATATGTATAAAGACCTAGCAGAGTGCTGCTTGGCATTTAAGTGCTTAATACTTGATAGCTGTTTTCAGTTTCAGTCTTATTAATATGCTTTTTACAGGGAAGGATTGTGTTTTATAGTATAGCATAATGGTTAAGACTCTGGAGTCTTGAGTTCAAATGTGAACTCCACCACAAGTATGTTGCTCAAGCTGGGTAGACCTCTCTAGGCCTTAGTTTTCTTATCCGCAAAATGGGAATAATGAAAGAACCCAGTTTCTAGAGGCTATTGTAGGGATTAAATGAAATAATCCACTCACCAAGCATTTAGTGCAGTGCCCGGCATAAATATTATTTATTGACCAATTATTATGTGCCAGGTAATGTGCTACATGCTTTATTTAGCAATGTTCTATTTTATTTCTGTGAACTCCATAACCCCTGCCTCCCTTAGTACTACTCATATAATAACCTTCCAAATATTTATCGAATAAGTGAGTGAGTGGATTAGTGAATGCTGAGTTGTACGCCACAAGAATCTTGCTTCTGTGAGCTGGTCTGTCCCAGGTTAACACTCCTCATTCCTTTATGATGAGTTAGTGTGTAAGCCATGAGATTCAGCATCTGTAAAAAGCAGGAGGAGATTATGGAAAGGGGGAGGTTTGAGACCCTGGCTTTTTTTTTTTTTTTTTACTCTAGAGAAATCATTCATGCTTTAATGCTTGAACTTACTTCTCAGAACTGGTAAAATGAATTTTAAAACATTGCTGTAGACAAAAGTAAAATTTACAACATTCAATGTCATGGAGAACATAGAGAAAGGAACACCTTTTTGAAGATATGCATCCGATGCAACTGTCCTTGAGGCATTTACCCTAAGGAAATAATTACGGGTGTGCACAAAGGTGTAGTTTAAGGCTGGTCATCTTGGTGATGTGTATATAGCAGCAAACAATGGAAATAATCTAGATGTCACATAAAAGGAGATGGGATAATTAAATGAAACTTTATTCATAAATGAGATATCTTGCAGCCCTTCAAAAAATTTTGTAGTAACGAGTTTAATGATATGGAAAAATATTCCAGATAGTTAACTTATTAACTTTGTGACTTTAGGCAAATTACTTGTCTGCCTCAGTCTCCTTATCAGTAAATGGGAATGTTAATATTGCCTTCCTTATGGCTTAAATTAGTTATATGCAAGAATACTTGGATTGTACCTGTCCCATAGTAAACATTTATAGATATAAGCTGTAATTATTTCTATGTGAAGTAAAATTTAAAAACAATGTGTATGGTATGCTATTACTTACAAAACATATATATCGGGAAAATGGTATGAAATACTTCAAAATGTTAACAGTTATTGCTTGCTGTTAGAAATAATGCTGTACTTTTCAGTGTTTTGCCTTTTTTTAAATGATACATGTAAACCTAAAAATAATAATAATTTTTAAAGAAAACCGAACAGGAAAAGATCATTTCTTCAGTAGGGGAGTGAGAGTGACTGGCATTTTCCACCCTGTCTGTGCCCTTCTTGTTAGCTGGTGTGTCTGGTGTTTAAAAGATAGTCTCCCCTCTTCTCAAAGGAGAGATGGACCCACAGTCCAGAATGCCCTTAGACAGTGGCAAGTTCTTAGCATAGTGGAGCTGACAGTATAGAACCAAAACTGAACTCTAGAGGTGAACAGGATATGAGTCATCACACTGTTATTTTGTCAAGTTGACGATAATTGTTTCCATGTTTTCCTTGGAGGTGTGAATGTGAAGTGATGAGACTAATTAAAAAAACAAAAAAACACAAGTATAGCAGAAGATGAACATCTAAATAAGTGGCTCAGCTCCCTTCAAAGTTCTCATTTGGAGAAACTACACAGTTACTTACAAATTTTTGCTATTGTTCATATAATTTTTGGGATTTTTTGTGGGGCGAAGGGGGAAGTCAAAGCAATTGACCTCAAAATTGGTTTGGGTGAAATGTTTTTCCAGCTCCTAATTTATTAAAATTGTGATACTGAGTTCTTTTCTCTCTTCCTTTCTTTCTTCCTTTCTTTCTTTCTTCCTTTCTTTTTATTTTAGAGAGAGAAAGCACAAGCAGGAGAGAGGGGCAGAGAGAGAGGGAGAGAGAATCTTAAGCAGATGCCGTGCTCAGTGCAGAGCCCTACTCGGGGCTCCATCCTACAACCTTAGTATCATGACCTAGTCAAAATCAAGAGTTGGATGCTCAACTGACTGAGCCACCCAGATGCCCCAATACTAAGTGCTTTTTTAAGACGCAGTGAAATGGGTATTATTCAAGTGTTTCTAGTGGCATTATAAATTAATAAAAACCTACTGGAAAGCAATTTGGAAGTAAATATCAAGAACCATCAATCCTCATACCCTTTGATCCAACAGTCCCACTTCTGATAACCCAGGCTGAGAGAATAAGCAAAATCACAGAGAAAGCTATATATATTATAATAATTTTTAAAAAAAACTTGAGGGGCGCCTGAGTGGCTCTGTCAATTAAGCATCAGACTTTGGCCCAAGTCATGAGCTCAGGGCTCCTGGGTTCAAGCCCCATGTCGGACTCTGTGCTGTCAGTGTGGAGCCCCCTTTGGATCCTCATCTCTCCCTTTCTCTCTGCCCCTCCCCTACTTGCTCACACACACACACACTCTCTCTCTCTCTCTTTCAAAAAAAAAAAAAACAGGGGCACCTGAGCAGCTCAGTCTGTAAAGTGACTGACCTCGGCTCAGGTCATGATCTCACGGTCCGGGAGTTCGAGCCCCGCATCGGGCTCTGTGCTGACAGCTCAGAGCCTGGAGCCTGCTTCAGATTCTGTTTCCCCCTCTCTCTGCCCCTCCCCTGCTCATGCACTGTCTCTCTCTGTCTCTCAGTAATAAATAAAAGTTAAAATTTTTTTTAAAAAACCAAAAACTTGAAACAATCTAAATGTTTAGCAAAAGAGAAGCAATTAAGTAATTCTGGCATATCCATTTGATGAAATATTATGCAGCCTTTAAAATTATTATTATGGGGGCGCCTGGGTGGCGCAGTCGGTTAAGCGTCCGACTTCAGCCAGGTCACGATCTCGTGGTCCGTGAGTTCGAGCCCCGCGTCGGGCTCTGGGCTGATGGCTCGGAGCCTGGAGCCTGTTTCCGATTCTGTGTCTCCCTCTCTCTCTGCCCCTCCCCCGTTCATGCTCTGTCTCTCTCTGTCCCAAAAATAAATAAAAAACGTTGAAAAAAAATTTTTTTAAAAATAAAAATAAAAAAAAATAAAATTATTATTATGAAGAGGGCACCTGGGTGGCTCAGTCAGTTGAGTGTCCCACTTTAGCTCAGGTCATGATCTCACAGTTCATGAGTTGAAGCCCCCCGTTGGACTCTGTGCTGACAGCTTAGCAACTGGAGCCTGCTTCAGATTCTGTGTCTCCCTCTCTTCCTGCCCCTCCCCTACTCACACTCTGTCTCTCTCTCAAAAATAAAAAAACATTAAAAAATTTTTTTAATTATTCTTATGAGGATTCTATAGCCATTTTATGCTTATTATAGAATAGTAAATAATGTTTAAATAATATTTTTAAGTTAGATTAGCACATTACACATTATATATGTACATTATTAGTATTAACTATTTTTAAAACTGTGTATTAAGGAAAGATAAACAAAACACACCAAAATGATAATGGTTGTATTAAAGAACCCCTAGGCTTGTGGGTAGTTTTCTTTTTTGTTTTAATCTAAATGGACTTTATTGCTGTTATCTCTAAAATATTAACTTATTTTAAAAGGATATAATCTATGTGAGATCCATATAAGAAAATCAGTCCTACTTCATTTTCTTCTGTACCCTATTTATTCACTTCTAATTATTTCATTAAAATTTTTTTTTTAATTTTTTTTTTTCAACGTTTTTTATTTATTTTTGGGACAGAGAGAGACAGAGCATGAACGGGGGAGGGGCAGAGAGAGAGGGAGACACAGAATCGGAAACAGGCTCCAGGCTCCGAGCCATCAGCTCAGAGCCTGACGCGGGGCTCGAACTCACAGACCGCGAGATCATGACCTGGCTGAAGTCGGACGCTTAACCGACTGCGCCACCCAGGCGCCCCTTAAAATTTTTTTTTAATCTTTATTTACTTTTGAGAGAGAGAGAGACAGAATGCGAGCAGGGGAGGGGCAGAGAGAGAGGGAGACACAGAATCTGAAGCAGGTTCCAGGCTCCAAGTTGTCAACACAGAGCCCGATGGGCTCGAACTCGCGGACCGCAAGATCATGACCTGAGATGAAGTCAGATGTTTAACCGACTGAGCCACCCAGGTGCCCTCTAATTATTTCAAAACTTGAATTTATCTTTATAGAAGATGAAGATTTGCCACCAATGAGGATGTGTCATAGACCCTGTAGATGTTTCTGAATTGGGCATCCCAATCACGGTTTGGAAAGTGGAAACATCTCTGGAATAAGTGCGCTGCCTCCAAGGTGATGACAACTTTGAAGTAAACAATATTCATTTGTCAGTATAAGGTGTGTCCTGTTTTTAAGAAATTAATCAAAATGCTGTGGTGGGTCCCAGACTGGCTATAGATTGGGGCCACTTCTGAAATTCAGTCTTTATTAGATGTGCCTGAAGAGGTAGGTGGTCTCTAGGTAATAATCATCATTACCATTTATGAAGCACTTACTATGTTCTAGGCACTGTGCTCAAAACAAAAACTGCCGTGTTTTAAACTCTTACAACAATCTTTTGAGATAGATATCATTGTCTTCATTTTACTGGTGAGAAAACAAGGCTCATGGAGAAACATGCCACAGTCACAGCCGTGAGAGGCAGAACTGGATTTTAACCTAGGCTGCCTTCAGACATAGCTTTTCAAGACTCAGTGCTGCGCTGTAGTGCTCCCACCGTTTGCATACGTTTTTTTTTGGCTGGCTTATAATGATGGGCAGGAAGAGAAAAGCTTGCATGGGGAAGACAGCTTGATGTCCACTGCCCAACAGGTCCTCAAGTGGGCTCTTGTATCTGAGTTCTGTAGAGAGGAACTACAAATTAAAACTGTTTTCCTATTTCCTTTTTTTTTTTTTTTTTTTTTTTTTTGCTGTTTATTTATTTTTGAGAGAGAGAGAGAGAACACATTTGTGAACACTAGTGGGGAAGGGGCAGAGAGGAAGGGAGACAGGATTTCAAGTGGGCTCTGTGCTGACAGCAGCAAGCCAGATGCAGGACTCGAACTCACAGAGTGAGTCAGATGGTGACCTGAGCCGAAGTCCGATGCTTAACCAACTGAGCCACCCAGTAGCCCCTGTTTTCCTATTTCATTCCAAGTCTCCAGCAGTGCTACTCTGGGGCCCAGGTGACAGAATGTGGAAAGGTAGAGGAGAATGGTCTCTTCCACCATTTTTGAAGTATATTCCATTTTGTTACAGTGTGAATTTTGAGGAATTGCTCCATTATTTTGAGGTGGACACAAACTGGCAAGGTCATCAGGGTTAGTGAAGTCCCAACCCTGGCCAAGAATCCTAAGAGGCTCCTTGGACAGTGGACACTGGTGGCCAAGGTAGGAGCAGATGGGTGTGATGGATGCTCCTTGTCTATATCTAGATTTTTAGGAGATAACTCCAAGGACTCTATCATTTAGCCAGATAAGATAGCAGTTGGGAGCACGGGAATGATTTATTCCTTGAGGCCCAAGGAAGTGCAGGTGATAAGAACTTACAGTCAGTCCTACTCTAAACAAAAAGAGTTTGGGCGGCACTTGCCGACCCCTTAAGGACATGAATCACCTGAAATGCAAATACTGAAGGAATGCAAATAAATGGCACTTGAAGAAACAAACAAAAAAAAAAATGAATAATCCAATAAAGAGAATATAAAAGTAACATTAGGTGGATAAAGTGTTTCAAAAATAGCATTGGCTGGGGCACCTGAGTGGCTCAGTTGGTTAAGCATCCGACTCTTGATTTCAGCTCAGGACATGATCTCACGGTTTGGTTCCTGGGATCGAGCTCCCCATAGGGCTCTGCACTGATGGCGTGAGGCTGCTTGGAATTCTCTCTCCTTCTCTGTCCCTTTCCTGCTCGTGCTCTCTTTCTCTCTCAAAATAAATAAATAGACTTAAAAAAAAAAAAAAGCATTGGCTAAACCTGATGATTGTCCAAATCTTCCCAACCCACCCTATTAGAATCTTTGGGATGCAGGGGCACCTGGGTAGCTCAGTAGGTTAAGCGTCCAACTCGATCTCAGCTCAGGTCTTGATCTCTGAGTCATGAGTTTAAGCCCTGTGTTGGTCTCCACACTGGTCAGTTTCAGGTGTACAATATAGTGATCCAACACTTCCGTACATCATCCAGTACTCATCACAAGTGTACTCCTTAATCTCCATCACCTCTTTAACCTCTCCCTCCACCCCTCTGGTAACCATCAGTTTGTTTTCAATAATTAAGGGTTTCTTGATTTGTCTCTGTCTCTTTTTCTCCCCCTTTGTTTGTTTTGTTTTTTAAATTCCATATATGAGTGAAATCATATGATATTTGTCTTTCTCTAACTTACCTTACTCTCTTTAAAGTTGTATGATATTCTTGGGGCGCCTGGGTGGCGCAGTTGGTTAAGCGTCCGACTTCAGCCAGGTCACGATCTCACGGTCCGTGAGTTCGAGCCCCGCGTCGGGCTCTGGGCTGATGGCTCAAAGCCTGGAGCCTGTTTCCGATTCTGTGTCTCCCTCTCTCTCTGTTCCTCCCCCGTTCATGCTCTGTCTCTCTCTGTCCCAAAAATTAAAAAAAAAAAAAAAAAAAAGTTGTATGATACTCTATAGATGTACCGTTTCATCATATCTCTATTGACGGATATTTATTTTTCAGTTTTTTTGAAATGCCAATAGCAGATACCCTAGTAATACATTGTCAAACACATGTGCTAGTATTTCTGTAGGATAAAGACTGAGAAGTGGAATCACTCTATCATACTCATAAGGAAGGTGTCTAATAGGAATTTCCACAGTGAAAGAAGCATGTGAATGATTAATCAGGATCCAGATTTAGGTAGGCAATATTTAATTATGGAAAGAAAGCACACTAGACTGGAAGACAGAAGACCTAAAATCCTGATGGTGGCTCTACCATTTATCTTGAGAAATTTTGTTTGTTTTTTATTTATTCAAAAATATTAACTGGATTCTGCCTACTCTGTGCCAGGCACAATGTTAGAGACAAGGAATACAAAGATGAATAAGACATAGAAATTTACAGGGGTGCCTGGGTGGCTCAGTCAGTTGGGTGTCTGACTCTTGGTTTTGGCTTGGGGGTCACGATTTCATGATTTGTGGGTTCGAGCCCCATGTCGGGCTCTGCGCTTGACAGCGCAGGGTCTGCTTGGGATTCTGTCTCCCTCTCTCTTTGCCCCTGCTCATGCTCTCTCTCTCTCTCAAAATAAATAAATAAACTTTAAAAAAAAATTTTAAATGTACAGTGATTGGTGTGGTGGGGAGATGGACATGTGAATAGATGCCACTTGCTCACATGTGGCCTTGGGAAGTTGCTTAATTTCCTGAACATCTGTTGTTGTTGTTGTTGTTGTTGTTGTTGTTTTTCTGTAAAATGGGTAATGGTCCCTATACCGTAAGGTTGTCATTCAATGAAATCGTGTTTGTGCCTGGCACATAGTATGCACTCAGTAAATGGAAGCTATTGTTACTGTTTTAGTAACAGGCTAAACTATAATAAGTAAGTTTTTATAGTTGCTCTGAGAGAAGTTCTACCTCTTTCTCTGAACTCATTTCCACAGTACTAGATGAATTGTTGAGGCAAAAATATACCCTATACAAAGTGGCACTTGGTAAATGTTAGTTTCTTTTCTTGCCTTTTTTTTGTTCAGACGGAGGGTAAATAAGCAGATGGAACTGCAAACATCGTACGTTTGAACACAGCCGTGATCTTTCCAATCCGTGTGTCACAGAACCAATTCTGGCCACTTCTTTAGCCATACAGGTTTCACCTCTGGTCACATCTGAGCGCCTGGAACGAGGCCGCATACTTCCCTGCCCGCAGACAGAATGTTCGCATAGCTCAGGGCCGGTGGCCACCTCCTGCAGAGGATTTCTTTTCTCCCAGTTTGCTAAGCAAACAGCTTGTACCCATACTGAATGGGATCACTTTTTTTGCTTGACACTGATTTTTGTGAAATAGATTTTTTTTCTCACACTGATATAAAATGAGAATTAAAGGAAGTGTATCTGGATACCAAAAATTCTGAACTTTAGTTACTGATGAAATTTAAAGATAAGTCTTGAGGCAAATTTAAGCTGAATTAAATGATAGAAAAGAATCATTTATAAATATTTTGGGTAAATTCTCTCTTTTTGGGATTAACTAGTGTCTAATTACTAGACACATTGTTTTTTGTTTGTTTATTTGTTGTTTTTTCCTGTTTCTCTACTTCCCTGGAAGGTTTTAAAAGCACTGACATTTATTTCCCCTTCCTGGATGTGTATTTGGCCTTGCAGATCATCCCACATTCCCCTGGGTTTTTATAAGCTGATTATCCTGGCAGAGATAGTGCAGTGCAATGGTCTAGAGCCCAAATTTTAGAGTCAGGTGGACCTAGGTTTGAACTCTAGCTCTTTTATCTACATGCTCTGGGACCTTTCCTGGCACAAAGTAGGCACTCAGTACCTAGCTGTTGAATCATATTAGTTGAGCTAAACATCTATTCAGGCATTAGCACAAGAGCTGTGTCACTAGATAGCTGTCATTCCAAAATTGACAGCCGACCCTGACACAGACATGCTTAAATGGTTTGTAAGCCATGATTTCAACTTCCTGCATTGCAGACATCTTAATTAATATTCCATTCCACTCACCTGACCATTCGAAGGAAAGGACAAGCTAATAGAAATATCTAACTTAGCAGCTAAGAGGATGAGCTTTGGTCTAGATAGATCCAGGCTTACAATCCGGGCTCTAGCACTGCCTCGTGGGTCAGTTACTTAATCTCTGAGAACATCAGTTTTCTCATCTGTGAAGAGGGGATAATCATAACACCTATCTCATCAAGTTACGGTGAGGATAGTGCTTTCCATATAGTACCTCTTCTTTTCCTGGAATAGTCTCTCCTCATGTTTTACTCCTGCTTTTTCAGCTTGACTGTCACTTCTTCCAGAAAGCCTTACCTGCCGCCCATAGTAGGCTGGGTTCACTGTTACACTCTCCCTAAAGTACCTGCCAATTACTCTCTATAATTACTTCAACTACTCACTTCCTTTCTGGATTGTGAACTCCAATAGGATAGGGATGGTGTCTGTCTCATTAATTCCTGTGTGTCCAGTGCCTAACAGTCCCTTGGTACATAATATTTTGGATAGACGATATTTGGTTAAAACAATTTTTTTAAGTTTATTTATTTTTGAGAGAGAGAGGACAGAGTGAGAGCAGGGGAGGGGTAGAGAGGGAAGGAGAGACACAATCGGAAGCAGGTTCCAGGCTCTGAGCTGTCAGCACAGAGGCCAGCACAGGGCTTGACCTCACAGACTGCAAGATCATGACCTGATCCAAAGTTGGACTCTTAACCAACTGAGTCACCCAGTCACCCTGTTTTGTTTTGTTTTGTTTTTAATGTTTATTTATTTTTGGGAGAAGAGAGAGAGTCTGAGCAGGGGAGGGACAGAGAGAGAGGGGGACAGAGGATCCGAAGCAGGCTCCATGCTGACAGCAGCAAGCCCCAACATGGGGCTCAAACCCATGAACTGTAAGATCATGACCTGAGCCTAAGTTGAACACTCAACTGACTGAGCCACCCAGGTGCCCTGGGTGGACTAAATTTGTTAACTGAGTGAACTAATGAGATAATAATGCACATATACATAGAGCCTAACACTTAGCAAGCTCTCAATAAATAGGATATTATTAGCAACACAGTATTGGTGCTGTGTTTATTCACCTTGAGAAAACTAGTGTGGTAAAAGGAGCAACAAATTACAGATAGGTGTTGTGAATCTAGCTCTGTATCTTCTTTGTTATATGTCCTTGGCCAAATCTTTATTCTTCCCATTTCCCCACTATTATTTTTTTTTTTTAATTTTTTTTTCAACGCTTTTTATTTATTTTTGGGACAGAGAGAGACAGAGCATGAACGGGGGAGGGGCAGAGAGAGAGGGAGACACAGAATCAGAAACAGGCTCCAGGCTCCGAGCCATCAGCCCAGAGCCTGACGCGGGGCTCGAACTCACGGACCGCGAGATCGTGACCTGGCTGAAGTCGGACGCTTAACCGACTGCGCCACCCAAGCGCCCCCATTTCCCCACTATTAAAATGAACATAAGATGTTCACCCTGGTGTCCAACTCAACTTGGTTCCTATAAAGTCTGCCCTTTGCCAGACAAGACAGGCTGTCCTGTCCCGGAGTTTCTAGATATAGATCCTATACTGCACTAGCATTCCTCTCTTTCCTCTGCTGCTAATTGTTGACCCCTGACCTTTCTCCATTCTGACTGCCTAGCCCCTAAGTTCGTTACACCAATTGGCTACCTCCCAGCTTCCAGCCTTGAACTACACTGGTCCTCACAGTAAAGTCCAAAATCCTTCGGGAGCCAACTAGAGCCTTATTTTCTTCCCACCTTCCCCTTGCTCACTGTGCTCTAGTCACTGAGCTTTCCTGAAGCTTCCTGGAGCCAGTAGCCTCCTTGATTCAAGACCTTTGGACATGGCAGTCCCTCTGCTTGGAGGATTGCCCCCTCTGTCTTTATCAGGCTAACCTCTACTTAACTTTAATGTCTCAGCTTTAACATCACCTCTTCAGGGAGCATTACTTGGCTCCCTTGGAAGAAATTAAATTTCCCTGTTATATGCCATCTTCCTTGTAGGTCTTATACAATACATTGTTAAACCTTCACATTTTAAAAGAAGTTGAAAATCTGACCTTAAAGGTAGAATTTCAGTGTTCAAAGCTAGAAAGTAATTTAAAAATTATAAAATACTGAGGGCCAAACCAAAATATCTGTAGGTTAGTGAGCACCTGTGGCCTGCCTGTTTGCAACCTGAGCTGTTCAACCTTTGCCTATACTTGGTATCTTTTCCCGTATTAATCATCACTCCACTGTCACTCCATTTAACTGTCCACTCTATGCCAGGCACTGTGATTGGTGCTTTATATAGATGATGTCATGTAATATCCAAAACCACCTGTGTGAGGTCGAGTAAAGTTCAAAGAGGTTAAAAGACTTGCCAAAGGTCACAAGCCCTAAGTGGGAGAGCCAGGTACTAAAGGTCTTTCCACTACACTCTTGTGTGCCAAGGTACAATTTGTCAGTTATTGAATGGGAGAAGCTTCTGAAGCTCTGCCTAACAACAACTGTTAATATTTGTGCTCACTATGTGCCAGCCATTGTGCTAAGCAGTTTACATGGTCTGATTCAATCTTCACAACGTCTGTACAGAGGAGCTATTGTTATCATCACCATTTAATAGATGAGAAAACTGAGGTATAGAAGAGGTATCTACTTTACCCAAGGTAAAGCCAGACAATCTGATGCCATAGTGTCTACTTTTAGGAATTACTATCACCAGTTTGGGGTTGTGGCGGAGTAGTGGGCTGCAGGGGAGAGGGAAAAATTTATGTACGTCTCCAATACAGAGCCCCACAGAGGACTCAATTGAGAGAAGAATCCCCCTAGATTATTTCCATGAACCGTCTATGAGAGATTTGGCCTGCAGGTGGCAGTCTCTAAATTCTGCAATGTTCAATGATATAGCACTTTATACAGTCAGAGTTGCTCATTTGCATATTGCTCTCTGATTGGTCTGATTCATTTTTGCCAGTTAATTGGCCTTGGTTCTCAGCCCAGTGAGAACAGCCAGGTTTGTAGAGCCATTCGCGTCTGTGAAAGAGCTCTCAGAATTTGAAACTATGGTGAAGTCATCAGGCCGTGATTTTAAAATGTGATAGCTGGAAACTTGTTTCATTGATTCTCCAACACTTTTTTAGCTTAAAAAAAAAAACAAATTATGGGGGCGTCTGGGTGGCTCAGTAGGTTAAGTCTTGATTTCAGCTTAGATCATGATCTCACAGTTTCGGAGTTGGAGTACTGCCTCAGGCTTTGGGCTGACAGCATGGAGCCTGCTTGGGATTCTCTCTCCTTCTCTCTCTGCCCCTCCCCTACTTGTTCTCTCTCTCTCTCAAAATAAATAAAACTATAAAAATTAAACTTAAAAAAAAAAATTCTCAGTGTGCCTGGGTGGCTCAGTCAGTTAAGCATCAAACTCTTGCTTTTCCACTCCCCAAAAAGGGTAGAATATTTTCTACACTGCTGTGCTCCATGCTTTTTTTTTTTTTTTTTTTTTTTTTAATAGAGAACTGGGGCGCCGTAGTGAGTTGAGTCCAACTTCTGCTCAGGTCGTGATCTTGCATTCATGGGTTGGAGCCCCGCATCGGGCTCTGTGCTGACAGCTTAGAGCCTGGAGCCTGCTTTGGATTTTGTGTCCCCCTCTCTCTCTGCCCCTCCCTTGCTTGCACTCTGTCTCTCTCTCTCAAAAAATAAAGTAAAACGTTAAAAAAAATTTTTTTAATAGAGAACTATTTCAAGCATATAGAAAAATAGACATTTATATAACAAACACCCAAATCGCTGTCACAACTTTGTCAAATCTTAATGTTTTATCATTTGTTTCTTAAAATTGCTTTCAAGAAATAAAATATCAGATATGCTTTAAGTCCTGATATATTCCTCCTTTTACCCATTCTTTTCTCCTCTCCCCAAGAAGTAATAATTTGCCTGAATATTTTATTTCCACACATGATTTTATATTTTTGCTATGTATAGATAAATCCTTAAACAGTATGTAGTATTGTTTGGGATGTTTTAAAATTTTATATACATGGTATCAGGCCATATGTAACCTCCTACAACTTCGTTTTTTTCCCTTAACATTTTGTTTTATCCCTGTTGATCCCTCCAGTTTTCATTTGTTCACTTTAACTGCTTTGTGCTATTCTGTATCATGAATATATCACAGTTGATTTGCGCATTCTCCAGTAGATGCATATTTAATTTATCTCCAATTTTTTTGTTTGAGATTTCAAACAGTACTACAATGAATATCCTTGCACTTATAGCCTGTATCCATGTTCATTGTTGAAAAATTGGAAACTTAATAAAAACAGAAAGACAAAAACATATTACTCATAATAGTAATTGTTTATTGAGTACTTAACGTATGTCAGGTACAGTGCTGGCTACTTTATGTATGTTACTTTGTTTAATTATCACATCAATTTACATAATAAGTACTATTGTATTTCCCATTGTACAGTGAGGGAACTGAACGTTAACCAGTTTCAATAACTTGGGCAGTAGCACACAGGACGTGGCAGAACAGTTTTTTATTGCCAGAGCTTATGCTCTTAACATTATACACCAATAGTGCCCATGAGCCCCAAATCCAGAAATATTAATGGTTAGAAAGAGTGTTTACTGCTAACTGGTCTCTCAGAAGACAAGAGGCCTGGTGCAGACCACTTCCCATTTTAAAAATTGAGTATAATATACAGGCAGAAGAGTATCTATATCCCATGAATGAATATTTACAAATTGAAGACACCCATGGACCGAGCACCCAGGTCCAGATCAAAAAGCGACATTATCAGCCTCCAGAAAACCCCCTCTCACCTTCTTCCAGACACTGCTCTTCCACCCTGAAGGGTGGCTGCTAGCCTGACTTTCAACAGAATAGTTTTGCCTGTTTTTTATTGTATATTTGTGAAACCATACAGCATATACTCCTTTGGTCTAGCTTCTTTCACTTACTATCATTTGTGAGAAGCATCCATATGTTTGGGTGTCGTGTATTACAAGGCACAAAAGGCATGTGGGGCAACATATAGCATGTTGCAAAGAGTGATGAGTGCCACCAAATCTTTTGTCAAGGTTGTCACAGGCCATTACCTTGAAGACAGGGTGCTAAATTAGATCTAATGTAGAAAATGGACAAACCTGAGCATTGCAAGTGGTCTGGCACCCCCATTGCCTTATCTCACGTCCTCACAGAGCTACCTTAGCTTTTAGCTGAAGCTGCAGAAAACAGTTTAGTAAGGGCTTCACTTCTCCTTCCATCTTTCTGCATTCTGTCCTGGAGCTTTTCCTAAACCAAGATATAGGACTCTGGTGGGACCCTGTTCCAAACGCAAGAGGAGTTGATACTCCCTGGGGCAATCCCATGGGATTTACCATGGGGGATGGGAGCCAATGGACAAAAGCTCCTCAGAGCAGTCCTTGGGTAGACAATGCTGAGAGGCATTGTAGACAATCCTCACATGGTTTTGGTAGGATTGCCAAGTGAGCAATGCACCCTTGTGTTGGCTCCTTCTTCCCTGTTTTACTGTAGGCTCTCACAGTAAGTCCCTGGGATCACTTTCCAAGTAAATTACCTGAAACTAGTATTTGTCTCTAGTTATGCTTTTTGGGGGGAATCCTAATGCAAGGCATATGTAAAATACCTGGTACATGAGAGATGCTCAAGGAAAAATAGGAGTTTTTATTATTACTGCTATTAACACTACTGTTACCACCATCATTACTTACCTGGGATTTCATAGTTGCCATCCCTATCCATCCCCTTCCCCATGAATGATATTGAAACTCCACAATTACAGCTTCTATGGTAACTTTTTTTTTTTTTTTTTTTTTTGCCCAAGAGTACCAGGAAGCCACTGAAGGATTTTCTTTCTTTCTTTCTTTCAGTTTTTTTTTTTTTAATGTTCATTTATTTATCTTGAGAGGAGGGAGGGGCAGAAAGAGAGAGAGAGAGAGAGGGTGAATCTCAAGCAGGCTCCACACTCAGCGAGGAGCCCAATGTGGAGCTCAGTCCCACAATTGCGAGATCATCACCTGAGCTGAAATCAAGAGCCCAACGCTCAGCAATGGAGCCACCCAGGTGCCCCAACATTTTTTTTTAAGTTTATTTATTTTGAGAGAGAGAGCATGTGCACACATGGAGGAAGGCAGAGAGAGAGGAAGAGAGAGAATCCCAAGAAGGCTCCATACTGTCTGTCAGTGCAGAGCCCCACGCAGGTCTTGAACTCAGCGAGATCATGACCTGAGCCAAAATCAAGAGTCGACTGCTTAATTGACTGAGCCACCCAGGTACCCCCCAACAGTTTATTGACTATCCTATTTTTCAGGTTTAGTGAAGTATAATGATGAACAATAAACCTCACATATTTAAAGTGTGCAATTTGATAAGTTTTGATATACTTAAAACTCATTATACAGCCTTGAAAACATAACCATGATCAAGATAATTAATATACCCATCACCCCCAAAAGTTTCCTTATCCCCTTTGTTATCTCTGGCTGCCATACATCTGCCTTCTTGGTTCCCCAGGTGACCACTGATCTTTTTTCATTAGAGTTTGGTTTTCCTAGGGTTTTATACAAACGGAGTCATACAGAATGTACTCCTTTATGTCTGGCTTCTTTTACTCAGCACAATAATTTTAAGATTCATCATGTTGTGTGAATCAATAGTTCATTGCTTCTTATTGTTGAAGAGTATCCATTGTATAAGTATGAAGGACATTTGAATTGTTTCCAATCTTAAGCTATTACAAATAAAGCTGCTATGAACATTCATGCTCAATCACGTCTTTGTGTAGATGTATGCTTTCAGTTTGTCTTGGGTAAATACCTACAGTGTAATGGTTAGACCATATAGTAGGTGTATATTTAATTTTTTTAATTAAAAAAAATTTAATGTTTATTTTTGAGAGAGAGAGAGAGAGAGACAGAGTGCAAGCGGGGGGAGGGACAGAGAAAGAGGGAGACACAGAATCCAAAGCAGGCTGCAGGCTCTGAGACGTCAGCACAGTGCCCAACTTGGGGCTCAAACTCACAAACCACAAGATCATGACCTGAGTTGAAGTTGGACGCTTAACTGACTGAGCCACCCAGGCGCCCAAATGTATATTTAATTTTTAAAGAAACTCCAATACTGCTTTCCAAAGTGGTTGTATCATTTTACAATGCCACCAACAGTGAATGAGAATTCTTGTGGCTCTACATTCTTGTTAACACTTGATCACTTGATATTACAAGTCATGGTGTGTAGATTATCTCATTGTGGTTTTAATTTGCATATCCCAAACATCTTTCATGGTTTATTTGCCACAGGTTCATCTTCGTTTGTAAAACATCTGTTCAAATCATTTTTTAAGCTGGGTTGTTTGCCTTAATGAGTTGAAATTGTTTTAGATATCAGTCCCTTGTTGCATGTAGGTTTTGCTGCTATTTCATCCCAGTGGGTGGCTTCCCTTTTCATTTTCATAAGTGTCCTAAAGAGCAACATTTTTAATTTTAATGACTTACGATTTATCAATTTTTTCTTTTATGACTGTGTGTTTGCAGGTCATATAGATTTTTTTTCCCTCATTTTCCTCTAGCAGCTTTAGGTTATACACTTAGCTCTAATTTGGACTTGACACAATGGGGTTGGCATTTAGCAAGATCATCTGGCAGCAGCAAGGATGGTGTTTGGAGGAAAAGAGCCCAGAGGCCTGAAACTAGTGAGACTAGCGAGAGAGGACCGTTGCTTGCTCTAGTTAATGGTGATAGAGGAAATGGAACGGTGAGGTCTATGGGATATAGATTGACTGGACTTAGTGGGCTGAAGAAGGTGCCAAAAATGATTCCCGGGTTGCTTCTTTATACACTAGATTGAGGATAACAACCTCCACCACCTCTTCCTCCTCCTCCTCCTCCCCCTCCCCCTCCTCCTCCTCCACCTTCTTTTTAAGATTTTATTTTTAAGTGATGTCTATACCTTAGAAGGCCTGGAACTTACAACCCTGAGATCAAGAGTAGCATACTCTACTGACTGAGCCCTCCAGACACCTTGAGGATAACTTACTTCTAAGTTTTTGTATTTTAAACTGGCCCTCAATAGTTTGTTTTGGGTTTTTTTTAGTTTATTTACTTTGAGAGAGAGCGAGCGAGCTTAGGAGGGGCAGATAGGAGAGAGACTATCCTAAGCAGGCTCCTCGCTGTCAGCACAGAGCCAGATGCAGGGCTCAAACTCATAAACCATGAGATCATGACCTGAGCCAAAATCCAGAGTCAGACGCTTAATACTGAGCCACCCAGGCGCTCCATAGCGTTTTCTTTTGCAGAAACTATATTTGAAATTTGACCAGATAGGGGCTGGACACGGTTTTCTAAAACAGCACACGTACGTCAGCTCCTCCCTAGACACTGCCTGCAGCTGAACTTGTTTCTGTGCTCCTAAGTCCAAAGACCTTTGCCCGCGGGCACTAGTTAAGCAGTCCCAAGTTTTCATACCAAGGTTGCCAGCAGCGGGTGGCGCATGCCCAGAGAGGCCGTGTGAGGCCTACAGTCCCGGAGCATAAGGCGGAGACGTTCCCGCCATCTTGTCCAGCCCGCAAAGCAGCTGGCTCTGGCTGGAGACTACGAATCCCGTGAGCCTCCGCGGGGGCACTTCCTACCCCTCACTGTCCGGCCAGCCTCGGCTCCCCCCTCCCCAGGGCCGAAGGCTCTGGCTGCAGCCTGGCGGCGGGCGGGCCAGGTAGGATTTCCGGGGGAAGCTACTGTTGGAGGCTGAGGAGGCGGCGGCGGCCACCCGGGTGATTTCGGTGAGCAAGGGAAAGTGAGCGAGAAGTACACTGGGTCTGGTTGCGGGCGTCTCTTAGGCTCGCGCCGCGTTCTAAGCTCCGCAATGAGGTCGCGGTCTGGGCGGGGGTAACGGCCCGAACCGCGAACTTGTCGGTCCAGGGCAGGGCGGGGCGGGCTGGGCCGGGGCCGCCGCCTCCTCCTCCGCCCTCCCACAACGGTCCCGCCGTGGTTTCTCAGCCTGCAGTGTGTCCCGCGAAGGCTGACCCTCCCCTCCTCCTGCGACTTGGCGGGGCCCTTTTGTCTGGGCTGCCCCTTTGTGCCAGTGCGTGGGGTCGCCTCCTCCGGGGAGCCCTCCGGGCCGGTTCTTGATGGGGGCCCGTCCCAGGGGATCCGGTTACGGTAACCGGATCAGGTCAAAGTCCATTTTAAAAACCCGTCATGGGTCGGACCTCTGCATCCCGGCTGGGCAGAGCGGAGGCTAGGAGCCAGGCAGTGGCAGACGGAGTTTCTGTTGAAAACCCTTGAGGTTATTGTCTAACTCTGAAATGTAGCCCCGCGCGGCTTTGGGACACGAATCTCCAGGCATTTTTCTCGGTAGGGGGATGGGCCTGCGGAAAAGAAGTGAGCCCCCTCCCCGGGATACTGGGAAGGGACCTAATTTGCTGCCGTGTCTGTATAGGTTGCAGTTGTGATCGGGGAACCAAAGAACCAGTGCGGTTGAGCAGAATGGTAGTTCACATACGTCTTGAATCTCGGAGAAGAGAAAGTGATTTATAGGGCAGCGAGCAGGCTTTTCATTCATTGCATGCAGAAAAAAGTTACTGGACTTCATCCAGGCGCCCAGTTCGTCTTCCTTCGGACCCGCGATCCTTTTATTTCTTCTGCTTGAAGCAAAGTTGGAAGAAACGTCCATTAATAGAAGGATCTGCGTTATAGCGAAACCAGAAACCTAGTACCTTCAAGAAAGCAACAAAGAGACTACTAGTTCACCAAGTAATAGAAATGAAGCCAGTTTGAGGGAGGATAGTAGTAGATCCTTACTGAAACCAGTGAATTGTGTGGATTTAATCAAATTTTGTTAGTGGTAATTTCATCCACGTTCCGTTGGAAGACTGCATTGCGAGATTCAGCATAAGGCAAAGCTTTATAAACGCCGCGGCGGTGGCTGCTATTGAAAAATAATTAGTATTTCAGGTCTCTGAAATGAGGATAACCAGGACCCTTTTACATGAATCAGGGAATGATATTAAAGTTATATAGGTTAAATTCCCTCCCTAGTCAAGTATGCAAAATAAAGCCTATTGTACTTTATTATTTTGATCTCTCATAATGGAAGTGATTAACTCTGGGAATCCAGATTATGTTAGTAATATTGTGCAGGGATTGAGGTCTTTAATGCAATTGTTCCCTTCAGGTTTTAATCCAGTCGTGAGTAGGGATTGGTTGTTTTCCTGATTGTGTTTTGAAGAAGTGTCCATAGAATTGCTCTGGAAGTTTTAAAAATAATCCAAGGAACAGGGGCACCTGGGTGGATCATTCCCTTAAGTATCAGACTCTTGGTTTCAACTCAGGTCATGATCTCAGGGTTTGTGAATCTGAGCCCCATGTTGGGCTCTGTGCTGACAGTGTGGATGGAGTCTGCTTGGGATTTCTCTCTGTCTCTGCCCCTCCCCAGCTTGCTTGCTCGCTCGCTCTCTCAAAATAAATAAATAAACATTAAAAAAAAGGAACATCAGTTACTAATGACTGGCTGTTATCTGTTGAAATATGACATTGCTATTAGTGTTATTTTTTGAAAACAGCTCATCATATATATTATGTAATTTCTTACTGAAGTTCTCTGAGGTGGTGGTTCTCATTTTATTGGTGATAAATGTTCAATTCACAGCCTCTAAAATGTTAAGTGACTTGCCTAAAGTCACACAGTTAACCTAGATAGGAAATAGTAAACCATACTTCAGTCCAGTGCTCTTTCCATTACTTCACACCTGTTGCAATTACTCATTATACCACCATGAACAGCTTATGATTTATTGACATTTAAATATTGGAGAAAATAATGGAAATATATATATATATATATATATATATATATATATTTTTTTTTTTTTTTTTTTTTTTTTTTTTTTTTTGGAAATATTTTCTAAGCAGAGAAAAGTGACTTAAAATGAACTGGAGTTTTTATTTTTCTATTTAAAGAATTAAAAAAAAATTTTTTAACGTTTATTCATTTTTGAGAGACAGCACAAGTAGGGGAGGGGCAGAGAGGGAGACACAGAATCCGAAGCAGACTCCAGGCTCTGAGCTGTTAGCACAGAGCCCAATGTGGGGCTCGAACCCGTGAACCGTGAGATCATGACCTGAGCCGAAGTCGGACGCTCAACTGACTGAGCCACCCAGGCGCCCCGGAACTGGAGTTTTTAGAACATCAAATGATGTCATACTAAGCCATAAATCATCCTGAACGTTGGTCCCATCACCTTGTTTGGTGGTACGTTGTGATTGCCTTGTGCTTAGGCCCAGTGGAGGTGGAAGAGTGGTGAGTTACTGGGCTGTGGTTTTGTCTAATCATTACTAGCAAGTTTTGATTAATCTTTCCTTAAAGGTTTTTGAAGAAATATGTTGGAGAATATCTATACAGCACTTTTGGCTGCTGGAAATAACATTGAAGAAAGAACTGAACTTCAGATTCTTTTCTAGCCAAAGACTCAAGAAAATGCTTTCTTTGGTGTTTGCTTTTAGTAAAAACTTTTAATTAGTTTCAAACCTGCAGTTAAATCTTGGCTTTATGTCAGTACATGCCATGAATGTGACATCAGAAATAGAAACTTACTTCACCTCCTTTACTTAAATTCTTCTTAGGTAAAATGCATAACATGCCAATGGAATTGAGTCAATACAATTGGTCTAGCCTTTCTAACTAGTAGAAGCCTGTTTTAAATCTCTTTTATTATGCCATCTTAATGAGAAGGAACTTTTTTCCTTGTGTGTTTTGCTGTTGGTCTACTTTATTTCCAAATCATTTCATCCATTCATCTAGTCAACATAAACTTATTGGAGGCCTGTTGTGTTCTAGACACTGGATAGGATTCCTAGAAACCCAGGAATCAGATCCTGGGGACAAAGCAGTGAAAACCAAGTCTTTTCCTTTTTGGGGCTTATAGACTGATTAGAGGTAGAGTAGTTGGACAAGTCAGACAGTAAGTAAGTACTAAATAAAATCCTCTCTCATTAATGTGCAACCTTGAGCAGTAACCTCTTTGAAGGTTAGTTTTCTCATCTTCAACATGGAGATAATCATTCCTGCTCCATCTACCTTGTGGAATTATTTCCAGAAGTCAGAGGGTATTTGGTTGCATTATACCCTTTAGAAAAGGAAAAGGAGCATTGGAAGAAGGTTGTTTATAAAGAAAGAGACAAAGAGAATGGATGGATTCTCTGGTCTAAGACAGTCTGATGTCTCATTGTAAAAAACGTTCTGTGACTGTTAGTCATGTCTTCATGTAGCTCTCATCAAATAAGACTTTTTTTCTTTATTATTTATTTAGAGAGAAAAATCGGGGGAGGGGCAGAGAGAGAGAGAATCCTGAGTAAGCTACAGGCTCTGTGCTGAGCCACACGAGGGGCTTGATCTCAAGATAGTTAGATCATGACCTGAGTCCAACACTTAACCCACTGAGCCACCCCTACACCCCTCCTATAAGACCTTTGTATTCTGTATTGTCACAGTTAACTGTCTTAACGGCAAGGACTATGTATGTCCTAGTCTATTTCCTTACTGCTTAGCACATAGCTCCAAATATTTCTTTGGAATTTTATAAATATTTGTTGAATGAGTGAATTAATAACAAAAGTGGGCAGGGGCAGTCGTGGAGAATACAAGAACACAAATGCAACGCCAAGTATGTTTCTTTTATTCAGATTTTTATTTTGCTCATTGCATGCTAGGATCTGGGTTATGTTCTGGAGATAGATTTAAAGGTATCGAGCCTCTTCCTTGAAAAGCTTGCAACATTGCAACACCTAATTGTGGTGTTGAGTACTAAGTTCAGGAGAGCTGTGTACAACCTAGGAGAGGGACTGAATGATACTGTTTTGTAAACTGTGAAGGAAGACATTACAGAGGAAGTGATTTTGGAGCTTGTTCTTGAGGGATGAATAAGAATTCACCCAGTAGACCCATTACTATTAAGATTATTCCAGCTTGATTCCCCCAACCACTACCACCCCTAATCAGCCAGAGGAAGCAGTTTGGGCATAGGAATGGAGGTGAAAAAGTATAAGGTGTGTGTCTGGAAAAGAGTGAGTACTCTGGTATAGCTAAGAGGGTTTTGCAGTTGGGGTTTTTTTTTTTCTTTAATTTTTTTTTTTATTGTTTATTTTTGAGAGAGAAAGAGAGAGAGAGAGAGAGAGACAGACAGAGTGCAAGGGGGGAGGGGCAAAGAGAGTTGGAGACAGAATCTGAAGCAGGCTCCAGGCTCTGAGCTGTCAGCACAGAGATTGATGGTGGGGCTCAAACCCACGAACTGTGAGATCATGACCTGAGCTGAGGACAGACGCCTAACCAACTGAGCCACCGTGGAGCCCTGGGTTTTGCCATTGGTTTTTAACATGTTTTGGTTCAGATGCCCCCTCTAGGAAATTTGATAAGAACAATGGTTTGTCACCCCAGACAATTGCACATAAGCAAATGTATATAGTTTTAGAAGGTTGTGGAATACTTAGTGGGGTGGGGGTGGGGTCTCTGGACATCTGGGGTTGAGCAATTGAAGAGTATAATGACTGGTGAAAGGAAAGGTTGATGGCCAAGTGCTGAGAAGGGTTCAAAACTTTTCACTAAAGAGTTTAGGTTTTATGATTAGGGAATTTTTAAACCATCAAAGGTTTTTAAATTTTTTTTTAATGTTTTATTTTATTATTTTTGAGACAGAGAGACAGAACATGCATGAATGGGGGAGGGTCAGAGAGAGAGGGAAACACAGAATCCAAAACAGGCTCCAGGCTCTGAGCTGTCAGCACAGAGCCCAATGTGGGGCTCCAACTCACGGAGTGTGAGAACATGACCTGAGCCAAAGTCGGACGCTCAACCGACTGAGCCACCCAGGCGCCCCAACCATTAAAGGTTTTTAAAGCAGGTAGTTGGCATAATCTGATCTGTTTTTGAAAGGTAATTGCTTGCTGTCTTTGGGTAGGTTAAAGGGTTTAGGAGAGATAGAGTAAAAGCTAAGAAGAGTTGGATTTCAGGGCCTTTTTTGTTTGATTTGATTTTAAAAGATGGAAGAGATTTGAAATATTTTGAGGTAAAGGAGAAGGAGCCAGCAGAGTGGCAGTTACTGAAGATCTGCACAAGAGAAAAGGGAGATGATAAAGGAGCCCTGGAGAGGTGAGCCTTGAAAGGGAAACATGAAAAAAGGATGGAGGAAGATGTATTTGGAAGTGATGGAGATGGGAATTGAAATTGGAGTAGGTACCAGCCACATAGGTACTTTCATATGTGTTATTTAATTTTACAAAATTCTGTAGAGTGAGTGGGCATTCTCATTTGACAGTTGAAGAAATTATGGTTCAGCAAGATTAACTTCATTTCCCAAAGGCACCATATAAGTAACGGAAGAAGTCTGGGTCCAGATATATTTTGACTGCAAAGCTTGGGATCATAATTTCTGCCTTATAAGGTTGGTTAATGTCTAATGTGACCTCTTTTTTGTCTCCCTTTCCAATGGAAGGGGTTAAATTATCTGCAGAACGATAAAAGGCTAGAGTGGGCTAGATGACTTCAGAGAGTGTTAAAAGTTTTGCAATGGCAGTTGTGGAAAAGGCAAGGGGGCCAACCAAAGATGAGCAAAAGGGCTATTGAACAGTAATTAGGACCTAGCTGGAGGTCAGACACGAAATTTCTGCTAGTCCACATGTTCTGTCTCCTACATTCTCAGTAAAGCAGCATCTCTTGAATATTGTTGATGTCGGCCTTTGAAAAAAACACACTATATTGTAATAGAAGGCTTTGGTGCCACCATCTCTGAGCAGATTACAAGCCTTGTGCTATAGTTTTCTCATCTCTTAAAGAGTGGATTAGTTGGTCTCTTAAATTCTATGGTTTTTATGACTTACAACCAAAAACATTCCAGGGAATTTTAGGAGAGGAAGTGTGTTTAGTATCTGTTTGATTTTTAGGGAAGAGGTGGTTGAAACCATACATCTTTCAGATTCAAGCTTAGTTTTCCGTTTAACTTCTCTATTATGTTGAAAGCACCAGGTGTTGGTTTTGACAATCTGAAAGTTCTGACCTATTTACTCAATATAATGCAGTTCCTACCTTTGGAGTCTGAAGACCTGGTTCTAGTTCCAGCTATATCACGTTGTAGCTGTGAATATCCAAGTCAGCTAACCTTAAACTTTAGTTTCTTCGTCTATAAGATAGGGATACCCATTTCTTCATGGGGTTTTAGATGAGATAAGATTTGTGTCAGGTCTTTATAGATTGTATAGTGTTTAATAAATATGAAAAAAGATACTATTTCTGACAAAGGAGAAAGGTAGTACTGGGATGCCTGGGTGGCTCAGTCGGTTGGGCGACTGACTCAGTGGGTTAGGCGACCGACTTCACTCAGGTCATGATCTCACAGATCGTCAGTTCGAGCCCCGCGTCGGGCTCTGTGCTGACAGCTCAGAGCCTAGAGCCTGCTTCAGATTCTGAGTCTCCCTCTCTCTCTGTCCCTCCCCGGCTCACATTCTGTCTCCTTCAAAAATAAATAAACATTAAAAAAAAAAATTTTTAAAAAAAGGTAGTACTGTGATCAGTGCGGTAGGAGAGAGGAAGCACTGGTTTCAAGTGCATCCTTCTGTTCAGGTGTCCTGAGTGGCAAGGGAAGTCTGTCAGGATGTGAGCTGTCAGTGTATTGATTTAGAAGTTGATTTGTGGTATATGATGTTGCTGGGTGTTTCTGTCAGGTATACGTTTCAAATCAAATCTAATCTTGAATCAAATCTGACAAAAAAACTCCATTGTTAAAATTCTCTACATTTATTCTTTCAAATGTGAGCTTGTTAGGCACATTTCCAGGAGTATTTTTTAAATATATATATTTTTTAATGTTTATTTTTGAGAGAGAGAGAGAGCGCGCATGCATGCAAGAGTGTACTAAAGCAGGGGGAAGTGCAGAGAGAGAGGGAGACAGAATCCTCCTAAGCAGGCTCCAGGCTCCACACTGTGAGTGCAGAGCCTGATGTGGGGCTCGAACTCATGAACCATGAGATCATTATCTGAGCCGAAGTTGGGTGCTTAACCAGCTGAGCCACTCAGGTGCCCCTCCAGGAGTATTTTTTAGATAGATTTTGACTATTTTATTTAAGACTAGATAACAATCTTATGATTGTCTGACAACTTAAATGCATCACTTGGTTTGTTTGTTTCCTCTCTGGGGCTGATTTTGTTGGAACTCTACATTTTAATCTCTTACAGAGAACTCCCCTTTCCCCACCTTTACCCTGCACATGCCATCTAAGTTTTTACCAGTGTACTTAATTCTCTCTACCCAGCTGCTTACTCTCTCCTTTGCATTTTGATAGGAAATACAGTGTCAAAAATTGGTGTTGAAGATTAATGATTCCTCCTTAACTTGAGTGATCCCAGAGCACTTTGACCATATCTCTGCAGGGCACTTTTCTCTATTTAGTTTACCTCTTTATTCTCCCCTACTAAACAGTTACTGTTTATGGAAATAAACTGAGTTGAAGAATCGTATGTTGTGGGTTTCAACTTGTTTAACTATTACATAGGTATTGCATGTGTAACTTTTTTCTTTAAAATGAAATCACTAAAATAAAATTGCTAAAATAAAATAAAATTACTAGATGAACATTTATATAGTTCACCACCCAGTGAACCACCCAGGCACATCCTTATCCATTCATCAGTTGATGGACATTTGGGCTCTTTCCATAATTTGGCTATTGTTGATAGCGCTGCTGTAAACATTGGGGTGCATGTGCCCCTTTGAATCAGCGTTTTTATAGCCTTTGGGTAAATACCGAGAATGCAATTGCTAGGTCGTAGGGTAGTTCTACTTTATTTTTAAGTAATCTCTACTCCCAGTGTGGGGTACTAACTCAAAACCCCGAGATCAAGAGTCGCATGTTCTCCTGACTGAGCCAGCCAGGTGCCCCAGAAAAATCAATTTTGATGTGTGGGATAAAGATGTTATTCCAAGTTCATTTTTTTCACAGTTAACTATTATTCCTGGTAGCATTTGTTTTGTGACGGCATTTGGAGTTTCGGAAGACACTAAAAGTGTCCTTTTTTTCTTCTTCTTCTTTTTTTAATGTTTATTTATTCTGAGAGAGAGAGAGTGCAAGGGAGAGGGGCAGAGAGAGAGAGAGAGAGAATTCCAAGCAGCTCAGTATGGAGGCTGACGTGGGGCTGGCTTTCAGGACTGTGAGATCATGACCTGAGTGGAAATCAAGAGTCTGATCCTTAAGCGACTGAGCCACCCAGGTGCCCCTCAAAGTGTTATTAATCTTCAGCTAGTAATGTCCACCTAGGTCATTAGAAATTTAAAATCTTTATTCCGGAGTGGCAGAATCAATCAGTAGAGCATATGACACTTGACCTTGGGGTTGTGACTTTAAGCCTCACATTGAGTGTAGAGATTACTTAAAAATAAAATCTTAAGGGAAAAAAAGTGGAGCCCTGAAACGTTACCCCCTTCCCCTCCAGTGAGTGACGAGTAGAAAGAGGGAGAATTTCTAAGGGAGACATAGCTCTTCTTCCCTTCTCTCATGGACAAATCCCTTTTATTTATGTTTTAAATGTTTATTTATTTATTTTTGTGTGAGAGAGAGAGAGAGATAGAGAGAGGAAAATAATCTAGTGCAGGCTCTGGCCGACAGCAGAGTGCCTCAGCAGAGAGCCCCCCATGCAGCCTGAACTGTGAACCAGAACAGAAGATAAAACCTGAGCTGAAGTCAGCAACTTCACCAACTGAGCCACCAAGGTCCCCAATAGATAAATCCCTTTTTAAAATGCTGTCCTTCAGGGCACCTGGGTGGCTCAGTTGGTGAAGTGTCTGATTTCAGCAAGGTCATGATCTTTCGGTTTTTGAGTTTGTGAGTTTGTGAGTTTGAGCCTGGGCTCTGTGCTGACAGCTCGGAGCCTGAACCCTGCTTTGGATTCTGTGCTTCCCTCTCCCCCTGCCCCTCCCCCGCTCACGCTTTGTCTGACGGGGTCTGTCTCTTAAAAATAAATAAACATTAAAAAAATAAAATTAAAATGCTGTCAGTCAATACCAAAGAATATAGAACCAAGTCACCGGGCGTGAAGAGTACTTTCCATTTTCTTTTACTTGCACACACCCTACTACTTTGCCTCCCATCCCTTCCTCTAAATTTAAATTTGAGGGAGAGCATTAAGATTCAGAATATGGGTGTGTCTCTGCTTTATGTATTAAAAGATGACACAATGCCTCTGGCCTGTTGGTGATACCAGTGAGACTGGGCATTTTTCTAATAGTCTTTTGCATACTCTAATGCTTACATAAAATTAGGTAAGAGATAAGTAGTTTCTGGAACAACATCTTTATGTAATTGGGAGAGGGGCTTCACCCTTTCCCTAAAGCCACGGGCCAGTAAGAGCCATTCTGTTAAATGAATGTATCTTTGCGGTCTGTGGCATGAGATAAGTCTGCAACTGCAGTAACCATTGCACACTTTATATTTTTAATTGTGGTAAAATCACCATTTTAACCTTTTTAAGTATTCAACTCAGTGGCGTTAAGAACATTCACAACATGGTGCAGCCATCACTGCTAGCCATTTCTAAAACTTTCCATCATCCCAGACTGAAACTTTACCCGATAAATAATAACTCCCATTGCCTCCCCTCTCAGCCCCCGGTAACCTCAATCCTATTTTGTGTCTGTATTAATTTGCCTATTTCAGGTGTCTCATATAAGTGGAATCATTTAATATTTGTCTTTTTTGTGTCTGACTTCTTTGTATTTTTAAAACTATCTCTTTGTGCTTACAGAAAGAAGAAAATATTTTGTAGCAATGAGAAGCCCTCCTGTAACCTCTTAACTCTCTGGAGGAAAGACATCATTCGGATAAAGTAGAAAAGCAAGCATTTAACTATTTTTAGGGCATTCTTGTTAAGGAATTAAAAATAAAGGTTTAGGGGATTTGGTAAATAAAATATTTTGGTACGTGCTAGTGAGTTTGTAGGGCAGAAAAGCAAGGAAGATATTAAAGAACAGTTGTTGAGCAACTTCTTCCTTTTAACTACAAGAGATTTAAAAGGGTTAGCCTCCTAAACATCAATTAGGCCATATTAAATTCCTCCCATCCAAGTACTAATCAGGCAAGACCTTGTTTAGCTTCGAGATCAGGGTGGTATGGCTGTACACAGCCATATTAAATTCCTGTAAATAATGAGCCCAAATATTATTTCGTGAGGAGATATTTATACTTGGTATCACTATGATCCAGACGTACTGAAACTGTTTTAAGTCCATTTAAGTCTTTCTGCAGGTAAGTTTTACTAGATTTCTAACACCATACAGATATAAGTAACCAGACTTCATCAATTAAAAAGAAACTTTGGGGTGCCTGGGTGGCGCAATCAGTTGAGCATCCGACTCCTGATTTCAGCTCAGGTCATGATCTCATGGTTCATGAGATCCAGCCCCATATCAGGCTCTGCACTGACAGTGTGGAGCCTTCTTGGGATTCTCTGTCTCCCTCTCTCTTTGTCCCTACCCTGCTTGCTCTCTCCCTCAAAATAAATAGATAAAAAAAAAATTTTTTTTAAGAAACTTTGTCTGAAGTTTGAATTTAGTCCCATTTATTTCAGAAGTAATAATATGATTAATTATGCATATCTTAAAAGTAAGATCACCCTTGCTGAGACCTGTGTTTTTCCTGAAAACAGTGTCATTTGTCATAATTCCCTAATGATATTTCCTGAGAGTACTTTTGATTATTAGTGAACCACACCTCTATTTTAAAGAGCTGATTCATGCCTCTTAGTGGTAACAGAAAAGACCGTGTTCAATTAGGAGGAGGAGGTTAGTTTTTCTTGAAGCGGGGTGGGGTGGGGGGGAGGGTTAGTCGCATTTTTAAGTCTTTACCCTTAAGTAATATGTTAGATGTTGGTTATTTGTGCTTAAAAATAACCTTTTCCTAAGTGTAACTTTTTTTTTTAAGTTTTAAATGTTTATTTATTTTTGAGAGAGAGAGAATGAGTGGGAGAGTGGCAGAGAGAGAAGGAAGAACAGAATCTGAAGGAAGCCTCTGAGCTGACCTGAGCCTAAGTCAGATGCTTAACTGACTGATCCACCCAGGCACCCCAGTGTCACTTTTTTGGAACAGACTTTTTATTTTATTTTTTTAAGATTTTGTTTCTGGGGTACCTGAGTGGCTCAGTTGGTTAAGCATCAGATTCTCGGTTTTGGCTCATGATCTCACCGTTCTGGGATTGAGCCCTGTGTTAGGCTCCACACTGACAGCACAGAGCCTGCTTGGGATTCTCTGTCTCTCCTCCTCTCTCTTCCCCTCTCCCCAGCCCACGCTCTTTCTTTCAAAATAAATAAACTTAAAAAAAAGTTTTTTACTTTTAAGTTATTTCTCCACCTAATGTGGGGCCCGAACTCATAACCCCAAGATCAGAGTCACACACTCGTCCGACTAAGTCAGCCAAGTGCTTCTGGACAGACTTTTAAAGACAGAAATGTTTTTTCTGTGTCAGTCATTAATAGCTTTTATTCCTTGTTTCATTTTGAGTGTCCAGGATAGGCTCAAGTTGTAAATACAGATATAAATGAGTCTACCAAGAATACACAATTTTTCCTAACAAGGTATATAATTTTTGAGGTATTGTTTGGTATGCTGGTTGAGCCAATACTAGAAGTAAAAAGGCAACGGAACAATATTTTCAAAATTGTATAAGAAAACATCTGTCAACTGAGAATTGTATACTCAGTAAAATAATATGTCAAAAGTAAATTTCAAAGAAAAAATTTCAAACAAAGGAACTGAAAGAATGTGTTCGCATGGAACCTCCCCAGAGGAACTTATGAAGGAAATCTGCCTCTTGGACTCAAGGGTCTAAGATGCAAAGGGGAATGATGAGCAAAGAACACATGGACATTAAGGAAGATCTTAAGGACTGACTTGAAAAAGTAACATCTTATTTGTGGGTATAGCAATGGAAAGTACTCAAACAAATATAAATAGGGAGGGGGCTTGAAGTCAAAGCATTCCAAGAGTTCCTGTATAATTAGGAAGGAGAGTAAAGATATTAACTAACTTTAGACTTCAGATGAAATATTCATGTCAGTCTTTAAGAGGTAACAATGAAAGAATAGAAATAGAAAGAATACAAATAAACAGAAATGAGGAAAAGGAATAAGAAAAAAATGATACAGCAGAGGGCAAAAAAGGAGAAAAAACCTGAAAAGTTGAACAAGTGAAAAAAAGAAAGTAGGGTGGTAAAAAGGAACACAAATATCTCTTAATCACAAAGAAATAAATTAGATCGTTTTCCCCAAAAACTCTGTTTAAAAGACAAAGATGGTCCAAGCAGAGACATAATAAAGGAGGCCTAAATAAATGGGAGAGACATAAAATATTCATGTTTGAAAACCTTTGTATTATAAAGAGGACAGTTCTCTCCAGTTTGAGTTTTAGATTAAATGTAATTCTAATCAAAATTCCAGTAAGTTTTTTCATGGAATTTGACAAGCAGATTCTAAAATGTATATGGAGCAGGGGCGCCTCGGTGGCTGAGTTGGTTGGGCTCTTGGTTTCGGCTAGGGTCTTATCTCGTGGTTTCATGGGTTCGAGCTCCATGTCGGGCTCTGCGCTGGCAGCACTGAGCCTGCTTGGGATTCTCTTTCTCCCCTCCTCTCTCTCTGCTCCTCCCCAACTTGTACTGTCTCTGTCTCTCAAAATAAATAAAGAAACTTTAAAATAAGTAAATAAAATGTATATGGAACAGCTAGCACACTTCTGCAGATAAGATGGGGAAACTTGTCCTACTTGATTACAAGACTTATCGTCAAACTGATTATTAGAGTGGTTTTGGCCCTGGGATCATAAAATAGATGGGTAGAATAGTATAGTGCTGGGAGAGAGACCTATGAATATAGGGAAAGGGATATGTGACAAAGGTGGCATTACAGATCAGCGGATAAATTATTCAGTAATGGACTGAGATCATTTGTTACTCATAAAAAAACAAAATGGTTGTCTATCTAATACCATACACAAAAATCAATTCTAGTAGCATGGATGACCAAAATGTGAAAAGTAAAAGTTTTAAATGTTAAAAAGAAGGTATAAGAAAATATCTGGCTTAGCTCAGGTTTTATATAGATTAACTTAGCAATAAGTTAAAAATAGAAATAAAATGGGATGAAGGGATAGGATGTGATGGACAGGGATATGGTATTTTAGACAGGGTAGTCCGAGAAAAGCCCCTCTGAGCGAGTCATATATGCGTTGTCACGTGAAATAAAGGGAGTAAATCATGCAGTTTGTGAGAAAGGAGCATTCCAGGCTGTTTGAACCGTACCTGCAAAGCCCTGAGATAAGAATGTGCTTGTTCAGTTACTCACAGGGTTAGTGCGGCAGGAACAGAGCAAGCAAGAGAGTGATAGGAAGTGAAGTCTATGCGTATGTAAATGGGTTAGGTTGTGTAGGATCTCAAAGGCCATGGTAAGAAATTTGGAAATAACTTCAGATGCCGTAGGGAGACACGATCTCCTTTTTTTTTTTTTTTCTTAGAAAGCAGAGGGAGAGAGAGAATCTTTTTTTTTTTTTTTTTTTAATGTTTTTATTTATTTTTGAGACAGAGACAGCATGAGCAGGGGAGGAGCAGAGAGAGAGGGAGACACAGAATCCGAAGCAGGCTCCAGGCTCTGAGCTGTCAGCACAGAGCCCAACGCGGGGCTCGAACTCACGGACCGTGAGATCATGACCTGAGCCAAAGTCAGACGCCCAACTGACTGAGCCACCCAGATGCCCCAGGAGAGAGAGAATCTTAAACAGGCTCCACACTCAGCGTGGAGCCCAACGCGGGGCTTGATTGCACAACCCTGGGATCATGACCTGAGCCAAAATCAAGAGTCAGATGCTCACACAACTGATTCACCCACCCAGGCGCCCCCCACCCCCCAACTTTATTTTTTTAAAGAATCACCTGGACCACTCAATACAGGAGCCTGAGTGGAAGAAAAAAGGTTGATTAGGGAGTTGACACACCAGTCTAGGCAAGATGTGGCCATAGCTTGGTGTTGGGTGGTGAGAGGTGTTTAGATTACAGATGTATTTTGGAGGCAGAGGCATAAAATTTGGTGATGATTTAAGTGTGGGTGTAAGAGAAAGAGAAGAGTCAGTCATGACACTAAAGTTTTTGTCCTGAGCCACTGGAAAACTTAAGTTGCCTCTTCTGAAATGATGATCCAAAATAGCAGCTAACACACTTGCCAACTCTATTTTGTTTTTTGGGTTTGGGTTTTTTGTTGTTTTTTTTTTGTTTGTTTTGTTTTTTTGTTGTTTTTTTTTTTTTGTGAGTGTTCTACATCTGTTGCCCTACTATTGAATAGGGGACACTGGAAGAGCAAGTTGGGAGTGGGCAATCAAGAGGGTTTTTTTCTTGTTGTTTTTGTTGTTTTTTTAATATACTGTGTTTGAGAAACTTCTTAGATTTCCAAATAAAGATATTATATGGGCTGTGGATATGTCAGTTTGAAGTTCAGGAGAGAGATTCAGTCTGGAAATATGAATTTGGAAGTTATCAGTGTATATATTGTATTTTAAACTATAGAACTGGATGAGATGATTAGTCGGGGTTCATATTTGGGGTGTTACTCCTCCAGGAGCGTTTAGAATTATAGGGGGCTGGTTTTGCATGTCATAATTGGGGAGGCCGTGGACATTTAATGTGGGGGGCTGGGGTAAGGGATACTAAGTGAGGGTTGCTAAATGTCCTGCAGAGTGTAGAACAGTACTCACTAAGGAACTGACCCGGCCAAAATGCTGATGATGTTCCAGGGAGGGAGAGAGTGAAGATTGGGAAGAGACAAGATTCAAGGGCCAGATCTTAGGACTCTGCAACACATAGAGGAAGAAGGGAGGAGGTTCCTGCAGGGACTACCTCAGTTGAAGTAGGAGGGGAAACAAAGACTCTTAAGAATTCCATAGACCCCAGTTTAGAAAACACTTAACAATTACTGGGGCTGTGAGAGGCAGCGAGAATATTTTGGATTCTATTGTGTCTTCAGGCGATGAAGAGAGGGTTGGATGTGAGGTATGTTTTGGAAATGACTCGTGATTTGGAGGATGAGATTTCTGGTTTGAGCAAGTAGGCGGTGAGCTAGGAAACTTGCACGAAGAGTAAGGAGTAAGGATGAATGAGGTAGATAATGAATTGTTATGTGTATGTTGAATGGAGGTTCGTGGATATCTAAGTTGGAGATGTTCAGTGAGTTGGACATGTGAATTTGGAGCTAATAAAAAAAATTTTTTTTAATGTTTATTTATTTATTTTTTTCAACGTTTTTTTTTTTTTTTTTAATTTTTATTTATTTTTATTTTTGGGACAGAGAGAGACAGAGCATGAATGGGGGAGGGGCAGAGAGAGAGGGAGACACAGAATCGGAAACAGGCTCCAGGCTCCGAGCCATCAGCCCAGAGCCTGACGCGGGGCTCGAACTCACGGACCGCGAGATCGTGACCTGGCTGAAGTCGGACGCTTAACTGACTGCGCCACCCAGGCGCCCCAATGTTTATTTATTTTTGAGAGAGAGAGAGTGCGAGCAGGGGAGGGGCCGAGAGAGAGGGAGACACAGAATCCGAAGCAGGCTCCAGGCTCTAAGCTGGCAGCACAGGGCCCGACGCGGGGCTCGAACCCATGAACGGTGAGATCATGACTTGAGCTGAAGTTGGCCCCTTAACTGACTGAGCCACCCAGGCACCCCTGGAGCTCATTCATTTAAAAAATAGTTGTTATTGTATACTTGTTATTTTCCAGGCAACTTTCTAGATGTTAGAGTGAACAGTGTTAGAGTGAGCAGTGAACAAAAATAGGTAAATTATGTGTCCTGAAAGAACTCATAATTTAATGAGAGGAGATGATAAACACAATAAAAGTACATTTATAGCATATGGTAGAAGATAAGTACTCTTGAAAAATACAAAGCTGAGAATAGAGACAAAGGAGGGGTAGGGTGATGCTGATGATCTCGATTTAAAGTAGGGTAATGAAGGCTTCACTAGGAAGGCAGCATTTTAGTAGAGATCTAAAAGAATTGCGGAATGAGTATCTGGAGGATGAGCATTCCAGGGAGAGCAAGTGCAAAGGCCCTGAGCATGCCTGGCAGGTTGAAGAAACAGTAAGGAGGCTCACTGGCCTGAAGCTTAATGAGGGAGGGAGAGAGGAGTTGAACATGATGGGGTCATGTGAGCATGGTCATAGGGTCTTATAAACTGTTGAAAGTGTTTTGGCTTTTACCTGAGCTTTTGAGAGAGATCTGGACTGAGCATATGTATAGGTGTGGGCATCATCTGCCTATGGGTAGTTATAGAAACCACGGGAATATTTGTAGCACAAGCATCCAGTTAGGTGGAGACACAAAGTAGTCTCTTCTACGAAGACTACTCAGGATTCTTTTAGCAAGATACCCTTCTGTTTGTGACTCTCTAAGGACAGAGGTGTTTTGTTAATTGAAACTTTCTGTTAGGTAACCCAGGATCATCACCCTGATCATCTAGTGATAACGTGTTTAACAGTTGAGATAGTATGAATCCTGTCTTCTCAATCTGTCAGCAAATCCTGTTGTATTTACTAAGCATTTTCAGATTTTTGATTCTTGGTTATTATTGCCATTCCACTTATGTATCAGACATTTATTCAGTGCCACATACATCTGAAACAAAGTGCTGACCTCAGGTCTGTTAGCATGAGGGTTTGAATGGAGCTTTGTTTACACAAATGAACACACTGCATTCAGGCTTCTAATGACTGTAGCCAGTATTAATCCCTTATTCTCTCTAATTCCTTTTATACTTGTTATTGGAAGATTAATACTCAACTAATTTGACTTCCTAGCTAGTCTTTTTTTAGTGGTTGCTCTGGGGATTATAATTCACATGTTACTTTAAAACAGTCTGGGGGTGCCTGGGTGGCTCAGTTGGTTGCATGTCTGACTTCAGCTCAGGTCATGATCTCATGGTTCATGGGTTCAAGGCCAGTGTCAGGCTCTGTGCTGACTGCTCAGAGCCTGGAGCCTGCTTCAGATTCTGTGTCTCCCTCTCTCGCTACTCCTCCCCCCGCTGGCTTGCCCACGCACACTCTCTCTCAACATCTAGGCCTCTTCAGGTAGTTTTGTTGACTGCTTTTTTTCCCCTGTATATAGACCATACTTTCCTGTTTGGGTGACTCATAATTTTTTCTGAAAACTGAGCCATTTAAAATAATGTGGCAAGTTTGAAAATCAGATTCTCCCCTCCCTCCTGTGGGTTTCTTATTGCTGTTTATTTAGTGACTTTCCTGGACTAAGTATGTATAGAGCCTGTATGCTTTATTGGGTATGGCCTTTGCAGTCTCTGCTTAGTTGGTTTAGTAGTTAGCCAATGATTAGACCGAGATTTCCTTAAGTGTCTTGAACCAATAAATTACCCACCCTTTGCCAAAGGTGCTGTGTCTGTATGTTGGAGTATACCCTCAATACTCCCTGCAGGTAGTTTACAACCTTCCCTTAGCCATCACTTCCTGCTTGCACAGAATTTCAAGGTCAACCGCAGGTAAGAGATCAGGGCTTCCTCTCATGCCTTTCCTGGGTTTGTGCACAGCCTGTAAATGCATGTGCCCTTCTAGATACCCAGGAATATGTCAGAGCTTTCCAGAGTCCCTTATAGACATGTCATTCCTGAACATTTATGGGTTTTTTTCTTCAGTGTTAGCCTCCAGCTGGTATCACTGCCTTAGGCTGTTGGGATGTTAAACCACTGTCACTGACGGTTTTGAAAAATGCCCTCAGGATAGGGCTGTTCACGTGGAGCAAGCTCTGAGTGAGGTCAAATAAAGATAAGGAGCTTGGACTTTCTTGGTGCTGTTAGTCCGATCACACACTAACAGTTCTCTGAGGATGGGGCTTTGAGGGAGCTCCACGTTTGTTGTATCTTTTCCAGTAGCTGCTAGGCTGTGGTTTTCATAGCTACTGTAGTTATGGAGTTCTTCATTTTCAAGGCTAACACAAACCTGAAGAGAGGGGAATGAAAGTCAGTTGAAATGCCATCTTAATAATCACTGGAACCTTACCAAGGTTCAGCTAGTTTTGTTTTTTGTTTGTTTTGTTTTTTAAACCTTTCCTTAATGTTTATTTATTTTGAGGGAGGGAGGGAGAGAGAGAGAGAGCACTCAAGCAGGAAAGAGGCAGAGAGAGAGGGAGACAGATAATCCCAAGCAAACTCTGCACCCACAGTAGACGCAGGGCTTGATCTCATGAACTGTGAGATCATAACCTGAGCCGAAATCAAGAGTTGGTTAGTTGAATGCTTTACTGACTGAGCCACCTGGGCGTCCCTCTTTTTTGGGGTTTTATTTTTTTAATTGCAGTAAAATATACACTACGATGTTTACCATTTAAGCATTTCTTGAGAGTATTGTCAGTGACATATTGTTCTACAACCATTACCACCCTCTATCTTCAGAAATTTTTCATCTTACCAAACTGAAACTCTATATCCATTAATGATAATTCCTCATTCTCCCCTCCTGCCAGCCCCCGGAAACACCATCTGACTTTCTGTCTCTGAATTTGACGGCTCTAGGTAAAGTGGGATCCTACAATGTCTTCCTTTTGGATTTGGCTTATTTCATTTAGCATAATGTCTCAAGATTCATCTATGTTGTGGGGAGGCTGGGTGGCTCAGTCCATTAAGCATTGGACTTCGGCTCAGATCATGATCTTACGGTTTGTGGGTTCAAAGCCTGTGTCAGGCTCTGTGCTGACTGCTCTGAGCCTGGAGCCTGCTTCAGATTCTGTGTCTCTTTCTCTCTCTGCCCCTCTCCCACTCACATTCTGTCTCTCTGTCTCTCAAAAATAAATAAACATTTAAAAAAATTTTGAAGACTCATCTGTGTTGTAATGCATGTCAGACTTCCATTCCTTATTAAGGCTGAATAATATATACCACATTTTATTTATTCATTCATCTGTTGATGAATATTTTGGTTGTTTCTACCTTTTGGCTGTTGTTAGTAATGCTACTGTGAACACGGGTGTATAAGTATCTGTTTGAGTCCCTGCTTTGAATTCTTCAGGGTGTATACTCAGTAGTAGAATTGCAGGATCATGTGATAATTTTTTTTGAAAAATTTTTTAGGAACTACCATACTGTTTTCACAATGGCTGCACCATTTTGTGTTACAGTACATAATTCTCCAAATCCTCTTGACACTTATTTTCTGTTTTTAATTTTGATGATGTAAAGTTTATCTACTTTTTCTTTTGTTGCTTGCGGTTCTGGTATCATATCTAAGAAACTTAATTGCCTAACTAAAGGTCGTAAGCTTAGACCTATCTTTTCTCCTAAGAGTTTTATAGTTTTAGCTCTTACATTTAGGTCTTTAATTTATTTTGACTTAATTTTTGTGTTTTCTATTTCTCTAATTTCTGCTCTAATCCATATTGTTTACTTTTTTCCCAGTGTCTTATGGTAAAAGGTTAGGTTGTTGATTAGAGATCTTTCTTCTTAATTTTACTTTTTTAACATTTTTTAAATGTTTATTTGAGAGAGAGAGAGAGAGAGAGAGAAAGAGAGAGAGAGAGAGAATCCCAAATATGCTCCTTGCCATCAACACATAGCCCAACACGGGACACGAACCCATGAACTGCCAGATGATAACCTCAGCCAAAGTCGGACACTTAATCGACTGAGCCACCCAGACAACCCTCTTTCTTCTCTTTTTATTGTAGGTGTTTACAGCTATACATTTCTAAGTACTCCTTTAGCTGCATCTGGTAAGTTTTGGAATTTTGTGTCTTCGTTTTTTGTTCCTGTCATCTACTTGTTTATACATGTTGAGAGAATAGCTCCTCCAGAATACTGGTGGGCCTCTCTTCTATCTGGGGGATGCTTAGAAGAGGGAAGTTGGTGTGGTGAACTATATCTCCTGCTGCTGCAACTGGTCTCAACATTACAACTGGTAATTATTACCTCCCTCCACTCTCCATTTCAGATTCCCCTTGTCTTCTGCTACCATCTCACCAGTCTGGATGTCCTGCTTGGTAGTGTGACCCAGACCTTCATTCCTGAAGGATCTGAACAACTAGCTACCATGCGTTTCTTAGGCCAGAGTATCCAATTTGTCTGTTTACTGTGCATTCAGAATTGGGAAAGCGAGTACCAGTAGGCACCCAAGTGGATCATCTGGGTTTCAGGTATATTGTCACTGTCCCCTTGTGGAACAGCAGCCCTACTTCTTTCTGATAATAAGAATCAGTTATCCCTGCCAAGGTGGTAATTCCTCTTCTTTGCCTACTATCCCTAGATATAAGAACTCCAAAATGCCCAGGTGGCACCCATAGCTAATAGTCTATTAGGATTCTTTTGTCTCCTATGGAAGTGTTCTTTTTTGATGATGAATATCTTTAGAGTTGCAGGGATGGGACGCACACATTCTCCAGGTGGGCCTTTGGGATTTGGTGACAAACAGGGTATCATGTTTCTACCTACCATTTTCCTGTTGAAGACATAGCATGTAAAGGTCTTTGACTTGGTGCATATGTTGCATCCTGGAGGGTGGCACTTTGATCTCATAACATATTACATTGAGTTGATCCTTCAGCTTTGCCTTCAGGCCATTTCAATGGTCTTTAAGGTAGGAGCTTTTAGATGATGCTATTGTATGGTACCGCCAGTGGATCTCATGGTCCTGGGCCCTATCCTGCACTTAATTTGATGACATGATATTGTGTGGGATGATGCTTACTGATAGATTACAATTTTCCTGAACTCTCAGGTAGTGATGTTCCTTTGGGCAGGAAAGGCAAACCTCTACCCAGAATATGTCCTTATTCCTTTTGGAATAAATTGCTCACCTTTTCATGGTGGAAGGGGCCAAATATAGTCAGTCAACTTGCCATCATGTGGCCTATTGGTTTCCTTAAAAGGTGGTGCCATATTGGAGCTTAGTGTTTGCCTCTGTGGCTGGCCATTTGGACTTTTTGCAGCATCAGTAACTGGAGCATAACTGGGAGTTCATTCTGTTGTCCATGCATGGTATATATCTCTGCCACTATGTCCACTTTCTTTCATGTGCTCATTTTGTCAGCACTTGGGAGGCCATGACAAAAGATGGCTGACAAATTAGTTGAGTCATTGTCTGTTTGGTTGTTTAGTGCTTCTTCCACGGCAGATGTTCTCTGATGAATGTTAACATGGCGTACAAAGGTCTTAACGTGTTGTATCCACTCCTATGCCCTCCTGCATGCCTCTACCCTAAGACCTCCTTGCCCCAATATGCCAGTCTTTCCACTTTTATGCCCCCTGACCAGCATGTTAGGACACTTTCCTGTGAACTGTCACACCACTTCTTTGTCTACCCAAAGTAGACAGTCAAGTGTACTGCTTAAAGCTCTGTCCATTGGGAGGGTTTTCCTTTACCACTGTCTTTCCGTGCCACCCCTGGAGTGGAGCTGTGCCTGTTCATTTTTGACTCGTGTCCGCATACAGCTATCTATGAAAAATGTGAAGTTTTTTTTCTCTGTTAGCTGGCTATAGGGCCTCCTATATGTCCAGAAAGGTATATGCTGAGGGATATTCTTGTACAACAGTGGTGGATGATATGATGATTTGGGCTCTCTGCTCAAGCTTGTGGGTCCTATTTGTGCTTGCTCTTGGTTGTATCACTTTCATCTTATGCTGTATTGTTACTGGGTACACCCGACGTTACAGCTTGGTGTGTTTCATAGAACCTAGGTCATGATGGATGCTTCTAAGTAAACGGTCACTTGGTGTCCCATGGTCAGGTGCTCCATATCTACTAGGACATAGTATATCATGCCAGGAGTTGTGCAGAAGGCATATGATTTTCTCCTACAAGTGGCATGGGCTTGCCCCAGAACCCCAGTGGTCTGTGTAGTGATTCTCCCACTGGGGCTTGCTGTAATACCATAGGATCGGCCAGGTTGTTTGTATCACCACCCAGGCCTGCAGTCCTCTCCTGTTTTGAGCTATTCTCCAAATGCACCTTTTTGTGTCACCTGGTTTAGAAGCCAGAGCAGTATTCTCAGGTGTTGTGCTTCCCTCTTACTGGCGGGTGATGCAAGATGCAATTATTTACTTGGATGACTTTACTTGAATGGCATGTCTTGTCAAGTCCTGACTACTAAAGATTTTACTGATGTAATGGGTTCCTGAACCTTTGAGATATTTATCTCTCACTTGTCTGGAATGCATGTTTCCCGACTAGGCCATCAGTGTGCTATCTACCTCTCGCTCATCTGGCCCAGTTAGCAAGATGTTATTAATATAGTGGTCACTGTGATGTCCTGCAAGAAGTCCGGATGATCTATGTCTCTTAGGACTGTATTATACAAGAGAGGGGAAAATTGACATAGTCCTTTAAGTGAGAATCCCAATCAGGCTCTGCACTGTCAGCACAGAGCCCTACGTGGGGCTTGATCTCATGGACCATGAGATCATGACCTGAGCTGAAACCAAGGGTTGGCTGTTTAACCAACTGAGCCACCCAGGTGCCCCTCTGATTATTCTTTTAAAGTCTACTTATTGATTTTGAGAGAGAGACACACACAGAACCAGTCGGGGAGGGAGAGAGAGAGAATCCCAAGCAGGCTCCGTGCTGTTAGCCTTTTGTGGGGCTCCATCTCATGAACTGTGAGATCATGACCTGAGCTGAAATCAAGAGTCAGATGCTTAACTGATTGCGCTGCCCAGGCGCCCCAGGGATTCTGATTTTTTAGTGGGGTAACTACCCTCAGCATCCTGACCTTCCGTCCTTAATTTCTTTTGATGTTTCAAATAGAGAAGTGGTCTTATTGGCAGTTTGTCTATTTTGCTTCTAGTGACATCATGTTCCATTAACTGTCTCCATAAATCTGAGTCAGGACCCTTTGACTGCCGCTCTGACTTTGCTCTCTGACTTTGCTCGTCTGTATGGTAGTTGTGTCCCTCTGGCTTTTAACAGTTAAGTACCAGGGTCTGGGTTCCTTTGTTTTAAGCCCCTGCCATCACCATTGCTATCAGTGGGGTTAGTTTTGTTAACAGCCTCTCCTGTGCAGGAGACCAGCTATTAAACTTCCTAATGACACTGGAGCCCATCTCACCAGCACATTCTTTATGGCATCCTCCTGGCCATTCCAAGGAACATAATAATTTGATGGGTTTTCTGACCTACTTCAGCATGCCTACTTCCTTGAACCTTTGATTCCTTCCTCCACTGTCTGCCATTGTAGTTTTGGTGTTGGTACTTAGCATGGGCCATCACATTTCCAGTTTTAGCAACCTTCCTGGTGGTAAGTTCACATCATATCCTGAGGTTTTTGCCAGGGTGGTAAATCCCATATTTCCAGAGAGTAATAGATAACCTCTTCCTTGTCAGTCTTATGTTCTGATCCTCATGTTCAGGCATCCTCAGAATTCAGTCACTGTTTTACTCCCCTGGCCCCTGCCATACATGCTTTGCTAAGTCTTGCAACTACCTTTGGTTATAATTCCTTTCTGATCTATCAGAAATAGCACTTGTGGGCTCGGTTATGTTGTGACTTACACTAGCCAGGAGGTGGCAGATCCTGAGGGGGGCATTGTTTTACTGAGCAAGATGTGGAGACCTCTGCATTATTTTCAAGTGAGAGGTGAATGCTGGTTCTTGTGGGGAGGTTGGGCCACTTTTGTAGTCTCAGGAGGTTACGGTGTATTTGGACATTTGAGATTTTGGAAGGGACATTAATCCAGTTGTCTCCCTCCCATGTATTAGGATCTCATTTTTTCCCCAATCAGGGACCTGACCTTGGCATAACATACCTCTCTTGGCTGAGCATTAACCTTCAGAGCTGGCCTGTTCTGAATAACTCCTGCCACGGGTCTTCAGCTTTTTCTGTCCTGCTGCCACAGAGTAGAGTTTACCAATAAGGCTGTGGCTTTCATATTTGACTTTCAACTGACTGTTAATTCACTCTTCGTTTTTTGTTATTACTGAGTTTAGCAATAGCCATTCAATTCAGTTGTCATTATAGTTATTGTTTTCCCTTTGCTGTTCAAATGCCTGATACATTCAGTCAGCTAGAGCATTCCCTTCCACAGATAGACCACCACTGTTTACCACTGGTGAAAGTTTAAGAATTGGACCAGCACCTTTTGCCAGGGATTATCTGTGTTAGACCTACCACCAGCAGTGGGGTCCTCACTGCCATCTAGGCTGTGAGCAATTCAGCTCCAAAACCCTTTCATACTCCCAGTTTTCTCAGGTCACTCCGACACCAGCTGTTGGTAGGTTGTGTTCTCTGAAAAGCAGACTCTGAATTGGGAGTTTAGTATTCATTCAGACTGTTTATTGGGGAATGCCCTTGGGATCAAAACCACCAAAGAGATAGGAAGTGAGATTGGGCAGATTGATCCTTGTCTTAATTAAGGGTAAAGGAGATTGGGTATCTATACTCAGTCAAATTTCTTTCAAAACATTGTTTTAGGGGCGCCTGGGTGGCGCAGTCGGTTAAGCGTCCGACTTCGGCCAGGTCACGATCTCGCGGTCCGTGAGTTCGAGCCCCGCGTCAGGCTCTGGGCTGATGGCTCGGAGCCTGGAGCCTGTTTCCGATTCTGTGTCTCCCTCTCTCTCTGCCCCTCCCCCGTTCATGCTCTGTCTCTCTCTGTCCAAAAAAAAAAACAAAAAACAAAAAACAACACTGTTTTATTTTCATACTTGAACATCCTAAACTTAAAACTTACTGCATTTGAAATAATTCGTACTTTCTTTAGGCAAAATCAATTCTTTCTAAGATATCATGGATACCCTTTCTCAGATGTTTATGTGAGTTTTATCGGGTGTCTGGGGCGGGGTGGGGGGGGTATGTGTTTTTACATAAGAACTATCCTTTTTCCTTACACTGTAGTAAATTCAAGATGGGGGCTGGAAAGGTAACTTACTTGAGTAAACTGAGAATAATATATTTTAAAATGAAAATTAGGGGCATCTGGGTGGTTCAGTTGTTTAAGCATCAACTTCAGCTCAGGTCATGATCTTGTGGTTCGTGAGTTTGAGCCCTGCATTGGTCTCCACGCTGATCATGCAGAGCCTACTTCTGATTCTCTCTCCCTGTCTCCACCCCTCCCCCACTTGTGCGCGCACTCACGCGCACTGTGTCTCTGTCTCTGTGTCTCTCAAAATGAATAAATAAACTTAAATTAGCCTTAAATGTTTTATGATATTTTTATACTACATATCTGTATCTCAGCTGTCTTAAAATAAACCCCAGTTGGTAATGTTCTCACTTAATACATTATACATTTCTATAATGTTCCAGCCTTAATGTTTATTTTATTTTGAGAGAGAGAGAGTGCATGTGCGTGCATGTGGGCACAGAAAAGGGGCAGAGAAAGAAAATTCCAAGCAGCCTCCGTGCTCTCAGTGCAGAGCCTGACGCCAGCGGGGCTCAGTCCCACCAACTGTGAGATCATGACTGAGCCGAAATCAAGAATTGTACGCTTAACTGACTGAGCCACCAAGGCACTCCTGTAATGTTCCACTTTTAAACTATAACCACTGTTACTGAATTGGGTGTTAAAAAAAAAAACAAAAACATAAAAGGTGGTGGGTTTTATGTTTTACAGTATATCATTTACCTTTTTCTCTCTTTAGAAACTATACCTCACCTCCCTAAACTGGTTAATAGTGGCATGGAAGATCCATTTGGTGAGTATCACTTAACATTTTTCTTAGTAAATGATATTTGTGTTTTATCCTCACCTCCATTAAACCTCTGTAAATTAATTTTTTTCATGTTCAGTATGCTGCTCTGTAGCTTAATGGCTCTCAGGCTTTTTGGTCTCAGGATCCCTTTATACTGTAAATATAATTGAAGGCCCAAGAGAGCTTTGTTGGCATGACTTATATTTATTGATATTTACTATGTTATATTTATTGATATTTACTATGTTACTGTGAAATATGTTACTGTTGATATTTACAATGTTATACAAATTTTTAAAATATTGTTTCATTTATAACAGCTTTAATAAATTCATAAGCTTCATAAATAACATTGCTAATGAAAAATAACTCCCAAAACAAGGGGGGAAAAAAAGCAACAAGGGAGGGATTGTTTTACTTTTTTTGCAAGTCTCTTTAATGTCTAACTTGATAGAAGACAACTGGATTCACATAGCTGCTCCTATAGTCTGTTCTGTATCACATACCATGTAGTCTCTGGAAAATTGACTATACAGTTGAGAGATTATGAGAGTGAAAAGGCAAATAACATCTTTGTCTTATTTTTAAAAAATAATTCTAACCTTGCTATTTAGGGGTCCCCAGTGTTTCCTACATTGTACTTTGAGACCTGCTGATCTAGAATGCTACTTACTTCAAATAAAACAAAGAACCATTTGGCAAGTTAAAATAAGAAGTTTAAAATTCTCGATCTTGAACACTTAGGAACTTATGAATTCTTCTGCTTGGTTGGAAGTTTAGTTCTGCTACTATTTCCAAACAAGTGTGCTTTGAAGTTCTTCATTAGTACTTGGCCAGTGAAAGATACCATGGAAGTAATCATAATGGCAAGGATGTTCACTATTTCTAGTGAAGTTTGTATGTATGTGATATTTTATCTAACAACAGCATGGTTAAGGGAATGTAAATCTAGATACACAAGGGTTTAGTATCTACCTTTCTGACTAAAAAGTAAGTTACTGTTTTCCTATTGATTCTAATTTCAAAGAGAGATATAGTCTAGGGTATCCATCCCTTCCTCCCCCCAAATCATATTACAGATTAGGAAGACTAGTTAGGAAGAATTTAAAATTTAAAATAGGAGTTTAAAATATGCAAAAAAAGGGACCAGAGACTGTTTTCCTTAGACTGTTAACCTTAGCATGCTGGAGTAGATTTTGATTCAGGCATTTTGTGATTCTTTGCTAAATGTGAAGAAATCTGAATCTCCTCTTATGCCAATGTAACTTGAAGTATAAGAAAAATATTACCAACTTTATATTCTACTCATGCCCAGTTACCCTAGATGACTGAGATCAGCGCTTGGGCTACTGGTACAAGTAATGAGTAGTTCAGGTTAATAGCTATTGTCTTGCTTTGAGAACTTTGCAAGATCCAAATTTCTTCTGCTTTTAAAAAAAAATTTTTTTTAATGTTTATTTATTTTTGAGAGAGAGAGACAGACAGGGTGTGAGCGGAGGAGGGGCAGAGAGAGAGAAAGACACAGAATCCGAAAAGAGGCCCCAAGCTCTGAGCTGTCAGCACAGAGCTGGATGCGGGGCTCGAACTCACAAGCGGTGAGATCATGACCTGAGCCGAAGTCGGACGCTTAACCGACTGAACCACCCAGGTGCCCCTCTTCTCTCCTTTTAATGTCCGTAACTGCTTTTTTAGGACCTTGGCCCCCTGAAGGGCTCTTACATCAAGTTCATCAACATAATCCTTAGTTTGAACACTAGAGGGCAGTCAGTACTTTAGTGATAAATTTGTAGTTTTATTATTAAGTTAATTCTGGTGGGGATTCCTTATGAATGGTTTAGTAAATCTAGTTGATTTTGGTTGCTTGGTGACAAATCGTATAGAACATGTACATGTGACAAACTAGAGTAACTTTTGACAACTCCAAGAATGTTTACTGGAAACAATTTTTCTCTATAACCCCCCTTACCTCACCTAACTTAAGCATAACTTAAATTTAATCGCATCTAATTAATGTGCTTTTGATCACCAACATGAGAAAAAGGAAGGTGGTGTTCTGTGCTAGTGAGATTTTTCCTCTTCTACTTTAAATCTTGGAATCATAACCTGATTAGCATTTATATTCATAATGTGGATTCTAAAGAAAAATGGAATTTTCTTATTTGCTTACAAAACATACATATGATAATGTTTGCTGGGTTATGATCTGCTCCGTGCCATTTGGCAAAGAAAAGAATTCTGAATGTAAAATAAGTGTGTTTCGAAGATGGTAGAGTCCTTATAAGATAGGGTGAGAATTTTGTGATAATTAGGTTAGCTAACAGTTATACAAATGCAATGAAAAAGAATTATTTGTTGTATTCTGAAAACAAAAGTGAGGGATGTTGACCCATCAAGTTACAGTGAGCAGACCTAACGCCTCTGGGACCTTCCCTACGTGGACAGATATTTACACATTTCATTATATAATATTTTAAAATCACCTTTGTTAATACTATCACTGGTCTCACTGTAAAAGTCTTAAATATTGAGAAGTTGTCACACTCACTCTGGATATGTCTTCCAAAATTACCATTCTCTTTTGAAAGCCTGACTTATATCACTGGCAACAAGTACTGTCAGTTTTCTTTGTAGTGATAGGCTCACTTTCATTCAATTTTGAGACAATACCTGTCAAATATCTAAGCTTGAATAATATAGTTTGTCATTCAACCCTTCAAGTAAAAATGGTGTTTTATGGAAAAAGAAAAGAAAGAAAGAAAAATACCTGGCTAGTTCAGCTGGCAACTCATTCACACAAGTGCTTTTCCTAAAGGTAACTGTTGTACGTAAGTATATGTTTTAAGCGTACTTCCCATTTCCTCATACAGAATAATAGAAGGATATGTACTGAAGGATTTAGTTTTTATTAAAACTAATAACTTTTACTGCTTTATCAAAGACATTCTTAAAATTGACATTGTTCTTCAACTGCAGTAATGTAGTGGTGAAGACCATGAGTTCTATTAACAGTTTGGTGCCACTGCCTTGATTTGTGTTAAGGTATCAGCAGTTTTGCTCACCATTGTTTTTGACCATCAGGATAAGTGTCAACACCAGAAAAAGGCAAATAATCCTTTAGTATTACTAAGTCTGTAGCTGTACCTCTTAGACTGCTGGAAGGATTTCAGGGATCCCCAGGCATCAATGGACCATCCTTTCTTCAGTTTCCTGAGGCTTAAGGAGTCTATTCTATGGAAGAAAAGCAACTTTGGGCAAAGTCAAGACTTGTCCTGGAGGTTGTACTGGGCAGGGCTCCAGTGTGGACCTAGTCTTGGACAGGTGGCAGAAAGACGGTCAGAGGGAGTGGGCAGCTCTGTGATTTCTTCTAAGTTGACCATGACCCACCTACAGCTTTCAGGACTTGGTTAAAGAACACTTCTCTGGGATGAAACGAGTGTTCTGAGCTCGTTAGGCAGCCAAGTATTTTGAATAGAAATTCATCAGCATTTAGTCAAGATAAACTGAGATATTGTCAAGATAAACGTTGTTATATTGTATTAGTCAAGATAAACGTTCTTTTATTGAAAGAGGATAAATTGCAGCAGAGATCGTGGTGCTGACAACCTTCAGTCTGTCTCTTGAGTCATACTGTTTCAATCTGGGCAGATGTCTCTCTAGGTGTGGTACACAGCTGTCATCCTGGGTAACCCTGCTCACTTGGGGACTCTGCTGCTCTCCTGTGTTGGCCTTTGTTTAGTAAACCCCATGTCTTCTTCTTTCTTGATTGCCAGTTGCTTCTCAATGCTTGGCTTCCTAGAATAGTTTCCTGATTTTCACCTCTTTTTCCTTTAGTTCTGCCTCCTAGAAGACTTCTTCATCTTTACCTTCAATTAAAATTTTCTTCTCTACTATTATGTTTTGATTTTCTAGGAGATCTTTTTTTTTATTTGTGGAATGTTTCTTTCATAGTATTTTTGTTTGTTTGTTTGTTTCAACAAATTTTCTTTGCCTTGCATAGTTTCTTTTCCCCTAAAGTTGCTTTTCTCTCTTTGTTTTGATCTGTTTTATGTTAGAGTTTTCCTCTGATGTCTCATAATAATTAGCTGTCTGCTTCTGATTAAGAGTGGGAAGCTTTAAATTAGAAGCTTTAAACACATAGGCTGATTACCTTTGGGCCTTTCTGTAGGGTGAGCTTCTTGTCCCTCTTGTTGAGGAAAATCCCCACACCAGTAGGAGAAGAGTCTTCCTGTCACTGACTAGATTTCCAGATGGTAAGGGGTGAGGGGGATTGGGCAGGGCAGAGGGGTTTGCTCCATTCAGCATTGTTGTGCACATGGTCACCTAATTCCCCTCAGGTTTTAATACTGTCTTCCCATTGTCAACTGCCTTTTGTGTCCTCAGTTCAAAAACCAGTTGTTTAATCTCTTCCAAGAAGCACACCTCTTGAGGGGCACCCGGGTGGCTCAGTCGGTTGAGCATCCGACCTCGGCTCAGGTCATAATCTCAGTCTGTGAGTTCAAGCCCTGCGTCAGGCTCTATACTGACAGCTCAGAGCCTGGAGCCTGCTTCGGATTCTGTGTCTCCCTCTCTCTCTCTGCCCCTCCCATGCTCATGCTCTGTCTCTCTCTCTCTCTCTCTCAAAAATAAATAAACATTAAAAAAAAAACTTAACAAAAAGAAACAGACCTCTTGAATTCTGCCAGTGTTGGTGTGGGAACAGACATTCAAAGTCATGGAATGGGGAAGGTGATAAAGGAATCAAACAGCTTTTACCCTGATTCTCTTTATTTTATTTCTTTCCCTTTCACCTCCAGTTTCAAAGGGACCTGGTAGAATTCAATGAAACTATTATTATTGTATATTAATAATTTTTACTTGGGGCGGGGGGAGTAATGGCTACACTGTACATTCAGTGCGAGAGGAAGGAAGGGTCCAAAAAAGATGTGTATACAGTTTATGCTATGTGATATCTCGTCCCCTACTGCTTTTAAAAACGGCTCATTAGGGGCGCCTGGGTGGCGCAGTCGGTTAAGCGGCCGACTTCAGCCAGGTCACGATCTCGCGGTCTGTGAGTTCGAGCCCCGCGTCAGGCTCTGGGCTGATGGCTCGGAGCCTGGAGCCTGTTTCCGATTCTGTCTCCCTCTCTCTCTGCCCCTCCCCCGTTCATGCTCTGTCTCTGTCTGTCCCAAAAATAAATAAAAAACATTAAAAAAAAAAAAAATTTTAAAAACGGCTCATTACTGTTTTTGCTTTCTTTCTTTCTCTCTTATCAACTGTTCATGGGTTACCAGCCACTCTCCCCATAGCATGCCAAAAGAAAAGGGATTGAAACTCTGTCATATGAAGCTCCTAAAGGTTTTCTTAGGTAGGAGAGGATCTGTATACTAAATTGCCTTCCCCAAATCTTCTGACTTTATTAAGTTTCTGTATACCCTTTCTTATATAGAAGTAAACACAATTTGTTGAAAAGATTTCTTTTGGTATGTGCTTGATGAAATAATTATTTAATGAGATAGGTTGTTAGTATGAATCCTAAGTTTGAAATTGGTTGCAAAGGCTTTATTCATATGCATGGTATTCTGGGAACAGTTTTACAAGGTAATATCTGTTTTACATTAAAATTTGTATCACATTGGGAATACGAGAAGCAGTGTGTTGAAGTAGAACAAAAGCTATATCTAAACAAATAAAATTAATTTATTTTCTCCTCTTCTGTATCTGAATTTATAAAATAACTATTATGTTATAAAGGGATTTTTCCTAGCTATTCAAGGACATTTGTTAAGGAGTCATGCTCACAGCTAATGCACTTAACTTCAAGGTTCATGGGAAAACAGGTTGCTTGGCTGGCTGGGTCAGTGGAGTATGTGACTCTTGATTTTGGGGTTGTGAGTTCAAACCCACTGGGTATAGAGATTGCTAAAGTAAAAAATAAATAAAATCTTGGGGCACCTGGGTGGCTCGGTTGGTTAAGTGTCTGACTTCAGCTCAGGTCATGATCTTGTGGTTTGTGAGCTCAAGCCTGGCATCAGACTCAGCACTGACATCTCAGAGCCTGGAGCCTGCTTATGATTCTGGGTCTCCCTCTGTCTCTTTCTCTGTCCTTCCCCCCACTTGTGCTCTCTATCAAAAGTAAATAAATAAAATAATAATAAATAAATAAAATCTTTAAAAAAATAGGGCTTCTGGTTGGCTCAGTCAGTTAAGCCTCTGACTCAATCTCAGCTCAGTTCTTGATCTTGAGGTCGTGAGTTCAAGCCCTGTGTTGGGCTCCATGCTAGGGGTGAAGCCTACTTAAAAAAAAAAAAAAAAATCACCAAAGTTCATGGGAAAACATTTTTGTGATGCTGTCATGTTGTTACCACTTGAAGCTCTAAATGTGTTAATATCACATACCCTCCTCCCTCTTCCCTCCTCCTTAAGAATGAAGACCAAAATATGAACTTAATTAGTTTTGAGATCCTTAGGGAGTAGGAGATGAATTCCTTTGGAATTAAACTATGCCAAAAATGATATTAGTTCTATTTTTTTCTGTAGTTTTGAATAGAAAATTTAAAAAGCATTATTATAAATATATATTAAATATCTTCCTTTTCTTTTTTTTTTTTTTTTACATTTTTTATTTATTTTTGGGACAGAGAGAGACAGAGCATGAACGGGGGAGGGGCAGAGAGAGAGGGAGACACAGAATCGGAAACAGGCTCCAGGCTCCGAGCCATCAGCCCAGAGCCTGACGCGGGGCTCGAACTCACGGACCGCGAGATCGTGACCTGGCTGAAGTCGGACGCTTAACCGACTGCGCCACCCAGGCGCCCCAATATCTTCCTTTTCTGATAGGACTGTAAACTTAAGGAGAGCAAGATCTTTCTGTTGTTCCACTACCCAAGAGTAAGCACACAATACATATTTGTATGTATTTCTTATAGTGATTTTAAATTTTCTGCGTAAAGTAGAATAACCAATTATCAGGGAAATAGCACAAAACGCCAGCTTCTGTAAACTTTAATAGCACTGATATCATGTAATTATTTTTTTTTTCTGTCTGTACCACAAAAAGATGAGCCATAGTGGAAATGCAAGCCTGAAAAGTAGTAATGCTGACATTCTGGACTATTTCCCATATACTTTCTCTACTTTTCAACCCTTCTGACTACTCCGTGGTCCCTACCTCATAACAGGTGTGATGAGTTGACTAAATGTGAAGCCTGATTTCCATCTGAATTTACTTCTGCATACTGAGCCCTTATCAATGTGCAATGAACATAGCATAGGCCATGAGTATAAAAATTCAGGGATGCCAGGGTGGCTCAGTGGATTGAGCTTCTGACTCTTGATTTCGGCTTAGGTCATGATCCCAGGGTCATGGGATTTAGCCCTGCATTTTGCTCTGTGCTGAGAGTAGAGCCTACTTAAGATTCTTTCTCTTTCCGGGGCATCTGGGTGGCTCAGTCAGTTGAGCGTCTGACTTTGGCTCAGGTCATGATCTCATGGTCCGTGAGTTCGAGCCCTCCCATCAGACTCTGTGCTGACAGCTCAGAGCCTGGAACCTGTTTCAGATTGTGTCTCCCTCTCTCTCTGCTCCTCCCCTGCTTGCACTCTCTCTCTCAAAAATAAACATTTAAAAAAAAATTTTTTTAATTCTCTCTCTTTCTCCTCCCCTGCCTCTCCCCTGTGCTAGCACACTCTCTCATATAAAAAATAATTAAAATTAAAATTAAAAGGAAATAATAGGAGAGAAGGATGGCTTTCACTTACCATTTTGTATCTTACTGTATGGTTTGCGTCTTTTAACTATGTACCGATATTACTTTTATTTTTTTTTTTTTTAAGATTTGAGAGTGAGAGAGTGTGTGAGTGGGGGAATGGCAGAGAGAGAGAGAGAGAGAGAGAGAGAGGAAGAGAATCCCAAGCAGTCTCCACACTAATAGTGTAGAACCTGATATAGAGCTCCAACTCACAAATCATGAGATCATGACCTGAGTCGAAATTGAGAGTTGAATGCTTGACCAAGTGAGCCGCCCAGGTGCCCCTGTATTACTTTTATTTTTCAAAACATAAACAAGGATTTTATCTGCATTGTAGTTTTAAGGACATTTTTGTTTCTTCTTTATATTTCTCAGTGTTAAAGTATATAAGACTAATTTTTTAAATATTTATTTATTTACTTATTTATTTAGAAGGAGCCTGCACATGCACACAAGCGGGGAAGGGATAGAAAGAGAGGGAGAGAGAGAATCCCAAGCGGACTGTGCACTGATAGTGCAGAGCTTGACTCTGGCTGGGCTCGATCTCACAAATCGTGAGATCATGATCTGAACCAAAATCATAAGTCGGATGCTTAACTGACTGAGCCACCCAGGCACCCCTATAAAACTAATTTCTTAAAGGAGATAAAAGATAGTAGAAAGGTTTTGTTAATGGGGATTAAATACTATAATGGTCATTTTACATGCACAGTTTAACTGTTGTGCCTAAAATAACCATGTTAACAATGTGGCCTTTTAAAATACAAGACATTTTATTCTTCTCATGAACTAGATTCAGCCTATTAAAATACAAGACATTTTATTCTTCTCATGAACTAGATTCAGCCTATCCTATCAAACTCCAGCACCATTGACTTGGTCCTCATCCATTCATTTGTTCAGTAAATACTGAGCAAAATCAGCGAGGCAGCATGTCCTAACAATTAAGCCCTTGGCTTTGGAATCAGACAAACTTGAGTTCAGATCCCAGTTCTGCCATTTCTTGGCTATGTCCTTTGGCAATACAGTTACCCTTTGATCTTTAATTTGTCTGTAAAATAAGAATATGGATTTTGCCTTTTCCACAAAGTTGCTATAAGAATTAAATGAATTAGGAGCACCTGGGTGGCTCAGTCGGTTAAGTGTCTGACTTTGGCTCAGGTCATGATCTCACAGTTCCTGGGTTCGAGCCCCACATCGGGCTCTGTGCTGACAGTACAGAGCCATCTTAGGCTTCTCTCTCCCTCTCAAGATAATTAAATATACTTAAAAAACTAAAATTATTAGGGGCGTCTGGGTGGCTCAGTCGGTTAAACGTCCAACTTCGGCTCAGGTCATGATCTCGCGGTCTGTGAGTTCGAGCCCTGCGTCGGGCTCTGTGCTGACAGCTCAGAGCCTGGAGCCTGTTTCGGATTCTGTGTCTCCCTCTCTCTCTGACCCTCCCCCATTCATGCTCTGTCTCTCTCTGTCTCAAAAATAAATAAATGTTTAAAAAAAAAACACTAAAATTATTAAATGAAATAATGCTTGTAATGTTTGTAACATGATGCCAAACACATAGTAAATATATAATAGCTGTAATATCTAAGCCACTAAGGGTATAAACGTGAATAAGACATGATCCCTGGTTTTTTTTGTTTTTAAAGTAATCTCTACTCCCAATGTGGGGCTCAAACTCATGACCCAGTATCAAGAGTCACATGCTCTTCCAGCTGAGCCAACCAAGCACCCCTGGTCCCTGTTCTTATGGAGCTTTCAGTCTGGGTTAAGCAGTTACAAGGTGCTGCTTAGGATCCCCCCGCCCCCCCGACTTCTTTCTTTAACTTATGTCTGGTTAATTGAGATATAATTTACATACAATAAAATTTACCCTTTTTAGGTATATATATATTCCTGTGTTTTTGAAAAACATGTAGGTTGGTATAACCACTACCACAATCAGGATATAGAGTGTTTCACCGCAGAACTTCCTTGTGCACCTTTTTAAAAAACATTTATTTATTTTTGAGAGAGTGTATGCGTGGGGGAGGGGCAGAGAGAGCAAGAGAGAAACCCAAGCAGCCTCTGTGCTGTCCACACAGACTCCAATGCGGGGTTCGAACCCAGGAACCATGACATCATGACGACCTGAGCCAGCAGTTGGCCGCTTAACTGCGCCAACCAGCTGCCCCTCCCTGCTTACCTTTTTAAATAATCTCAATCTCGTCCCTCCACTCTTAGCCCTTGGCAACCACTTAGATCTGAGTTCTGTCCCTTTTTCCATAATGTTATATAAACAGAATTGTATGACACATAGCCTTTTTTGTTTTTTTCCACTTAGCATAATGCTGTTGAGATTCATACATGCTATCAAGTATATCAGTAGTTCATTCCTTTCATACCTTTTCCGGAGTGTCATATATTTGGATTCATTGCCTTTTAAGATTTACTTTTTTCACTCAGTGATATTCATTTAAGGTTCCTCCATGTCTTTTCATAGCCTGATAGCTCCTTTCTTTTTAGCGCTGAATACTATTCCATTGTTTGAACGTACCACAGTTTATCCATTCATCTACTGAAGGGCCTCTTGGTTGCTTCCAAGTTATGGCAGTTATGAATAAAGCTGCTATAAACGTGTGTGCAGTTCCTGTGTGGACATACATTTTCAGTTATTTAGGTAGATGCCAAGGAGTACAGTTTTTGGAACATACGGTAAAAGTATGTTTAGTTTTGTAAGAAACTGCCAGATTGTGTTCCAAAGTGGCTGTCCTAGTTTGCATTCCCACCAGCAGTGAATGAGCCTTCCTGTTGCCCCACGTCCTCACCATTCTTTAGTGTTGTCCATGTTTTGGATTTTGGTAATTCTAATAGTGGTTTCTCATGATGCCTTTAATATGCAGTTCCCTCATGACTAACTGAGTGACTTGTCATGTGTTTATGTGCCATCCATATCTTTGGTGAATTACCTATTACGATTTTTCCCTCTTTTTAAAAATTGACTTATTAATGAGTTGGAAGAATTCTTTACATGGTTCACATGCAAGTTCTTTACGATATATGTGTGATACTTGTGTTTTCTCCCAGCCTGTGGCTTGTCTGATTAGCAAGTTTTTAATTTGATGAAATCCAGTTTTTTTCTTTTATGGTTAATGCTCTTTGTCTTCTAAGAAATCTTTGCTTAACCCAGTGTCACAGAGATTTCTCTGTTTTTTCTTCCAGATGGCTTACAGTTCTAGGTTTTCCATTTAGGCCAGTGACTCTTTTTGAATTAATTTTTGGATATGGTACAAAGCTGAAATGTTCTCTGTTGTCTGCTAAATTACTTTAGCACTTTTGTTGAATACCTGATAACTTGAGCAATTTTCTAGAAAAATATAATTTACCAAAGTGATTGAAGATATAAAAATCCCATATAGACTAATAGTCATGTAAGTAATGTTAAAATGTGTCTAAGCTCAGTGGGTTTAATGGTAATTTCATTCATAGTGTGAAGAAACAAATAATTATAATGCTGTATCAACCACAGGAGAACAGAAAAAAAGATAGAAAAATACACCCATCTATCATAAAGTTAACAAGATCTTGATAACTTGATACTTGATAACTAAAAGCTGACAAAGATAGTACAAAAATAAAAGTGGCATTTCTCTCATCTCAGTGTATATAGTTATAGAGATTTTATATAAAGTACTTGCAGATTAAATCCAACAAATGATTATTGCATTTTTTTCTGATTACAAAAACCACACATATTTCTTCCAGAAAAACTAGAAAATACAAAGTGACATAAAGAAAAAACTTTTATGCCCAGTGATAACTACTGATCTATTGATACCATTCTGATGTATCTGCTTCCATGATCTTTTCCAGAATTACCTGTATCATTATACATTTTTAGCAAACTGACTTAGAACTGCTTTTTTCCCCATTATGTCACATCTCTCAGTATATTAAAGGAATATGATCAAGAGGATTTCTTTTAGGATCTAAAGATATTGAGGAATCTATAAATAATATATTAGTACATCAGAAAACAGGAGGAAAATGATATGCTCATTTCTGGAGATGACAAAAAATTTTTATTTTTTTTTTTAATTTTTATTTTTTTAAAGGATTTTTTTAAGTTTATTTATTTCGGTGAGGGAGACAGAGTGAATGTGAGTGGGAGAGGCAGAGAGAGAGGGAGAGAATCTCAAGCAGGCTCCGCATGGTCAGTGTCAAGCCCGACTTGGGGCTCCAACCCATGATCTGAGCCAAAATCAGGAATTGGACGCTTAACTGACCGAGCCACCCAGGTGTTCTGATGACAATTTTTTTTTTATAAAATTCAACTATTCCAGCTAAAAACTTATATTAAGAATCTGATGATTTATTTTTAAACGAAAAGCACCTGCACATTCCTACTAAATTGATTTAAAAATTGGAAACATTAAGACACATTTTATAAAAGTTAGATACAATTTCTTTTGCCCACCTCTGCCGCTCATTGACAACCCACAGCATGAATGTTGTATATATCCTTTTAGTTCTTTTTTTTTCTATTGCAGTATGTTTACATACAGCTTAAACATAATAAAGAATGACTCTCTGGGGCGCCTGGTTGGCTCAGTTGGTTAAGCTCTGACGTCTGCTCACGTCATGCAGAGCTCCTTCAGATCTTCTGTCTCCCTCTCTCTCTGCCCTACGCCTGCTTGTGCTCTCTCCCTCTCTTTCTCAAAAATAAATAAATATTTAAAAAAAAAAAAATGGCTCTCTGAATACCACCCTTACCAGTGAGATATTGAAGAAATGTCCACTAGAATAAGAACAAGACGGGAATGCCCACTGTTACCTTATTTAACATTATTTTGGGAGTTCTTAGTGTAGTAAGGCAAACACTAATCAGAAGTTCCAATAATGAAAAAGTTAATTATATATTTGTTGACCAATATTATTTCCTCTTCATAAAAATACTCCCAAGAGAATCAACTGAAAAAGAGTTCAGTAAAATGGCTGACTAAATGCAAAATAATTGTTCAAAAATGAATCGTTTTAAATGTACATATAATAAATTATGCCAAAAGACTAAAGGAATTAAAAGCCCTTTACATGCACAACCCAAATTATGAGATACCTAGGAATGATTGTAACAAGAAGTCCATAAGCTCTATGATACAACTGGAAATTTGCTATAGAGGAGGGAATAGAGGCATTGTGTCAAGCAATGGGAAAATTAGTGCCATGTATTACTAAATTTACTGTATAGATTTAATGCAGTTCTAATAATTCAAGTTAATTTATTTTTAAATTTTTTTAATGTTTTTTTATTTTATTTTTGAGAGAGAGAGAGACAGCATGAACTGGGGAAGGGCACAGAGAGAGGGAGACACAGAATCTGAAGTAGGCTCCAGGCTCTGAGCTGGTAGCACAGAGCCCGACCTAGGGCTCAAACCCACGAACCACGAGATCATGAAGTTGGACGCTTAACCAACTGAGCCACCCAGGTGCCCCAATTAAAGTTAATTTAATTTATATTTGCTTTTGGTATTTGACAAAGTGTATAAAATATAAGTTAGAAAAAAAGTTAAGTAATTAACTGCCCCTTTTTTGTTGATTTATGACGCTATTGCAGCAAGCTAAGGTTTGTAAGATCTCAAGTATATTTTTGGACTGTGCATTCTGTTCTATTGAACCACCTGTCGATTTTTACACCAGTTGTACATTGTTTGTTATTATTATCTTTTCTTAAGTAGGCTTCATGGCCCAGCGCAGAGCCCAGCACGGGGCTTGAACTCATGACCCTGAGATCAAGACCTGCGCTGAGATCAAAAGTTGGACACTTAACCTTAAGACTGAGCCACCCATGCACCTCCTTATTATTATTATAGTCTTATATTTTAAGGTCTAAAACAATACCCTTCATTATTCTACTCTTTCAAACTTTTCTTGGTTATTTACCTAGAGAAATAACTCTGATAAAGAACAATGCACACAGCACAGTGTTTATGGCATATTCCCATTTAAAAGTGTATAATTTTTATTAAACAAAAAAGTCTTTTAAAGTTTTTGAAATTTTTATGTTTTTCTATTAAGTGATAAGTAAATATCTTTAATTTAAAAAATGTTTCCTCAGCTTTGTTTCAAATTCACATTATGGTCAATGGGATTTAAAAGTTGATAATGAGACTAGTATAAACATTTTCCATTAGGCAGGAAACCATTAATTTCAAAACAACATCAGTGGTTATCTTCTTGTGCCTGTTCAGAGTTCTGTCATGTTAAAAATGACCTTTTGTGGAGCGCCTGGCTGGCTCAGTCATTAAAGCATGTGACTCTTTTTTTTTTTTTTAATTTTTTTTTTTTTTTTAACGCTTATTTATTTTTGAGACAGAGAGAGACAGAGCATGAACGGGGGAGGGGCAGAGATAGAGGGAGACACAGAATTGGAAACAGGCTCCAGGCTCCGAGCCATCAGCCCAGAGCCCGACGCGGGGCTCGAACTCACGGACCGCGAGATTGTGACCTGAGCCGAAGTCGGACGCTTAACCGACTGAGCCACCCAGGCGCCCCTAAAGCATGTGACTCTTAATCTTGGTCGTGAGTTTGAGCCTCACATTGGAGGCAGAGTTTACTTTAAAGAAATCACCTTTCATGGTAGAGCTTTGCCTTGACTCAAAAGACACCGTTTTTACAAGATTATTATTTGAAACATCAGTGGAGTCCAGAATACGTGTGTGCACGCACACACACACACACACACACACACACACACCCGTAATGGAAGGTTTCATTAAAAGAAGGTGATAGCAGTATAATAATGGATTATTTGTGAAATGGTGCTGATGGTCTTCAGTTCCTTATTGAAGATTGTTTTGGTTTTTCCTCATCAAATCAATGTTTTTATGTTGGTAGCCAGAATGACATTAGGTCAAACTGTAGTCTGTAGCTACAGCTTTCCTTTTTTTCCACTGCATAAAAAGATTAAATACTACAAAAAAAACCCAAAAAAACAATAATAATAACTGCATTTGTCTTGACTATTTAAATATTTTTAAATTTCTTTTGATGATTCTTTATCTTCTGTTTTTCTTCTTTGATCTCCCCCCAGATAATTTAAATGCTATAAAACAGGTGGGTCTGGCTGCTTTATTTTGTCCATTTTCTCCCAGAGGTCAGTCTTTCCCCTTTTCAGCTTAGAGCTCAATAATCAAAGGGCTTGAATAGCAAGAACCCTTAAGAATCATGTCTTAACTAATGAAAGAAAGAAGTGGCACTCAGGTGGAGCTTTGCCAGTACTAAAGGTGTGTGCTTGTTTAGTTCTGGTTTTAATCTCATAGTACATCCAAGGCCAATGGCTTAACGTTGGTTACAATGAAGTTCAGGTAGTTTTGCTTGATAATTTATTTTCGTACTCACTGTATACTCACTCCAACCAAAAGGTGAAAAGGTGGATGAATGGATGATTGGCTGGCAGACTGATTCATTAATTCATTCAATAAATTTTGTTGGTACACTGCCCTAGTTGCCATGAAGGGAAAAAATAAGATACAGTTTCAGCTCTCAAAGAGGAAATTAAGAACTGTCAATGTGAGGCAGAGTGAATAAATGTTTTTATACATATGAAAAGAGTTGCATTATTGGAATTTCATGCCATGTTATTGAGCATGACTTGTACTTATGGAAATTATTAAAACCAAATTTGCTTGTATAGATATATATTTCCTTTTTTATCTCTGCATTCTTTGAACAGCTTAGTGGTGATTTCTTTTTTTTTTTTTTTTTTAATTTTTTTTTTCAACTTTTTAAATTTATTTTTGGGACAGAGAGAGACAGAGCATGAACGGGGGAGGGGCAGAGAGAGAGGGAGACACAGAATCGGAAACAGGCTCCAGGCTCCGAGCCATCAGCCCAGAGCCTGACGCGGGGCTCGAACTCACGGACCGCGAGATTGTGACCTGGCTGAAGTCGGAGGCTTAACCGACTGCGCCACCCAGGCGCCCCAGTGGTGATTTCTTTAAGGAGAGTTTTTTTATTGTATTTGTCTTGTATCAAGAGAATTTGGAGAACATGGGGAAATAGGAAAATCTAGGGGCTTCCTAATTACCTAATAACCTTAAAGATACAGACACACAGTATATGATGATGAAACATACTGTTTTATATGGCTAATAATGCCCCCGGTGTGGGTTAAAGGTGCTTCTCATGAAACACTGGGGCTGGGGTATTTTTGTTATAGGTTTAGTTTGAGGAGTGGTAGAAATGTCTCTGACCCAAATAGCCAACCTCTCTTGATTTTAGACCTTTCATTCATTTTCTAAGAATTTCCTTTATTTATTTTTTTAACTTTAAAAACAAATTTTTTTTTAACGTTTATTTATTTTTGAGACAGAGAGAGACAGAGCATGAACAGGGGAGGGGCAGAGAGAGAGGGAGACACAGAATCTGAAACAGGCTCCAGGCTCTGAGCTGTCAGCACAGAGCCCGACACGGGGCTCGAACTCACGGACCGTGAGATCATGACCTGAGCCGAAGTTGGATGCTTACCCGACCGAGCCACCCAGGCGCCCCTAAGAATTTCCTTTAAAGATTGGTTTTATGATAGGAAGCATCATTCTTGGTGATGGTCATACTGGAAATTCAGGGATGGGCTAAGAGAACAACTATTTTTTTAATTTTAACATTGTCATTTTGGACAATTTGTATAACTGCTCTGTGCCTGAATTTTACTTTTGTTACAGTAATACCTCCAACAGTGTTTCTAAGGTTAAAAATAAGTTGTGTGAATTCAACTTATATTTAGGTATACAGTATATTAGTAGGAGTAGAGATTCACGTCCAGAGTACTTAGATATGAGCCCCAATTTTGCCATTTGTCGGCTTTGACCTCACTGGACAAGTTTACCCCTGTGTGACTCATCTGTTAAGTAGGATAATAAATGGAATCCTTTTGATGTCCTTGTTGTGAGAATTAGATTAACACATGTAGAACACTTAGAATAGTCCCTGGAGTTATAATATAGGCTCAGTTAGTGTTAGCTTATTCATAGAAAACGAGGGGAAAGAATGCATGGGAAATTGAACTTAGTTTATTCTTTCTAAGATTTAGCTCTTTTTCATCAGCTCTTTTGTTAAAGATGTTCATATGTAACAAAATAGATATTTAGTATTATTTTATCTCTTGTGTTCTGATTTTTCTGGTAGAAACATTATCATTTAATGAAATGATTGGGAAACAAGAATGAAGGGGAGAAAAAGCAATGAAACTGCTTTTTGGGAAACAAGAATTTCCAAAAATTGGGAAACAAGAATGAAGGGGAGAAAAGAAATCACCTTTGAGTGATTAAAAACTGGTGGTGCTAGTTTAATCCTCGTAACCGTTTCTCCTAGAAACTAGAAGAAAAGCAGAGCTGGGTTTTTTTTCAATCACTTTTTTTATAAATCTAAAACCAACTATAATTCAAAGATTGTGTTGCTGTAAGCATAGATGGCAGTGAATTTGTAATAACATTTAATCTGTAGCTTTCAAGATAATCTCAATTATGCCTGTCTTTTTCTTTCCTTTTTGTCGTGAAATTGTTAAGTGACTTATTCTAAGTTCATTACCTACCAGCCTAGCACTTTCCCCAACTTAAATACTTCATAACCTGAAAAGGATATTTGCAGTCTACACTAGTGAAAGATCCTGTTCTCCCTTTGCCTGTCTCCATTGTTTTCAAATATTTATTGAATGCCTACTATGTGCTGAGCAGTATGTTACTTGCTGAGGATATATGTAGGAGAGACAAGTAAGTAAATAGATAATTAGAACAAAAGTGATGTGTACCCCTGTATGTAGAGGTATACTCAGGGTGACTTGGGAGCACAGAAGAGGTATACCTGATTCAGTCTTAAGTGTCAAAAGGTAGATGTTCAAAGGTGGCTTCAAGGAGGAAGTGACACATAAACGAATTTGAAGGAGCAGGACTTAGCCAGATGAGGGGATGTGGGGAGGGAGATGACTTTCCAGGTAGCTAGAACAGCAGATGCCTCAGTAGATAGACCCGGGAGAGCACGTCATAGTTCAGGAACTCCACGAGGTGCAGCAGGACTGAAGACTAGTCCCAGGACTGAAGACAAGTAAGTACGGGAGAGGAGGGAGAGAAGAGGCTCATTAGAAAGGTAGGCTTAGATCAGGGCTTGAAAGATTTTTTTTGTGAGCCGTGAAGAACACTGTTAAATTTGTGCTGTTGTAAACATCACTGCGGCCCCACTGTTGAGGATAGATTAGAGAGGAATCAAACTGGAAGCAGGAAGCAGTAAACTATTACTGCCCCAGGCACACAGAGGAGGATGTCAAAACTGAAAGCTATACTCCACAAACAGACTATGTCAGACTGGGGAGATTTGTAAAATTGTTTAAAGATACAGAAGACTTTTTGCCCCAAGTGAATGAATCTCAGAAGAGTTCTTTCAGCCCTTTATCTTTTTTATTTTCCTTCAGCACAACAAACTGGTTGTCAGCTCCTCCCTGGATTTTAGGACAGGTGGTATCCTGAAGGCCCTTGGTGCATAGGCCCGGCAACCAGATGAGTGTTAGTACAGTGTTTAACAGCTAACTGGATACTGTGTAATTTCGGGCTTTTTCAGTAAAAGAAATTATTTTTAGGCTGAAAACACAGTAATCAAATTTGCATCTTGAAAGATTTTATTTGGTGATTACATTTTTACAGCCTCATCAGTACTAATAAGGATTATCTTTTCCAAAAAGTTAGACTAGAATTAGGCTAGTTGCTTTAGTATAGACAGGTGAGCAAAATCACACAATTGTCCGTATTTTTTCTGACGTCACCAGATTGTTGTCCTAAAGTGTTAATGTGTTTCACTGTTCCTTTTTTTTTTTTTTTCCTAATGACAGACGGGGAGCAGGGGAGAGGGGCAGAGGGTAAGAGAGAGGATCTTAAGTGGACCCCATGTTCAGCACGGAGCCCAATGCAGGGCTCAATCCATGACCCTGGGATCATGACCTGAGCCAAAATCACCAGTCGGATGCTTAACCGACTGATCCACCCAAGTACCCCTTTTTATTTTGAAGATTATATTTTTAAGTAATCTCCACACCCAACACGGGGCTTGAACTCACAACCCCAAGACCAAGAGTTGCATGCTCTACTGACTGAGTCAGCCAGGTGCCCCATGTTACTTTTTTTTTTTTTAATTTTATTTTTTATTTTTTAAAATTTGTATCCAAATTAGTTAGCATATAGTGCAACAGTTATTTCAGGAGTAGATTCCTTAGTGCCCCTTACCCATTTAGCCCATCCCCCCTCCCACAACCCCTCCAGTAACCCTCAGTTTGTTCTCCATATTTATGAGTCTCTTCTGTTTTGATCCCCTCCCTGTTTTTATATTCTTTTTGTTTCCCTTCCCTTATGTTCATCTGTTTTGTCTCTTAAAGTCCTCATATGAGTCAAGTCATGATTTTTGTCTTTCTCTAATTTCACTTAGCATAACACCCTCCAGTTCCATCCACGTAGTCGCAAATGGCAAGATTTCATTCTTTTTGATTGCTGAGTATATATATACACACACAATAGAGTATTATGTGTATAGAGTGTGTGTGTATATATATATATATATATATATATATATATATATATATATATATACACAGAGTGTGTGTGTGTGTATATATATATATATATATATATACACACACACACACACACACCACATTTTCTTTATCCATTCATCCATCGATGGACATTTGGGCTCTTTTCATACTTTGGCTATTGTTGATAGTGCTGCTATAAACATGGGGGTGCATGTGTCCCTTCAAAACAGCACACCTGTATCCCGTGGATAAATGCCCAGTACTGCAATTGCTGGTTCGTAGGGTAGTTCTATTTTTAGGTTTTTGAGGAACCTCCATACTGTTTTCCAGAGTGGCTGCACCAGCTTGCATTTCCACCATGTTACTTTTTTTAAAACAAGATTTAGAAGGACAGTTTTGTATAATCCAGAACATAATGTTTCTTTGAATTTGAATTTAGAAATTATATGCATAGCTTTTTTTTTTTTTTTTTTTTTTTTTTTTTTTTTTTTTTTTTTGCCCCTGTGCTTCATCTCCCAGAATTTGTGATTGTGAAAGATTGAGGGTTTTGAGGGAAGAGAATGCTACAAAAGAGGTGGATACTTCTTACATGGAAATCAAAGAATAAAGTTCATTTGAGTTAATAGCTGGAGTAAGTTTTATAGAAACACCACTGATATAATCATCCTTGGTTCCTATTACAGGAATTACTGTTGACTCATGGGGTAACCAGGTGTTCATTACTCAGATTTTTATTTAGTAGACGACGAACCCTTTATTCTCCTACACGTTTTAAAAAAGAATGTTTAAGGAGATTCCTTGTTAGACATTTTTGAGTAACTTTTACAAACATTGTAGCTATTAGCCGACATTGATTGTATTCTTACTGAAAATGTGGCTCAGAATATTCCTTGGTAATGTTTAGATTTCTTTCTCACTTAAAGGGTTGAGGGCCAGATGAGTTAGAGTTATGAAAGAGAAGGAAGGAAGGAGAGAACTGGCAGTGGCTAATAGTCACCTCTGAGTCATCAGCAGTGAATGCCACTTTACTGGGGAACATTTAACTCGTTTCAAAACCCTGGGATGGGCAGCCCTTTGATTTCTGACTGGTTAGTTTCTACACATCATTGATACCTTGTGGTTTCTTAACAGAGGCCACTAGGGACTTAGTTTTTGTGAATATCATGTTTTATAAAGTACTTTTTTTCTTTAAAACTCCTCAGTCACTTTCACTGTAACTCATAAAATCTACCTTCAGCGCATGAAAAAGTACTGTTTGGAGAAATAGAAATAATAAATGGATGGCCAGTAAGATAGAGGTTAATTTTCTTTAAACATTTTTTTTTTTCTTTATTTCTGAGAGGCAGAGAGAGACAGAGCGCGTGTGGGGGAGGGGCAGAGAGAGAGGGAGACACAGAATCTGAAGCAGGCTCCCCGGCTCTGAGCTGTCAGCACAGAGCCCGATGAGGGGCCCGAACTCAGGAACCGTGAGATCATGACCTGAGCCGAAGTCAGTCGCTCAACCGGCTGAGCCACCCAGGTGCCCCGAGGTTGTTAATTTTCAATTGATAACAAATGGATATAATTCTTAGTAAATCTTTAAAATAAAGCCATTCTTGGGATGCCTGGATGGCTCAGTCAGTTAAGCATCCAACTCTTGACTTTGGCTCAGGTCATGATCTCACAGTTCATGGGATTGAGCCCTGCGTTGGGCTCTGTGCCAACAGCAGGAAACCTACTTGGCATTCTCTCTCTCTCTCTCTCTCTCTCTCTCTCTCTGCCTCTCTGCCCCTCTCCTGCTTGTATGTGTGCTCTCTCTCAAAATAAATAAATATTTTTAAAAAATTTTAAATCATTCCCCTTCCTTAGACTTTGAATTAGTATTAATAGTCAAAGACTTTAACTGAGTATTACTAGAAAAAGAAGTAGTAATTCAGTTACTAAAGGAAGAGTGTTACGTGCACCTGGGTGGCTCAGTCGGTTGAGTGTCTGACTTTGGCTCGCGTCGTGATCTCACGGTTTGTGGGTTCGAGCCCTGCGTCAGGCTCTGTGCTGACAGCTCAGAGCTTGGAGCCTGCTTCAGATTGTATCTCCCTCACTCTCTGCTCCTCCCCCACTCATGCTTTGTCTCTCTCGCTTTCTCAAAAATAAAATAAACATTAAAAAAAAAAGAGTGTTAAAGCTTAGTAGTTAGTAGCTTAGTAGTTAGTGCTGTATGTGCTGTATAGTAGCTTAGTAGTTAGTGCTGTATAAAAAGAAACTTTTTTTTTTTTTCTTAAACTTGTCAGGGTTCCCTCATAGTATAGTGCCTTTAGTAGGTTAGTGCCTTGGAAGATAGACACCACACACTGAAAGGTACAGTTAGTGCTGTTTTGTTATTACTAAAAGACTTTAGTGGACTTGAAAAAGCCTTCAGGTGCATTATGTCCAATAGAACTTCCTGCAGTGATGGAAATGTTCTATATCTGCACCATCCATCGTGGTAGCCATGTGTGGCTATTGGGCATCTGAAATTTGGCCAGTACAAATGAAAAACTGAATTGCAAATTGTATATAATATAAACAGATTGAATATAAATTTAAATAATCATATGCAGCTAGTGACCATAGTATTAGACAGTCCATCTGTAGATATTTGAGAACTGAATAGCATATTTGATAACTGTTAGTTCAGTGACCAATCATTAAAATATACTCCAGGGGCGCCTGGGTGGCACAGTCGGTTAGGCGTCCGACTTCAGCCAGGTCACGATCTCGCGGTCCGTGAGTTCGAGCCCCGCGTCAGGCTCTGGGCTGATGGCTCGGAGCCTGGAGCCTGTTTCTGATTCTGTGTCTCCCTCTCTCTCTGCCCCTCCCCCGTTCATGCTCTGTCTCTCTCTGTCCCAAAAAAAAAAATAAATAAAAAAATGTTGAAAATATACTCCAGAGTAAGCAGTATTCATTTGTAGTACCTTTGAAAGTGTCACCTTTTATTTTGCTTCTCTTAGAACTGATGGAACTATAGTACAGGCATACCTCAGAGATACTGTGGGTTCAGTTCCAGACCACTGCAGTAAAGCAGATTTTGCAATAAAGCAAGCCAAATGAATGTTTGCCAGTGCATGTAAAAGTTATGTTTATACTATATTGCAGTTTACTAAGTGCACAGTAGCATTATGTTTTAAAAAATCCATGTACACACCTTATTTTAAAAATACTTAAAAAAAAATACAATTATAAGTAAAACCTTGCATTGTAACAGAGTAACTTGTTCTCTGAGTGTTCCATGAGATGAACAAACATTTCTAATAAATTTTAACTTGATAAACAAGCAGTGTCTTGCAATACGAGTAGTACGTGGTGCCAAATGTCCCATGATCACCATTTAGCCAATGGTTCTTCTCTCTTTCTCCTTCTCTATGTGTCTCTCTCTTCCTCGCTGTGGGACTGTGGGTGATCGTCTCCCATGCTCAGATGCTCTGTCTCAGGCCGCAGTGTTTGGCAGAAATCAGTGATTTTTCAGAACGTTGGAAGGTGCCCACACTGCCACTAGTATACTTTTTTGTCACTTCAAAGCACCTATAGACAGACCTTTGCTTTTTCATACAAGAGTAAGCTTAGGAATGCTTTGCTTCATTCTAGGTCAGGCTGCCTGCAGATATAGACCCTTTCCTCTGCTGCCTTATTGCCAGTTACATTAAATACAGTAGATGACAAGTTTATTAATACTGTACTGTAATCAACATCCGTTAGTGATAATGAAAGTGGTCCTACACCATAATCCTCCTCTCTCTTCTCTCTCTCACACCAGCCATGAAGGCTTTCAAAGGTAAGTGTAGGTTAACTTGTTTATTTTTCTTTATATTTTGTATTTTCTTTATTATTTTCTATTATGTTACAATATTGTGATCATTTTTATATGAATTATTTTGGGTTGTGGAACAAATCATCCGAGTTTCCATTATTTCTTATGGAGAAATTCACTTTGATACACAGGTGCTTCGGATTATAAGCATGTTGCCAGAATGAACTATGCTCACAAACTAAGGTTTTACTGTACTTTACTTCTGGAGCACCTGGGTGGCTCAGTCAGAAGAGCATGTGATTCTTGATCTCAGGGTCATGAGGCCAAGCTCCACGCTGAATGTAGAGCTTACTTAAGAAAAATACTTGAGGGGCGCCTGGGTGGCGCAGTCGGTTAAGCGTCCGACTTCAGCCAGGTCACGATCTCGCGGTCTGTGAGTTCGAGCCCCGCGTCAGGCTCTGGGCTGATGGCTCGGAGCCTGGAGCCTGGAGCCTGTTTCCGATTCTGTGTCTCCCTCTCTCTCTGCCCCTCCCCCGTTCATGCTCTGTCTCTCTCTGTCCCAAAAATAAATAAAAAACGTTGAAAAAAAAAAATTTAAAAAAAGAAAAATACTTGATTACTAAAAAAACACTAACCATCATCTGAGCTTTCAGTGAGTTGTAATCTTTTTGCTGATAAGAGGGTCTGGCCTTGATGTTGATGGCTGCTGACTGATCAGGGTGGTGGGTGCTAAAGGCTGGGGCAAGTTCTTAATATAAGACAATGATGTTTGACACATCGGTTGACTTTTCCTTTCAGCATCATAACATGTGGTGCTGTTTGATAACATATTTTACCCACAGCAGAACTCCTTTCAAAATTAGGGTCAATCTGGGGCTCCTGAGTGGCTCAGTCGGTTTAAGTGTCCAACTTCGGCTCAGGTCATGATCTCACAGTTCATGAATTTGAGCCCTTCATTGGGCTCTCTTCTGTCAGGGCAGAGCCTGCTTTGGATCCTCTGTCTCCCTCTCCCTCTGTCTGTCTGCCTGTCTGTCTCTCTCTCTCAAAAATAAATAAGCCTTAAAAAATAATTCAAGTCAGTGCACCTGGGTGGTTCAGTCAGTTGGGCATCCGACGTCGGCTCAGGTCATGATCTCACAGCTTGTGGGTTTGAGCCCCACATTGGGCTCTGTGCTGACAGCTCAGAGCCTGGAGCCTGCTTCGGATTCTGTGTCCCTCTCTCGCTCTGCCCCTCACCCGCTCATGTTCTGTCTCTCTCTCTCTCTCTCTCTCTCTTAAGAATAAATAAAACATGAAAATATAATAATAATAATAATAATAATTCAAGTCAATCCTCTCAAACCTTGCTGCTTTATCAACTAAGTTTATTTGATATTTTAAATCCCTTGTTGTCATTTCAACATTCTTCGCAGCATCTTCACCAGGAGGAGATTCCATCTCAAGAAACCACTCTCCTTGCTCATCCATAAGAAGCAACTCTTCATCTGTTCAAGTTGTATCATGGGATCACAGCCATTCAGTCCCATCTTCAGGCTCCACTTCTCGTGCTAGTTCTCTTGCTGTCTCCACCCCATCTGCAGGTACTTCTTCCATTGAAGTCTTGAACACCCCCCCGCACACACACACAGTCATCCATGTGTGACACACACACATCATCAGCTTCTTCCAAACACCCAGAAATGTTGATATTTTGACCTCTCCTCATGAATCACAAGTGTTCTTAATGGCATGCAGTTTGGTAGATCCTTTACTTTCCTAAAGATTTTCAATTTACTTTGCCCAGATCCATCAGAGGAATTGCTATCTATGACAGCTACAGCTGTGCAAAATTAATTCCTTAAATAATAAGACTTGAAGGTCAAAATTACCCCTTGAGGGATGCCTGGATGGCTCAGTCAATTAAGCGTCTGACTCTTGATTTCCACAGTCACAATCTCACAGTTCATGAGTTTGAGCCCTGCATCAGGCTCTGTACCACCAGTGCAGATTCTCAAGAGACTCTTGGGATTCTCTCTCTCTCTCTCTGCCCCTCCCCTGCTCTCTCTTGCTCTCTCTCAAAATAATAAATAAACTTACAAAAAATTACTCCTTGATCCATGGAATGGCTATTGTGTTAGCAGGCATGAAAACAAAATCAGTCTCACTGTACATCTCCATCTGAGCTCTTGGGTGACCCAGTGCATTGTAGGAATCTTTCTGGGCAGTAGGTCTCAAGAGTGGCTTAAAAAATTTAGTAAACCATGTTATAAACCGATGTGCTGTCATCTGTTCCATTTGTAGAGTACAGGCAGAGTAGATTTAGCATAGTCCTTAAAGGCCCTAGGATTTTGGTATGGTCAGTGAGCATTGGTTTCTACTTAAAGTCACCATCTCTACTAGCCCTTGACAAGAGAGTCAGCCTGTCCTTTGAAGTTTTGAAGCCAGCATTGATTTTTTCCTAACTATGAAATTCCTAGACGGAATCTTCTATTTTAAAGCTGTTTTCATCTACATTGAAAACCTGTTGTTTAGTGTAGGTACCTTCATAAATTATCTTGGCTAGATCTTCTGGAGAACTTGTTGCAGCCTCCACATTGCCATGTGCTGTTTCACCTTGCATTTTTATGGAGATAGCGTCTTTCCTTAAACCTCACGAACTGAACTCTCTTAGCTTCAGACTTTTCTTCTGCAGTTTCCTCCCCTTTCTCAGCCTTCACACAATTGAAGAGAGTTAGGGCCTTGCTCTGGATTAGGTTTGGCTTAAGGGAGTGTTGGGGTTAGTTTGATCTTCTCTCTCGACTACTCAAACTTTCTCCATATCTGCAATAAGGCTATTTCACTTTCTTATCATTCATGTGTTCACTGGAGTAGCACTTTTAATTTCTTTCAAGAACTTTTCCTTTGCATTCACAGCTTGGCTAACTGGACCAAGAGGCCTATCTTCTGGCCATCTTGGCTTTCCACATGCCTTCATCACTAAACTTAATAATTTCTAGCTTTTGATTTAAAGCTGTGACTGTTCCTTTTACTTGAACACTTAGAGGCCATTGTAGAGTTATTAATGGACCTCATCTCCATATTGTTCTGTGTCAGGGACTAGCTAAGCTTGAGGAGAGAGAGAGAGATAGAGGAATAGCTAGTCAGTGGAGCAGTCAGAACACACACATCTATCAAGTTCACAGTCTCATGTGGGCCTGGTTCATGGTTCCCCAAAACATTTACAATAGTAAAATCGAAGATCACCGATCACAGATCACTATAACAAATATTATAATAGTGAAAAGTTTGAAATATTGCAAGAATTACTGAAATGTGACAAAGAGACACAAAGTGAGCAAATGCTATTGGAAAACTAGTGACAGTAGACTTGCTTTACACAGGGTTGTCTCAGACCTTCAATTTATTAAAAATGCAGTATCTGTGAAGCACAATAATATGAAGTATGTCTAAGTGAGGAAGATGACAGAGAAAGTTAATTGAGGAATTTCTTTACTTCAGGTCTTTATATGTTATCTTCCCAATGAGGCCCTTCTCACACAATTTGTAATTTAGCACTCTCTCAGCCCACCCTGTTTCCCTTTCCTGAATAATTTTTCTCTACAGTACTTATTACCATCTAACGTACTAGAAAGAAGGCATGAGGTTTTTCCACACTGTATTCACTACCATGTCCCCAACACCTGGGACAATACCTGATACTTTAGAGGTGCTCAGGAAATAATTGTGGTATGAATATATAAGGCTTGTGGTTTCCCAATAATAATCCAATTCATTAAGTGGGTATTTTGCAATACATGGCAAGCACTGAGCTAGATTCATTATATAAAGTACACTATGGCCACTGCTCTTTTCCATAATAAAACACTTTTTGGAGGCATTATTTGAAACGGAACATTGAATTGGTTAAGTCGTTGGTTTGATTCTGCTATAGAATTTCAGAACCAGAAGGGAGCTTGGCAATAATTTGATTCAGCCACCCGATGTCACATAGTTGCCTGAAGTTCCATCAGTGTCATTGATAACCTCGTCTCACTTCCCTCTTTCCCTTGTCCTCACAACCTGTGAATCTTTTGGCTCGGCTGTTTTTCCCACACTTTCTAATCTCCATTCAGCTAACTGTCGTTTCCAGCTGGGCCTACCTTTCCCACTGCCTCTACTGCATTCTAAGTGACTCTGTAAATCCTTAACCCAGCCCTGGAAAAACCCCTCCATCTTTCTTACCTGAAATTTTCCTGTTTAATATCATTTCTTACAACTCTCTCCTCAGTTCTAGAAGCATGTCCTGATCCCGAGGGCATCCTTAAGAACTTATTGTCTTCAAAATGGGCAAAAGACATGAACAGACACTTTTCCAAAGAAGACATCCAGATGGCTAACAGACACATGAAAAAATGCTCATCACTCATCATCAGGGAAGAACAAATTAAAACCACAATGAGATACAACCTCACACCAGTCAGAATGGCTAAAATGAACAACTCGGACAAAAACAGATGTTGGCAAGGATGTGGCGAAAGAGGATCTCTTTTGCACTGCTGGTGGAATGCAAACTGGTGCAGCCACTCTGGAAAACAGTATGGAGATTCCTCAAAAAGTTAAAAATAGAACTACCCTATGACCCAGGAATTGTACTACTAGGCATTTATCCAGGGGATAGAGGTGTGCTGTTTCAAAGGGACACATGCACCCCCGTGTTTCTAGATGCACTATCAACAATAGCCAAAGTATGGAAAGAGCCCAAATGTTCATTGACAGATGAATGGATAAAGAAGATGTGGTGTGTGTGTGTGTGTGCGTGTGTACACACACATACATACATACATACATACATACATACATACATACAATGGAGTATTACTTGGCCATCAAAAAGAATGAAATCTTGCCATTTGCAACTACGTGGATGGAACTTAGAGGGTATCATGCTAAGTGAAATTAGCCAGTCAGAGAAAGACAAATATCATATGACTTCACTCATATGTGGAATTTAAGATACAAAACAGGTGAACATAAGGGAAGGGAAGCAAAAATAATACGAAACAAGGAGGAGGACAAAACATAAGAGACTCTTAAATAGAACAAACTGAGGGTTGCTGGAGGGGGTGTGGTTGGGGGGATGGGCTAAATGAGGAAGGGGTATTAAGGCAGACACTTGTTGGGATGAGCACTGGGTGTTGTACATAGGGGATGAATCACTGAAATCTACTACTGAAATCATTATTGCACTATATGCTAACTAACTTGGATGTAAATTAAAAAATAAATAAAATTTTTAAAAAAGAACTTATTGTCTTCAAAACACAAACTTGAAGAAAAAGCAAAAAGGCAGTATGTGTGTAACACCAGTTTTTTAGCCTGAGGTCTTTCATTCCATGGAGCTGAAAGCAGTCCGGCGGTGTAACTTCAGTTTCTTCCTCCCATTAACATAGGCCAGCGTATTGCAGGCTTGTAAACATGCATTACTTCATGCCTCCCATACATATAGCCTCAGTGACAGAAAAGCATATCAGAACATCCCCAGTTTTTCCTAAAGAACAGTGGTGTTTAAATTTAAACGTTGGTGGGGGAGGGGGTGGTCATTTATATAAAGAATCTAGGTGGGGCTAGAGGGCGCCAGATATTTTAAGCAGCTTCAACCATCATGCTCTTTAAAAATTCTCTTAATCCTCACAACTCTGTGAGTAATTCTCTCCATTTTGCAGGTGTGGAAACTGAGGCTCATGTAAGTTAAAAGTAACTTGTTCAGAGTTGCCTAATCAGTAAACAGGAAAGCTGAAATTATAAAATGCTCATCACTCATCATCAGGGAAGAACAAATTAAAACCACAATGAGATACAACCTCACGCCAGTCAGAATGGCTAAAATGGAGCCTCTGCTCCAGGTCTCTAGGGCCTCTGCTCTCTTCCATTGGCAAACCATGTTGCCTTCTGGAAGTTGGGGTAGCAGGGAACAAGAATTACAGTATTTGATGTAGCATAGGAAGCAGGTATGTTTGCTTTTGCATCTAACAAACCAGCCACAGAAAGAAACCAATGCCAGGGCACCTGAATGGTTCATTCAGTTGAGTGTCTGACTCTTGATTTCGGCTCAGGTCATGATCTTACGGTTCATAAGCTCCAGCCCCACATCGGGCTCTGCTCTATGAGCGTGGAAAGCCTGCTTGGGATTCTTTCTCTCTCCCTCCCTCTCTCTGCCTTTCCCACCCCCACCCCCCCACTTGTGCACTCTCTTCTCTCTCTTTCTCAAAGTACATAAATAAACTTTAAATTTGCCAGGTGGTAAACAGCAGCTATACCAGGATCCATAAATCTATCTGTTGTACTCTGGTATGGTCCTGTCAACCTAAACTAAATTCTCCAGTACTGTTTCTAGGCTGTGAGTGTGTGTAATGTGCCTGGTTTAAACTTATTCACAGTAATCGTTTTGTCTGGGCTGTTCCATCTGCTTGCTGTTTTTGTATACCAAACCTGATTGTGTTCAGACTTCCTCCTTGGCCTGCTTCTTCCAATATGCTCCCTGGATTCATGATACAGAAATGTCATCCTCTTCCGTTTCTGACTAACCTCTTTGTAATGACTTTTTTTTGCCATGTACCATTGTCTGGCTACTCCTGACTTGGCCTTTCCTTTCTGGACTTGTTTTCTTTTACTATAGCAACTGTGATAATTATCGCTTGCATTTACTGAGAGTTTTCCGTGTGCCAGGCACATCGCAGAGGGCTCTATTTATGTTTGTGTCATTTAATCCTCACAACTGCCTCGTACTGCTAAGTATGGTTATGCTCATTTTACAGAATGGAAAATCGAGACACAGAGAGGTAAAGGAACTTGCCTAGTGTTAACATCTAGTGATAGATCTGGAATTAAAATTTCAGTTGCCTCCAAAGCACATCCTCTTTTTTATATATAAAATAAAATAATTTTTTTTTAATATTTATTTTTGAGAGAGAGAGAGAGACAGAGCCTGAGCAGGGGAGGGGTAGAGAGAGAGACACACGCAGAATCCAAAGAAGCAAGAACTGTCACCACGGTACGTGACGTGGGGCTGGGACTCACGGACTGTGAGATCATGACCTGAGCCGAAGTCAGACGCTCCCAAAGCTCATCCTCTTAAACATATGCTGTGTTACATCCATGATGAAGAAGATGATGGTGATGATGATGGTTACTACAATATGTTGAGCACCTACTGGGTGCTGGGCAGCAGGTGCCACCTTTTGCCTCCCATTTTACAGTGTGGAAACTGCTGTTACACATGCTCTGCTTTTAGGCTAATAAGTAAGTGCCAGAGTTTGAAGGTATTAGATATTCTTGCATTAGAGCATTCTTTCAATATGTTTTTCCTTTTACTCTCTTTCCTATTTTAATGGTCAACGTAATAATGTTTTTCTGACTGCTACCAGTATTAACAATTAAAATGTTGCCTGAGGTTTTCTATACTTTTTTTCTTACCATTGCTTTGGCTTTATTATTTTCTTATTTGTTACCTTTGCTATTTTTTTTTTCTGTATCAAAAGCAGATAAAGGGGGTAAAATAACGGGGGGAAAGGAGAAGGTACTAAGGAAAGGTAAAAGGAAATTCCAGATACTAGAAATTCTTCTGTGAGCTCGGTTTGGAATACTGAGATTTAAACTAAAAGATTTGGGGTTTTGTTGTTTGTTTTGTTTTTCGCAGCTGTCATTTGTTGAAGGAATATTAGGGCTTTGGCACTTACAAACTTGGTGACATAAGTCACAGTATTTGACCTTACTAACCTTAGTTTCCTAATCTGATAATAGGTTAAATAATATGCTCTTCACAATGCATGGTGAGTTGTGGCAATGATTAAATCCAGTAACCAACGTCAACCTCCATAATGTAGTGCTCAGAAGTGTTAGTTTACCATTTTTACCTTCAGGTGTTAATGAAATAATCCAGCGTATGTGGCTAAACACTGCAGCTTGTGTTAGATATGGCTTTTTGCATTTACCAAATTAAGTGTTAGCATACACAGGTATGTCTGTGGATAAAAATTCATCAAGCTGTATCCTTAATATTTAAGTACTTCGACTATATGTAAGTTAATTATATCATTAAAAAAGAAAAATCAGTATGCAAGCTGCACCTTCAGTTGGGACATGTGGTTAGCTGATATTTTCATGTATTATATGCAACATGTGGGGTCATTACCTATCATTTTGTAATCCCCAAGGTCATTTAGTGGTTATTGAGCTTGAGCAGGAAGAGAAATACTGTCAAACATTTATTTCAAATTTATTATTTTAGTAAGCAAAATTTTCAGAATTATTTATTTTTAGGGAAGGTATATTCAGTCCTAAACTATTACTCCTAATGTTATTAATTCCCCCTGTGTATAGATCTCATCCTGCTTTGGATCTGTCACTTATAGGTAGGAAATACTACAGTTTTAGAGCAAGCCGTGAAATGTGAGAACAGTCGGTACTTGTGAGGCAAGCCTGTCTTGAAGACATATCTTTGAGTCTACCTCCTTTCCCATCAGTGTGTAATGCACAACCCTGACGTTTTGTGCATGATTACATCTACAAGTTCTACTCTGGAGTAGGCTCCCATTCTTCTATAGCTGTGAATCTGGAGAGTTATAAAAAAGCTCAACGGCAGGAGAAGTAGGTGTGGCCTTTCGGGGCGGGCCACACAGCAGCCCCGAATGTAGTTGGCAGTCTCCTCCCCTTCCTGCACTTGAGCTCTTCACAGTGTGCGCTCTGGAATGACAGGCATTCCTGTGTGAAGAGAGCCAGCGTGAAGACATATTTGTAAGAACCACAAGTGCCCAGGCTGGGATACAGGGAACAGAAACTCCAGCAAATTAACTCACCTCATGCTTTTTCCCGACGTTTGGCAGTGACACTGAGAGAGGAGTGCATGTCTCTTCTTTATGTGGATTTATCTTTTTAAGTTTTCTTTGGTCCGGGACAGTTTGTTGTCGTGAGACACATCAGACAATTTAATCATGGGGCAAGCTGACGTCTCCAGACCGGTAAATCCAGATGCAGTTGGTGAGTAATAGAAGGCAAAGAAATTTTGACAGAGCCAAGGCAGATGAAGATGTGAAATTGAATATTTTATAGGGAGTTGACCAGGAGGATTTTGTTGTTTATAACTTTAGGATGTGTGCAACTTTGTGAAGAATGAATGAAACGTTGTAAGTTGTTTTTCATTCAATTATATTAATTTGCCACTCATAGTTTTGTTTTACTTGAGCACTTCGGAGTTTTTTTTTTATATAATAGTGTAGGGAAACTATTAATTTCTTGCCCTTGCAGAAGATAAGTGCTACAGGAACTCATATTTAGAATTCAATGTTTTACTAGCGTGTTGCAGGACTTGGTATGTATATGGTATAGAGGTAGCACAGCTGATTTCTATAAATGGGACTTTTTTCAAGAATTGACATAATTTCTTAGACTCAGTTATATATACATCCTCCAGATAAGTCTCAGGCTTTTCCCATTGTGCTGGTGTTTCCATTTCTCATAAGGCAGTTCTTTGATATAAACATTTCTCAAGTCAGTGCTTTATATTTGAAGTGTTTTTGTCTCAGAGATAGCTAGAGAGCAAGCTGGTAATTACAAGTGTAGCTTAGAGTTTCAAGGCTTGTAAGTGAAGTGGCAGTCCATTGTCACTGAAGGCTCATTTTCCCAACCGTGTGGAGTTTTGTATAACATGAAGATGGAAAGGTGGGAAAAAATAGTTTTAAGTGGGTATTTGTTAAAGGGTTGAAAATGTAAGCAAAGTGGGGGAAAGCCTATGAATCATTTCTTGATATTACACTTTTAAAAAAATGATTTATACCTTCTCTTTGATTTAGGAAGTAGCAGAAAACATGTTCAGTCCTAGGCTGCTCTTTTTTCAGAAATGAAAAATGTTGATGACTTTAAAGAAAACATTTAAAGTGTGGGAACACAGGTAACATTCCCAAATATCTCGTGATTTAATATTATTTAGTTTCTAAAAGTGTGTTTCCCCCCTGAGATCTTGCCAGATGAAGTTCCTACAAAGCATTTTTCATGTTTTACTGAAACTGAAGCACATGGATCACAAAGTGAATCACAGAGCAACAGATTTTCAGGACCAAAGTCAGGACTTGATTCACTTCACCTTGATCATGAGCAATTTTTAAAACTTTCTTTTATTTTTAGTGAAATTTTTCATAAATAGAAAAAAGCATAGACAAAAATACACAAAAATATAAAGGATCCTTTGGGCCACTGCCCAGCTTAAGAAATGAAATTAAAAACAGAGATATCCCGCTCCACCCCTCTCTCTATGCCCATGCCCGCATTCCCTTGTGATGACATTTTGTTTCTTTGGTCCCAGAGGTAACCACCCTCCTGAAATTGATAAATTCACTTTTGGGTCACTAACTTCTCCTGTAGTTCTTCATTAATAAGGATAAGGATCTAAACAATGCTAGGCATTTATCTATGAGATGGAAATGAATGGTATTTGAAAACCAAGAAATAGGCAAAGAGATATAAATTACTGATAGGATATAACTTACTTAAGAAGGATGCCCATCTAACATCTATATACAAAAATATTTCATCTAAGTAGATAAGTTTGATATTTTTGTTTGATAAAAAGTGAGCCTCAAATTCATCAATTTTTCTGTCTACCCATAGTCCTAAAAGCAGAACTAGAAATCACTCAGGCACCTAAGATTTTTATATTCTCTCTAGATTTTTTTTTTTTTTTAAAGAGAGTGAGCACAAGCAGGGCAGAGGGACAGAGGAAGAGAGAGAGAATCTCAAGCAGAGATCATGGGATCATGACCTGAGCTGAAATCAAGAGTCAGGTGTTCAACCAACTAAGCCACTCAGGTGCCCCTGTTCTCTCTAGATTTAATTTTTGGGTTTTATTTTCTATTTCCTAGATAATTCATAGGTGGCTGTAAGCTATTTTAATGGAGACTATAGTATATTTCTTATAATTCAGGATTTATTCTATTTGAGTAAATCAGGGCCAGGTCATGAAGGGTCAGCATTGACACCTTTGAGAACTACGCCATTGCTTTATTTTATTTTATTTTATTTTACTTTATTTTTTAAGAATTCTTTTTTTTTCAGATTTATTTTATTTATTTAAAAATTTTTAAGTTTATTTGTTTATTTTGCAAGAGAGAGAAAGAGCACAAGCAGGGGAGAGGCAGAGAGAAGGAGAGACAGAATCCCAAGCAAGCTCCGTGTCATCAGCACAGAGCCCAATGTGGGACTCAAACTCACAAACTGTGAGCTGAGATCAAGAGTCGGATGCTTAACTGACTGCACCCCTTTTATTTATTTATTTATTTATTTATTTATTTATTTATTTATTTTAATGTTTATTTTTTAGAGAAAGCACGAGGGGGAGGTGCAGAGAGAGAGAGAAAGAGACAGAGGATCTAAAGTGGGCTCTGCACTGACAGCAGAGAGACCGACGTGGGGCTGGAACTCATGAACTGCAAGATCATGATCTGAGCCAACATCAGACAATCAACTGACCACCCAGACGCCCCAAGATTTCTTTTATTAAATTTATTTTTTTGCACTTTTTTAAAAAGTTTATTTATTTATTTTGAGAGAGACAGAGACAGTGCAAGTGAGGTAGGTAGGGGCAGAGAGAAGAGGAGACAGAGAATCCCAAGCAGGGTCCACACTGCCAGAGATCATAAAACTGCTAGATCATGACCTGAGCCAAAACCAAGAGTCAGACGCTTAGCCAACTGAGCCACATAGGTGCCCCAAGATTTTTTATTATTATTTTTTTAATGTTTATTTACTTTTGAGAGAGAGAGACAGGGCATGAGCGGGGTGGGGGGTTGGGTGTGGGGAGCAGTGAGAAAGAGGGAGACACAGAATCTGAAGCAGGCTCCATGCTCTGAGCTGTCAGCACAGGGCCCGATGCAGGGCTCAAACTCACGAACTGTGAGATCATGACCTGAGCTGAAGTCAGACGCTTAACCGACTGAGCCACCTAGGTGCCCCTAGATTTATTTTATTTTTAGAGAGAGAGTGCACGCATGAGCAAGAGAGTGGGGCAGAGATACAGAGAGAGAGAGAATTTTATTTTTTATTTTTGAAAGAGCAAAAATCTTAGGCAGGCTCCATGCTCCGCACGGAGCCGGAGGCAGGGCTTGATCTCATGACCATGGGATCATGACCTGAGCCAAAATCAAGAGTTGAATGCTCAAGCCACCTGGACGCCCCACTACACCTTAGCTTTAAAGGCTTTTACCAAACATAACTGTTTCTTCAGGAAATTTAAGGGGCATTTCAGTGGATGAGTGTGTGGAAAGTCTTATCAGATTCTTTGGAAGGATAAATGTACAAAGTAAATTAAGATTTAAATCATTTGTTTATAGTTCTAGGCCTATAATATAGTAATTCGTTTTAAGCTTTAAAATTGATGGTATTGGGCACCTGGCTGGCTCAGTTGGTAGAGTAGGCAACTCTTGATCTTGGGGTCATGAGTTCGAGCCCCATGTTGGGGGTAGAGTTTACTTAAAAAAATTAATAAAATTGATGGTTCTAAGTTTAGCAAGCTAAGTGAAACAAAATTAGTTACTGGGTATATTGAATATATTTCTTATTATTTAAGGCACTGTAAATGTTTTAGTGGATGCTGATAGATATAAATCATGTCTATGCCCTTGAAGTTTACTTTCTAGCTGAGAATTTAAATATTAAAAGAAAAAATCCAAGATATTTATAAATTTAAGATAATGTGTATTCTTAGGGCATCTAGCTAGCTCAGTCAGTGGGACATGCAACTCTTGATCTTTGGGTTGTTGGTTTGAGCCCCATGTTGGGTATAGAGATTACTTAAAAATAAAATCTTTAAATAAAAACAAAACAAAAAAACGGATAAGATGTATTTCTTTCTTAGTTGACCGTAGCTTATGTTAGATGTCCAGAGCTGTTAATTAAGAAGAGTCTGCTTTCAAATAAATAACCTTTGCATGGGGAATCATATGCACGTAGATAAGATGTTATGTCAGTATCCATCTAGAGTTTTACCATAGGACCTCTCTAACAATTGGTGAATTAATCAATTATTTAAATCCAGAGTAGGAGTTTATGCTGTAGTGTCCATTCAGGAGAATAAGCAATTATCCTCAGTAGTTCGTATAATTTTTTTTTTCCTCAAGTGAAATATGTCCATAGGAGAAGCTTGTATATTTACTCAGAGAAAATGTTCAAGTAGTAATACTTTGTAGTTCTTGATCAACGTAAAAGCTCTTTCTGTCTTCACTAAAATCCTTTACTGTGTATCAGATTAAAGCAGCCAGCTAATTATTAGCACATGTCCTTAAATTAGGCACAAGCCGGGGCGCCTGGGTGGCTCGGTCGGTTAAGTGTCTGACTTCGGCTCAGGTCATGATCTTACGGTCCGTGGGTTCGAGCCCCGCGTCGGGCTCTGTGCTGACAGCTCAGAGCCTGGAGCCTGTTTCAGATTCTGTGTCTCCCTCTCTCTGTGACCCTCCCCCGTTCATGCTCTGTCTCTCTCTATCTCAAAAATAAATAAACGTTAAAAAAAAAAAATTAAAAGGAAATAAATTAGGCACAAGACCAAGTAATTTTATTTTTTTTTTCAATATATGAAGTTTATTGTCAAATTGGTTTCCATACAACACCCAGTGCTCATCCCAAAAGGTGCCCTCCTCAATACCCATCACCCACCCTCCTCTCCCTCCCACCCCCCCCATCAACCCTCAGTTTGTTCTCAGTTTTTAAGAGTCTCTTATGCTTTGGCTCTCTTCCACTCTAACCTCTTTTTTTTTCTTCTTCTTCTTTTTCCTTTTTTTTTCCTTCCCCTCCCCCATGGGTTTCTGTTAAGTTTCTCAGGATCCACATAAGAGTGAAACCATATGGTATCTGTCTTTCTCTGTATGGCTTATTTCACTTAGCATCACACTCTCCAGTTCCATCCATGTTGCTACAAAGGGCCATATTTCATTCTTTCTCATTGCCACGTAGTACTCCATTGTGTATGTAAACCACAATTTCTTTATCCATTCATCAGTTGGTGGACATTTAGGCTCTTTCCATAATTTGGCGATTGTTGAGAGTGCTGCTATAAACATTGGGGTACAAGTGCCCCTATGCATCAGTACTCCTGTATCCCTTGGGTAAGGGACCAAATAATTTTAATAAACTGTACTCTACCATTTAGTCTGGAACTTTCTTTCTCTCTGCCTTTCCATTCTCTTATCTCTAGGTTTGTGTTTTTGTTTTTTCCTTTTTGACCCTTCATATATTTTTCACTCAAAAATTAGCCTCTTTTTTTTTTTTACTTTTACATAGGAATATATTGCTTTAAAAGGTACCATATTAGAATATTTTCCTCTTTCCTACATTCGTTTTCCATCACCTTTTGATTCATTTTGCTCTAAAATTCATAGTTATGGGTTCTCAAGCCCATGATGATGGAGTAATTTGGGGCAAGGTGATTTAGAAATATAGGGTAAAATCAGTAAGGAGAATGTTGGATGGATAAAATTTAATGTAGGTATATAACAATATTAACATAGGAATAAATAATAGATGGGTTAATTAAGAATAAACTACTTCGTAACCCTTTGAAGAAAAACTTGGCATTATTTGGTCATGAGAGTTATCAGAGACATTTTTTCATACTTACCGAGGTGTAACAATAAATGGTTTCCTCCGGGAAAGAAGGAACAGGCACACTTTCCACATGTAGTCAGGAATGAGGAGGAAGCGGTAGAATAGGAGTCCGACATGGACTCCTTATAATAGGGTTTTCTGTTATCGAATGTGGCCTGCCAACCACAAATTATTGACCCTTCTCTCTGCTCCAGTGGATTTTCTCAACAGCCCCTTTTTCTCCTTGCAGGAAAACTTGGGAGAGTTTAAGCCTTTTTTCCATGAGAGAATCTGTATTTTCTGGCACCTCACTATAAAACCTTACTCTCAACTTGGAATTTTTTTTTTTAATTTTTTTTTTTTTAACGTTTATTTATTTTTGAGACAGAGAGAGACAGAGCATGAACGGGGGAGGGTCAGAGAGAGGGAGACACAGAATCTGAAACAGGCTCCAGGCTCTGAGCTGTCAGCACAGAGCCCGACGCGGGGCTTGAACTCACGGACCGCGAGATCATGACCTGAGCCGAAGTCAGCCGCTTAACCGACTGAGCCACCCAGGCGCCCCTCAACTTGGAATTTTTATCAAAAAGTGTACACATTTTGATTCAGTCATGGCCGGAAAACTATTTTACCAGAGTTGGAATCCCAGACCTAACTGTTCCTGCAGGTGCGGAGAGAGACTTTCTCCCTATCTTCTCCAGTGCTTTGCCCAATTCTATTTCCTGAAGGTCAGAACCTTGCAGTATTTCCAAGGGAAGTTATGGGCCTGCTCTAGACAAAGCCTGCTTTGTTCAGTAGCGGCAGATTTTGCTTTCTGTAATTTTGTTGTAGTTTTCTAAAACAGTTCTTTAAATCCAATAGTAATCCTCTTTTAGAAGGCAAAAATGAGTAAGTGCAGTAGTGTAAGTACCATAAATTAATGTTCTCCATTTACAAGGTTTTGATGCTGTTAAAATGCTTGTATAAACACAAGATCTGTTTCAAACTCAATGAGCATTAAAAAAAAAAAAAATCCCAGAACTATTAGATTATAAAAATAACTGATCATAATATATGTAAGGCAAGTCATGCAAGTCATGCTTAAACTTAAAAAAGGATAATTAACACTTTTTTTTTTTTTTGAGAGATGGTATAAGTGAATGAGGGGCAGAGAGAGAATCCCACAAGGGGCAGGGAGAAAGAGGGAGGGAGAGAGAAAACTGGGGCTCACTGGAAGCAGGGCTCATGCCCACCTGATGCAGGACTTGAACTCACAAACCGTGAGATCATGGCCTGAGCTAAAGTCAGGTGCTTAACTGACTGAGCCACCCAGGCACCCATAACTGATACCTCTTGATAATGGAGTGTGTATCTTGTTGCATAAAACTATAGATTTTTAAATTTTTGACAAAAAGCTGGTTATTATAGAGGATTTATGGGTAAAATGGGAAAACTTTATACACTTCAAATCTAAACATTTTAAAACTTAATAAGGTACAAGAAATAGAGGTGGAACTAAGACCCGATAATTTTGTTACTTACTATAAACAAGCCTAATGAAGGGGAGAGGGTACTGAAGGCTGTATTGAAAACTAAGTTTTCTACTGACTCCAGTTGCCTGTGCCTTACTTTACCTTCCAACATGGGTAATTCAGAATTGGTTATAGGGGTGCCTGGGTGGCTCAGTAGGTTGAGCATCAGACTTGATTTTGGCTCAGGTCATGATTTCACGGTACATGAGTTTGAGCCCCTCATTGGGCTCTACACTGATAGTGCAGAGCTTGCTTGGGATTCTCAGTCTCCTTCTCTCTGCCAGCCTCTCTCTCTCTCTCTCTCTCTCTCTCTCTCTCTCTCTCAAAAATAAATAAACTTGAAAAAATTTGGTTATAAGTCAGGGGCACCTGAGTGGCTCAGTTGGTAGAGCATCTGACTCTTGATTTAGGCTCAGGTCATGATCCCAGGACCTATGTTGGGCTCCTAAACATGGAACCTGCCTAACATTCTCTCTGTCTCTCTCAGAACACCTGGGTGGCTCAGTTGGTTAAGTGTCCAACTCTTGATTTCGGCTCCAGTCACGATCCTACAATTTGTGAGATTGAGCCCCACATCGGGCTCTGTGCTGTCAGCACAGAGCCTGCTTGGGATTCTTCCTCTCCCTCTCTCTCTCTCTCTGCCCCTCCTCTGCTTGCTCATTCTCTCTCTAAGTAAGTAAATAAACATCTTTGTTTAATTTAAAAAAAGATTCTCTCTCTGACCATTTCACCTGCTAGCGTTCTCTCTCTCTCTCTCTTTAAAAAAAAAAAAAAAAAAAGAATTGGTTATAAATCAGATTCAGATTTCTGATAACGAACATTATCTTTGACCCATGGCTTTTTGTTTAACCCTGTTTTATCCTTATCTCTAGCAAGTAATGTAGGTGTAATGTATAACTACAGCTAATAGTTAATGAATACTTTATCTGAAGATGAAAAGTGTTAAGTAATTTTTAATAATAATATACATTTGGGGGTACCTGGGTGGCTCAATCAGTTAAGCGTCCAACTCTTGATTTCAGCCCAGGTAATGATCTCACACTTTGTGAGTTCGAGCCCTGTGTTGGGCTCCATGCTGACAGCAGGGAGCCTGCTTGGAATCCTCTCTCTCTCTCTCTCAAAATAAAAAATAAACTTAAAAAAAAATATTACATGTTTATTAAAAAATCACCCCAGAAATTCGTCTGGAACAACTAAACTGGAACTAAAAAACCTGAATTAATATCGATCAGGAAAAATCTGAGGGTTGAAGAAAGAAAGTAATAGAACTCTGCATAATACATGGTATAAGGAACAAGTCTAGGGGTGTCTGGGTGGCTCAGTCATTTGAGCCCAACTCTCGGTTTCTGCTCAGGTCATGATCTCATGGTTTGTGAGACTGACCCCTTCATCGGACTCTGTGCAGACAACATGAAGCCTGCTTGGGATTCTCTCTCTTTCCCTCTCTCTCTGCCCCTCCGCCCTCAAAATAAATAAAGAAACATTTAAAAAAAGGAAGAAGAAGCCTATGAAGTATGACATGCTACAGCTTGAGTGAGGGAGCAGGTAGTTTAAATACCAGGGCATAGTGTCAGGGTACTCCTGAAACCAGAAATTCCAAACTAATTTGATTGGTTATCTTCCTCTCCCAACCTCCACTACCTCCAAAAACACCAAGATCTCCAACTCTGACATACTTTCCTAGTGGGCTACATGACTCAAAGAAAAAGGTGTTTTCTTTAGGACACACAATCATAAAACTATAGCCAGCATCCTATACCCAGTGTTCTGGCAAACAAAGGGAAACTACCTTGTTTGGGCTCTCATGGAAAACAGAATGGAGCCATAAGGCCATTTTTAATTCCATAACTAGTTTAAACAGAAACAATGGAGTATACAAATGTGACTCCAAGTCTGTATTTCTTAAGTTAATTTATTTATTTTGAGGGAGAGAGAGAGAGAGAAAAAGTGCAAGTGGGGGAGGGGCAGAGACAGGAAAGAGTGAGAATCCCAAGCAGGCTCCGCACAGTCAGATGCTTAGCTGACTAAACCACCCAGGCTTTTTTTTAATCATTAAATTTTCATCATTAAAAAATTCTAAAGGGATGATTTCTAGATTCTTGAATATACTTTTTTTTGTATGATTTTTTCATCTGTCAGTTTCTCTTTCTATTGCAGTTTTGTAAGCAATGCAATTGAATTTTCTTCCTGTCATAGTAAGAAACCTGAGTCACTGAATCCAAGAATGCTACAGAGAGTAGTGGCTTCATTAGATCTGTCAGCTGCAGACATCACGGATTTATGCATACATTCTACACCTGAAAAATTTACATCTGATGAATTTAGGTCATCATTAAATTTGGTCTGTAACTCATTTTGCACAAGGTTTTACTCATGGCAAACAGGGGTGGGTGGTATGCTTAAAAGAATATGGGAGTAGGGGCGCCTGGGTGGCTCAGTCGGTTGAGCGTCTGGCTTCAGCTCAGGTCGTGATCTCATGGTTTGTGAGTTCGAGCCCTGCATCCGGCTCTGTGCTGACAGCTCAGAGCCTGGAGCCTGTTTCAGATTCTGTGTCTTCCTGTCTCTCTCTGCTCCTCCCCTGCTCGTGCTCTGTCTCTGTCTCTCTCTCTCAAAAATAAATAAACATTAAAAAAAAAATTTTTTTTAAAGAATATGGGAGTAGAAAGTATTGTTTGGGTAATCCAAATTCACTCACTTTAACATGTATTACTGCTCCAAATATCGAGGAAATATATCCTTGAGTAGTTTCAGGCTGATTTTCATGTGGGAAATAATGCATTTTTATAGGAACATAGGTTTAGGGAGAATTGTTTTCTTTTGTGTACTTATGTATATGCTGGACCTGATTTTGACTCTAGCCATGATCTCACAGTTTGTGGGATGGAGCCTCACATCTGGCCCCACACTATCAGTGCGGAGCCTACTTGGGATCCTCTGTCTCCCTTTTTGTCTGCCCCTCTGCTCGCTCATGCTCTCTCTCAAAATAAATTTAAAAACATTTAAAAAGCACATTAAATATAAATGGACTAAACACTCTAAAGGACAATTGTCAAACTAGATAGAAAAACAAAATCAAGGCAAAAGTTTCATTAGATTGACACAGGGAATTTCATAATGATAAAAGCGTATTTTAATAGAAAGATATAACTCTAAATTTCTATATATCCAATAACATGGCTTTAAAGTATAGGGGCTCAGGGTGCCTGGGTGGCTCAGTTGGTTACGTTACTTTGACTCAGGTCACAATCTTGCGGGTTTGTGGGTTCGAGCCCTGCATCAGGGCTCTTTGCTGACAGCTTGGGGCCTGGAGCATGCTTCAGATTCTGTCTCCCTCTCTCTGCCCATCCCCCACTTGTGCTCTGTCTCTCTGTGTCAAAAATAAACGTTAAAAAAATTAAAATAAATAAAGTATAGGGGCTCCTGGGTGGCTCAGTCATTTGAGTATCCGACTTCAGCTCAGGTCATGATCTCACAGTTTTGTGAGTTCAAGCCCTGCATCGGGCTCTCTGCCCCTCCCCCGCTCTTGCTTTCAAAATAAATAAACATTTAAGAATATAAATAAATAAAAATTTTATAAAACAAGGGCACCTGGCTGGCTCAGTCAGAGGAACATGTGACTCTTAATCTCGGGGTTGTTACTTCTAGCCCCACATTGGGTATAGAGATTACTTAAAAATAAAATCATATTTTTAATTTATTTTTTTAAATTGTTTTTAAATGTTTATCTTAAAGAGACAGTGTGTGAACAGGAGAGGGGAAGAGAGAGAGGGAGACACAGAATCCAAAGCAGGCTCAATGCTCCAAGCTGTCAACACAGAGCCTGACGGCTCGAACTCATGAACCGTAAGATAATGACCCGAGCCAAAGTTGGATGCTTAACTGACTGAGCCATCCAGGCGCCTCAGAAGTAAAATATTAACATATATGTATATGAAAAAAAAATTAATAGAACTAGAAAGTGAAAGAGACAAATCCATTTTCCTAAGTAGAGATGTTAACATTCCTCTCTCAGTAATTTTTAGAACAAGCTGACAAATCAGAAAGGATATTAATGATTTAGACAACGTGATTAAACAACTTGTCTTCATGGCATACATAAAACACTACGCTCAACTGCATAAGATACCATGTTTCCAAAGTGCACATGGAATACAATATAAATCTGGAAAAAAAATAACTGCAAACTTTTTCATTGTTTATTTTTAATTTAAACTATATTCTGAAACTAAGACACAAAGGAAAGACCCTTACAGTTCTTCTGTAGGAATACTTATGCTTAAGTAGGAAACACTGAATGATGTTAGGATTTTCTACTTTGTTTTTCTTCAACAAAGAATTTGGTTACATACAGAGCAGGTCTGCCTGTCTCTTTGAACATGCATACCATTTCCAGATAATAATCTGGGATTGGGTTTAACAAACCTGGCTGATCATAGGAATCACCTGTGAAGATTTTTTAAAAATAGATTTCTGGGTTCCACCACCTGGAGATTCTGTATTTTGAAAAGGTAACTGGGCTGATACCAAGTATTTGAATGGATTTAGAAGTTATTGTAATGATGCTGTACTTGTCATATGGAGGGGAAGAGTGTGGAGAATATAAGAATATATGAAAATGTTATAAGAATGAATGAATTTGGGATAATAATTAGGTCAGGGCTGGGTGGCTCAGTGGCTGAACCCCCCACTGCATAAGGCAAGAGGCATATATGCTTCTAAAAGTTTTATAAACATGAAAAGCAAGCACATTTGTATAAAATATCAAAGAAAAAGAGCTGTTCTCTCTCATTTTTTAATTTATTTTTTTATTTGAAAAAAAAATTTAATGTTTATTTATTTTGAGAGAGAGTACAAGCAGGGGAGGGGCAGAGAGACAGGGAGAGAGAATCCCAAGCAGGCCCAATGCAGGGCTCAAACTCATGAACCATGAGATCATGACCTGAGCTGAAATCAAGAGTCAGACACTTAACCAACTGAGCCAACCAGGTGCCCCTTTCTCTGCTGTTCATATTTAGTGACCATATTCGGTAACTTTCTTTACACAAAGAAAGAGGAGGGCTATTCTTAGCAGTAGATGTGATGGCAGACATATTTGTTTTTATTACAGCTATTGGTATTTTCCACGCACACGGTACTTTTGAATATAAACTGAACTTGTCTTGAGTTCATATGGCCAGCAGACATGAATATGTTTGAAGATATCCTGATTTTACTGTTTTGAATATATAAGAGAAAGGGGACACATAAATCCATTGTATATAAGGAAGAATTCAAAGGGATGAACTAAGTTCTACCTCTGAAAGTGGTTAGACACCTGGCAAGATAGACAGTAAGCCAGATTGGCTGTTTCATTCAAGGACTTGTCTGTGAATCCACTCTCACCTAAAATTCCTGAAGATTTCTGGCTGCTTTTCCTTGTAAAAAATAGCACCTAGCACTCACGTCTTCTTTCGTATTGTTAGTTGTTTTGGTTTTTGAGTTTTTATATTATCTTCCTTAGTGCTTTTAATCAAACAAGCATTTTCCTGTGTGTCATTTGGAGCTGAGTGAAGTTCATTCAGTAGGTGGGTCAGCAGGACATTTCAAGTTTCAGTCTCTCCTTGCCTCTAGCAAGTAAGGAGACTATGAACAGCTTATGGTACTTAGCTCCATTTCTGAAAGTGTTATCATTAACATATGTTAAATATTATATTGTATGGTATATCTGAAATGTCTTGAGGTCTCATTGACATCTCACGATTGGGAGAATACGGTCTTAAAGCATTGGCTCTTCAAAGCAACACCACGTGGGGTGCCTGGGTGTCTCAGTCAGTTAAGTGTCCAGCTTTGGCTCGAGTCACGATCTCGCGGTTCGTGGGTTTGAATCCCACGTTGGGCTCTGTGCTGATAGTTCAGAGTCTGGAGCCTGCTTCGGATTCTGTATCTACCTCTTTCTCTGCACCTTCCCCACTCATGCTCTGTCTCTCGCTCTCTCACTCTCTCAAAAAAAAAAAAAAAACATTAAAGAAGCAACACTAGAGGCGCCTGGGTGGCTCAGTTGGTTAAGCGTCCCACTTTGGCTCAGGTCATGATGTCACCATTCGTGGGTTCGAGTCCCGCATCGGGCTCTGTGCTGACAGCTCAGAGCCTGAAGCCTGCTTCAGATTCTGTGTCTCCCTCTCTCTCTCTGCCCCTCCCCCGCTCACACTCTCAGAAATAAATAAGCACTTTTATAAATAAATAAATAAATAAATAAGCAAGCAAGCAACACATGTATTTGCCCATGTGCCACCTCTGGGGCTCCATCCCAGGCACCACTGGGGGAATTTCTGTCACAGGAGATGTTCTGATGTCCGTGGCAAGTAAACTTATAAAAATATGGTCCAGTGTTAGAACAATGAGATTCTCTTGCATATCATGGAAGTAATTAAAGTAGTTGAGACTCAGGGTGTGTTCGAGTAAATCCTGTACCTGAAGAAAAGAGGCTCTGTCCTCTCCTTTCAATCTGTTGCACTTCAGTAACCAGGACCCTGTTTTGCCTGTCATCAATACACAGTCAAATAATGCATCTGGCAGTCACTGCTGCACTCTAAACATGACAATTGTGTAAAGTCTGACTTTCATCAGCAGGCCTCCCTAAGACTCCCGTTTATCAACCAAAAAAGATTGAATTTTGCAAGTGTTTCTTAACAAAAAATTAGTGCTTGTTGATTATGTATTTTCTTTTATGAAAAAATATCTACAGTATTAAAGGAAATAATTTTTGAAGTGCATATGTTATGCCCGTTTATCCTCCCCAAGAAGAGCGTTATTTGCTTCAGATGTGAAATTGTGTACAATAAACATGTTAACTTATTACATGTGATAATATACTGTGTGGTCCTTGATGTATTTCTGTAAAGTAAAGGTTCCACTTTAATTTCAGGATGGTTATTCCACATGACTCTTTTTTTCTTCTCCTCTAGACTTCTCCAGAGAACCCTGGGACAGTAGGTGGAGTGCAAAGCTGTATTGTGTTGCCTTCCTGCTTTTTTTGTTGCTTTCCTGCTTTTATTTTTTTATATTATTATTATTATTCTTGGCCCAGTCTTGGCTGCTCCTTTTTCTGCCACTAAAGCTAACTAACTAAAATCCTGCATGTGTGGTCATTATGAGAAACTCATGGCCATTCGTTTCAGTCCTGCACATACACCATGTCAGTTATGTTTCTTGTCGTATCCTTAACATCAGGATTGTCCCTAAAGCAATATTGTCATAGGCAAACTGGAATCTCACCTCTGATTTCCAAAAAGATTTCATTTAAAAAGACTTTTTTTAAGTTTATTTATTTATTTTGAGAGAGAGAGAGAAAGAGAGAGAGAGCACGAGCACGAGCAGGGCAGGGACAGAGAGAAAGGGAGAAGATTCCAAGCAGGCTCCAAACTGTCAGTGCGGAGCCTAGTGTCGGACTCGAGCTCACAAACTGTGAGATCGTGACCTGAGCTGAAACCAAGAGTTGGACACTTAACTGACTGAGCCACCCAGGAGCCCCAAGATATTTCTTTTTTCTTTTTTTTTTTTTTTTCATGTTCATTTGTTTTGAGAGGGGTGCAGAGAGAGAAAGGGAAAGAGAGAATCCCAAGCAGGCCCCATGCTTTCGGTGTGGAGCCCAACACGGCGCTCAACCCCTCAAACTGTAAAATCATGACCTAAGCCGAAATCAGGAGTCGGATGCTTAACCAACTGAGCCACCCAAGTACCCCCAAAAAGATTTCATTTTCAAGCACTCTCTCTGTAATGCTCCAGGCCCCATCCAGCACTCCAAACCTAGGGTCTTGTGAAGGAAGAAAATAATCTGAAAAACAGATACAAGTAAGGTGTTAACACTTACTGTGTTACCCCCTCTGAACTGTTAATGTCCTGAGAGAGGAGGGCAGAGGGAGTGAAGTGTTTAGTAGAGAATGATGACTCCCTCACTAAAGATGGAACCCCCTGCTTCATTGACATGGGAGGCAGTAATGTTAGTTGGGGAGGGCCTCCCCCACGCCAAGAGGATGACAATGGCAACAGCAATAGGCCGCACTGGGGCCAGATCTCATGCATATTGAAAAGACATCCACATTTGTGTGTTTGTGTGTGTGTGCGCACGCATGTGTGAGTACGCACGCCTTTAGAGGTTTTGAGCTGGTTATGATCATCTCATTGAATTTTTGTCCTAAAATGATGTCAGCTTGGTTTGGTTGTTTTTCCCTGTTAGTTATTTATCTGTTACGGATTTTGATGTTTGGTGTCCATGTGATGATGTCCAGGAATCTGTCTGCATGATTGTTTATCATTGCTCTGATCTTTTCCAACTACCACAGGAAGAGAGGGGAAGGGACCTTATAGAGATTATCCTGAAATAATAAATTGGCTGTTCCTTTCCCTGTGTGCCTTTCATCGTATCACAGAAGAAGCAGGCCAGCCCACCGCAGACCCAGGCATGGTCATGGACAGTGTGGAAGCAGGAGACATGACGCCTCCCACCAAAAGGAAGAGCAAGTTCTCAGGCTTTGGCAAAATCTTCAAGCCCTGGAAATGGCGGAAAAAAAAAAGTAGTGATAAATTCAAAGAGACATCCGAAGGTGAGATAATGTTCTGAGTTAAAGAGTTTCTTATTTTAGAAGTACCTAACTTTTTCATTCTCTCCCCAAGCTATTAGAACCCCCTATTTGAAGAAGGAATTCAAGCTTTTAGAAATAAAACCCAGCGGTCACTCACTAAGCCTTACATACTGTAGCCTCATCCCCAGATTGCTATTTTAATGGGCTTAAAGTTTATCAAGTGATGAATAAGGATAGTTCCTTTTGGAAATGCTGCTTTCCCAATAACACAGGATATGAAATAAATTAAGTTTAAATTTGAAGTTAGTTTTCCTGTTCTTTCTTTCCAGAAGATAGAAAATTGAACCACATTATTCTTGTGTGTCTGTCAAGTTAGAATGCTTAACGTTGACCTTTAACTGCCACATTGCTGAGTGTTTTCCAATTTAATGTTAGTTTTAGAGCGGAAAATATCTATGCGAAAACCGAGAGAAGAGCTGGTTAAAAGAGGGGTTCTTTTGGAAGACTCTGAGCAGGGTGAGTTTGTAAATAAACTACATATGTCTGTCTCTGTACACTTGTTGTTTGATCCTGACTAGGTATTTGAATTTTCTTTTGTTATTGATATTGTTGGGAGGAAGAAGAGATTCTTTAAAACTGTTCATGCATCTGGAATTTTTTTTTTTTTTTAATTTCTATAAAAAGAGAAAAAACAACTCAGTGAAAGAATCTCCAGAAGCACTGGGCAGTTCGCTAAAGAATACATACAAATGGGGGCACCTGGCTGCCTCAGTCGGTGGAGCATGCAACTCTTGATCTCAGGGTCGAGTTCCACCCTCATGTTGAGCATAGAGATTACTTAAAAAAATTTTTTTAATACTTTAGCCTAAACTACCTATCCATGAAACCTGGAGGTATGCATACCTATGTGCCAGCATGTCCACAACTTGGTATATACTCAACAAAAACATGCATTCATGGGTATCAGGAGACATATACATACAAATATGCTTGTAGCAGCAATATTTACTAACAGTAGAACAAAATTGGAAACAATCTAAATGTCTACTGATAATAAAACATAAAAACAATTTGTGGGGGCACCTGGGTGGCTCAGTCAGTTAAGTGTCTGACTCTTGATTTCAGCTCAGGTCATGATCTCATGATACCTGAGACTGAGCCCTGCGTTGGGCTTTGCGCTGACAGAGCAGAGCCTGCTTGAGATTCTCTCTCTGTCCCCCTCTTTCTGCCCCTCCCCTGCTTGTGCTTCCTCTCTCTCTCTCAAAATGGATAAACATTAAAAAAAAGAATATCCAATAGAAGAAAAGATGGTTTCTTCAACAAATGGTGTTGGGAAAACTGGACAGCTACATGCATAAGAAAGAAACTGGACCACTTCCTTACACTATACATAAAAATAAATTCAAAATGGATCAAAGACCAGGGGGCGCCTGGGTGGCTCAGTCAGTTGAACATCCAGCTCTTGATTTCAGCTCAGGTCGTAATCCCAGCTTTGTGGGATCAAGCCCCGCGTCAGGCCTTGCAGTGAGTGTGGAGCTTACTTGGGATTCTCTCTCCCTCTGCCCCTCTTCCTGCTCATGTGCTCGCCCTTTGTCTCTAAATTTAAAAAATTAGAAAAAAAAAATTAAATAAAAAAATGGAATAAAGATCTAAATGTGAGACCTGTGACCATAAAATTCCTAGAAGGGAATATAGGCAGTAATCTCTTTGGCGTCTCCTATAGAAACATTTTTCTAAATATGTCTCCTTTCGCAAGGGAAACAAAAGCAAAATTAAACTATCGGTACTCCACCAAAATAAAAAGCTTTTGCATGGCAAAGGAAACCGTCAACAAAACAGAAAGATAACATGCCAAATGGGAGAAGATATTTGCAAATGATATATTCAGTAAAGGGTCAATATCCGATGAAATATGTAAAAAACTTCTACAACTCAACACCAAAAAAACAAATAACCCAGTTAAAAAATAGGCAGAAGACATGTATAGACATTTTTCCAAAGAAGAGATACAGATGGCCAACAGATACAAGAAGATACTCAGCATCACTAATCATCAGGGAAATGCAAATCAAAACCACAATGAAATAGATACCACGGCATACCTATCAGAATAGCTAGAATCAAAAATAAGAAATAACAGGTGTTGGCAACGATGTGGAGGAAAAGGAACTCTCATATACTGTTGGTGGGAATATAAACTGGTGCAGCCACTATGGAATACAGTATGGATGTTCCTCAAAAAAATAAAAATAGAATTACCATATGACCCAGTAATTCGTCTACTAGGTATTTACCCAAAGAAAACGAAAACACCATTTCAGAAAGATACATGCACCTCCATATCTATTGCAGCGTTATTTATAATAGCCAAGGTATAGAAACAAATGTCCACCCATTGATGAATGAATAAAGTATACACACACATACGATGGAGTATTAGCCATTAAAAACAAATGAAATCCTGCCATTTGCAGCAATGTGGATGGATCTAAGGATATAATGCTAAGTGAAATAAGTTAGAGAAAGACCTACCATATGATTTCACTCATATGTGGAATTTAAGAAACAAATGAACAAAGGAAAAAGACACACCAAAAACAGACTCTTAAATATAGAGAATAAATTGGTGGTTGCCAGAGGGGAGGTAGGGGGTTGGGTCAGTGAAATAGGTGATGGGGCTTAAAGAATACACTTATCATGATGAGTAGAGTATAGAATTGTTGAGTCATTATATTGTACACATGAAACTAACACTGAATGCTATTTAACTTGAATTTAAAAATACATAAAAAAAATTTTTTTAAAGGACTTTCAGGGGCGCCTGGATGGCTGAGTGGGTTGAGCATCCATCCGACTTTGGCTCAGGTCATGATCTCACAGTTCTCACATAAGTTCAACCAACCCACGTTGGGCTCTTTGCTGTCAGCACAGAGCCCACCTCACATCCTCTGCCCCCTCTCTCTGCTCCTCCCTCACTCGCAGTGTGCCCTCTCTTTCTATCTCTCAAAAATAAGTTTATTTACTTAAAAAATAAAAGAGGGGTGCCTGGGTGGCTCAGTCGGTTAAGTATCTGACTTTGGCTCAGGTCATGATCTCACGATTCATGAATTCAAGTCCCGCTTGGGGTGAGCTGCTGCCCTGCTTCGGCTGAACCCACAAGTCACGCTTGGGCTGAGCCCTGCTTTTCTCTCTCTCTCTCTCTCTCTCTCTCTCTCCCTCCCTCCCTCTCTCCCCCCCCCCCCACCTCTGCACCTTGTCAGATTCTCTCTGTCTCTCTGCCCCTCACTCATTTGTGTCCTCTGAATGAATGAATGAATGAATGACATTTAAAGTAGACAATCCTAAATAAATAACTTAATCCTAAATAAATATCCTAAATTTAGGATAATTAATCCTAAATAAATAACTCCTAAATAAATAAATAAATCCTAAATAAATAACTAAATAGATAACTGACCACTTTTGCATATATTTTCCTAGCACATGCTGAGTAGAAACCAATTAATAATGTGTCTTAACCTTTCACTGTATGGTTTTCAAAAGTAGCAGTCTTTTTTGGCTTTGAAATGAGTCCTTGGTTTATAATCTAGAAATCCTATTTTTGTTAAGGCTGGGCTGTATTAACATACTGGCAATTTACTGCATTTGCATAGTTGTCAATTTGCTACCTTGCCTGTTTTATTTTTTAATGTTTATTTATTTTTGAGAGAGAGAGTGCGAACAGGGGAGGGGCCGAGAGAGAGGGAGACACAAGATATGAAGCAGGCTTCAGGCTCTAAGCTGTCAGCACAGAGCCCGACGTGGGGCTCAAACTCGAGAACGGTGAGATCATGACCTCAGCCAAAGTCAAATACTTAACCGACTGAGCCACCCAGCCACCCTGCTACCTTGCCTGTTTTAAAATAGTTGTCAGAATACTTTAGCTTGAGAAACATATTTTCATTTAGCACTCATTTGCTGTAGACTCTTCACTACTTTCAGCCCAAGCTCTACCTCTTACTGACACTGCACAGATAATGGTTCTGTTTAGTCTAGTAGAAAGTGGTGGGTTGGGTGAAGGAGACTAGTCTCTGAGAACTTACTTCTATTACTACTATAAAAATCCAAATAATCTAGATCTGAATCATACACTCAAACAGGAAAGGGGAGAAAAGAGATAAGAAGCGTTAGAAATCACCAGCTCTTCTCCCTGTCTGATCACACCAGTCCATCAGTCTTGCTCTTTTCTTTTTGACCTTGCAGGTGGTGAGGATCCAGGGAAATTGAGCCATGCCATGTTAAAGAATGGCCATACCACCCCCATAGGGAGTACCACATCTTCTAGTTCAGTCCAAGCAGATGAAGAGTCAGGAAGAATAACAAGTCTTAGGAAACCTGTTCCAGAAGAGGACCCAAAGAAGCGACTAGGTAAGAAACTCCCAATTTTTGAGTGTAAGAGCCATGGATCAATCATTCTTGTTTAACTCAGGGTTTTGCTAGAGCCAGGGGGGAAATAAAATCCAGAGGGAATTCTTTTCTCCTTTAGCAATTCCTCAACTAGTTGCAACTGTAAGTGGAATTTTCCCTTTCTCATTCTTGCATTCACAAAATACCTAATTTGTAATTCTCAAGGACGGAAGAGAATGTTAAGTGTCAGATACCCGTAGGACTTTTTTGCGCTATACATTCCTCCTCTCCCACCTGTGGGATTCTGTGCCTCCTCCAGTTGCCCGGCCCTTGTGTGAAGAATCAGTCCCATACAGGCCTCTCTTACTTTGAGATTGTGATTGAGAGAAAGTGTCCTATACTTTAAGTATGTTGAGGTTGGGGAACTTTGCCTGTAAACGAATCTACACGTTAAATAATGGAGGAAGTTGACCACAAGTCTATAGATGTGTTAGCTTTCTTCAGTCTATCTTGTTATTCTTTTTTCTCTTCTAAATCATATCTGTCATTATTACACAGGCTCGACTGGAAGCCAGCCTAATTCCGAAGCAGAGTCCGTTCCTGAGAATGTACCCAAACAGCCTTTACTTCCCCCTAAAAGACCCTTGTCCTCTTCTCACGAAGCAAACGAAGGGCAAGCAAAGGATGCCACTTCCTCTGGCGGCGCGGCAAGGTCCATCTCCTCCACCTCCACTGCCGTCTCCACCTCAGCACCTGCCGCCACCACTCCTGCCACCAACCCAGCAAAAACTGTTAGTTCCTCTGTCCCCCCCTCCCCAGCGCCCAGGACTCTGCCTGCCACTCCTGCCAGCACTAACACTACTGCCACCCCGAGCCTCACTCATACGGTCCCTGCCAAGCAGCCCCCTATCCCTCCCCCTAAACCAGCTCACAGAAATAGCAACCCTGTCATTGGTAAGTAAGTCTTGAGGTTTCCATTGCTCGGGGTTTGGTTTGGTTTGATTTTGGATGGTGGTTTTATTGGAAAACTGGTATAATATTGATTTGGTCTGTGAGAGAGTTCTCCATGTCATGTCCCTTTGGATGCCCTCGATACGGAGAAAAGTCTTGAAAATGAGGCAGATAACTAGGAATGAAAACAGACAGGGAGCAGATATCACTAAAACTAAGCTCCAGTTTGGTCAGGAGTGGTGGGGAGTATCTATTTTCCTAAAACAGTATTTCTGAAATACGGTTTATAGTTGGGGGACTAGATGTGAGGACCACAACAGGTTCTGACCTGCGTGGAGAAAAGGGTTGTTTTTGGTTTTTTTTTTAACCTACTTTAAACCACCAGCATCTGCCTTTAGCATGAGCCCAACAGATAAAAAGGTGATTGTATAGATGCCTGTGTAACTTATGATTCAGTGTCTGGCATGATACCTTCATGCAAACTGCAAAAGATATTATTCAAAGTGTCTTGATAAAATCATGTTTTTATCTTGGGAAGAGTCAAGAATGCTACTCTTAGTAAAATAAGTGGCAGAAGAAAGAAAACTTGGAAGATAACCAGCACACTTACCAGTTTAGTAAATTTTTTTTTAAGTTTATTATTTATTTTGAGAGAGAAAGAGCTGAAGAGGGGCAGAGAGAGAGGGAGAAACAATCCCAAGCAGGCTCCGTGCTGTCAGTACAGAGCCCAAAACGGGGCTCAGTCTCATAAATTGTGAGATCAAGACCTGAGCCGAGATCGAGAGTACTAAGCCACCCAGGTGCCCCGATTTAGTACATTTTTTTATATTTACCTGAAGTCCTGTTTAGGTCTGCTTTTCTGTACATAATTGCAGACCTTCTTAGAGGAAATTATGAGAAGGGGAGGAGAGGAAAGAGGTAGTTTTTCAGGAAAAATAATACAAGGCTTAGTACTGCTTGAAGTTCTTGTTCGTGATTGAAGGGAGGAATAGAGTACACTCGTTAAACAGTTAATACCGCCAACTTGTGTGGGTTGACAAGAACCCTGAAGAACAGGCTTAGAATTCATTCTGAGTATGACAGGTTGGAGTAGCTTGATTACAGAAAGGACGGTGGTTATTACTGTTATCACCAACCTAGATGGACAGTCTGTATTGACTTATCTCTGAGGAACTTGAGCTGCTTTCATATACTTGGCTGTCAGAGCCTCCTTGTGAAGTAGGAAGCCGATTTTATCTATTATATGGTTAGGGCAATTATAACATGAAGAACCTGTGACTCACTCAGGGTTGCAGTTAATGAGAAATAGAAACCAAACATAGGCTTTTCAGCTCTTGAGCCCAGACTTCTGTCCTGTACACCGATATTCTCAAACTGCTGTCTAGACAAGCTCTCTTCTCGATCAACCTAGAGGACTTGTGAAACACAGATTGCTGGGCCCTGCCCTTAGAGTTTCTGAATCAGTAAGTCTAGGGTGGGCCTGAGAATTTGTGTTTCTAATAAATTCCCAGATGATACTGATGCTATATATATGGGGACCACACATTGAGAACCATTGCTCTAAAGCAGTAATACTTCATTCTTTTCGGGGTAAGACAATTATAAAAAATAATAATATGTGTACTGTAACCTGGGCTGAACCTTAGAGGCCATGCTTGGCCTAAGGTGAATAGCCCAAAGCAATAGGCCTTGTGACTGGGGGATCAACATCAGTCGTGAGTGGTCCTCAGCAGAAGGAGAAAAACAGGAGAGTTTTTATAAGTTTTTATTAAGGCTAAATAGCTATGATTTAAAGGACTACCCTTTATTCTGAAATTATGACCTTCCTAATTCTTTGATGTTTAAAAAGCCATTTCTTGCATGAAAGGATTCTGTTCACAAATGGTTTGCTTAGTATGAAGTCTTGGAAATATTAAAAATTGACAACCTGAGGTTGGTTGAGATTTTCATTTTAGTTTTATTGGTTCATGAGATCCAAACATTTGGAAACTACTGCTTTAGACATTGCTATGTCTACTGACAGGCATAACAGTGTTAGGACTAAGAACTAATTAGGACAGAGGGAGGACCATCATAAATAGCTGAACAGATGAAGGGAATTTGTAACCCCTCCAATGAGCATTCTGGCATCTTCCCCTCAAAACTACAACCAAGTGTCCTTGCAGGGATAAATATAAGACAGTTCATTTCCTTAACATTTTGAGGTATGTGTAAGTATATATATATATATTCCTTAAATCACCAAAGATAATTTACCTTATCAATTCAAACAGTAAAATAATCAAATTTGGCCCCGTCGGGTGTAGATTTTGTTGCAAATGGAATTTATAACTGCTATTTTTAGAGAGGCAACAAAAGTCCAGTCTACCCAAAAATAATCTCTTTCATTGAAGCTAAAATTAATATTTTTTAAAATTTTCATATTTAAAAGTAATATTTTTTTTGTGTGTATGCAATGTTTTTCTAGAAAGTCTTTTAAAAATTTAAGGGATGCCTAGGGGCACCTGGGTGGCGCAGTCGGTTAAGCGTCCGACTTCAGCCAGGTCACGATCTCGCGGTCCGTGAGTTCGAGCCCCGCGTCAGGCTCTGGGCTGATGGCTCGGAGCCTGGAGCCTGTTTCCGATTCTGTGTCTCCCTCTCTCTCTGCCCCTCCCCCGTTCATGCTCTGTCTCTCTCTGTCCCAAAAATAAATAAAAAACGTTGAAAAAAAAAAATTTAAGGGATGCCTGGGTAGCTCAGTCAGTTAAGCGTCCAATTTTTGGTTTCCACTCAGGTCATGATCTCACAGTTCTTGTTTTTGAGCCCCATGTCATTCTCCACACTGACAGTGTGGAGCCTGCTTGGGACTCTAATCCCTCTCTCTCAAAAATAAATAAACATTTTTTTTTTTTATTTACTTAAGATATATAACACTGTATGTTATTTATACTGGAATTAAATTTTTAAGTGCATTTGGGTTATATAAATATATAAAAAGCTAAAGGTTATTAAAATAATATAAAGCTAGGGGCACCTGGGTGGCTCAGTCAGTTGGGCATCTGACTTCGGCTCAGGTCATGATCTCACAGTTCATGGGTTCGAGCCCTGCGTCGAGCTCTGTGCTGATAGCTCAGAGCCTGGAGCCTACTTCGGATTCTGTGTCTCCCTCTCTCTGCCCTTTCCCCTCTCATGCTCTGTCTCTCTCTGTCTCTCAAAGATGAATAAACGTTAAGAAAAAAAAATTTTTTTTTAAATAATATAAAGCTAATTTATTCACAATAAATTATGATTATCTCACATATTTAAATTATTTTCATAATTTAGTCTATGGGCAAGTAGGTATGCCTAATAAAATGCCTATATAGTTAAAACTGAAAAAAAATTACTTATGGTAAATGACATTAAAACATTATCAAATTAGCTAGCTTTTTACTAAATGCTATCAGTAGAGTGGGACTTAGGGCAAGTAAATTTTTATTTCAGGGGACCTTGAGGTGTTTCTCCCTAGGTAAGACATCTGGAACCATTTGAAAACAAGTGGTGTGACCAAAATTAGGGTTTTGAGTGAAGGGTGAGGGGTTGGTGATCAAGAGACCTACTATTTAATTACTTTGCAGGATTAGCTCCTGCGTGATATGATGATCCATTTCTTAAAGGCCATTTGGAGCCCTCCAAAGGGACTTTGCTGACTCAAAACCTCAGTCATTGTGGGCTTGGGGGAATCACATAGGGGTGCATACTGTCCTGATACAGGGTAGGAGCCTCTAGTCTCATAAACGTGTATCGAGGATCCACTGTGTGCCAAGCACTATGCCCACCTCTGTGGGTATGCTGATGGAAACAAGGAACCTATAGTAGTGGGGAGTGCAGATGAAGGTTTGGGTGTAAAGGATAAGAGGTATGGACAGTAATAAGAATCACAAAGACAGTGGGATCTAGAGGATGGAGTCTAATGATAAGACCTGGGAACTAGCTGAGCCCCTGCCTGTGTGTTGTCTGATCTTGGCAGGTCACCTACCTAATTTCTGTGGCTTCAGCTTTTCCTTTTGTAAAATGGTAAAGATAATCTCCCGTGTAAGGAGAATCTGAAGTTAAGGATAGCAGAGCACTTTGATTTTCTCAAAGACCTTTGTATTTGCTATAAAAAGTCAGGATGTCATTACTGCTAATTTTATAATGCAGAGCTGGGATATCTAGATGTTATTATTTATCAAGCTGTGGTAACAATGCCTGATGGTGTTTGGGGTTTTTTTTTTTTTTTTTTTTTAGGGCTACCTTCATGTCTAAATTTTTTAATGGCATTCTGTTAGACAAAAAAACTTACCCACATTCTTTATCTCTTTATATTAACTTTATCTACCTCAAGTCATAAAAAGTTGTCATGTTAGAGCAAAGAAGTAAGAATTACTTTTCATCAGAGTATTAAGGTAGTGGTCTTCCTGCATGCCTGTACATTTATTAGGCTTCCTAGATACCTAAATACAAATTTCATTTTGGCACGCGATATCTAGGATGTGGCAAAGTCAAGAAATGGATTGGTTTGCCTAAAAGCTGAGAGTAAGCTCAGTTCTAATCTAGGCCTTAGGCTGGCCCCTCAATGTGAGGCCATCTTAAATTGAGGTGTTATTCTCTCTTTTCCAGCTGAACTGTCCCAGGCAATAAACAGCGGTACATTGTTATCAAAACCGTCCCCACCTTTACCACCAAAGAGAGGCATTCCGTCAGCCTTGGTACCCACCTTGGAGTCTCCTGCCACCGCCACCGCCACCGCCACAAAAGCACCATCTGATCACAGAGAAAAGAGCACATGCTCTGTGGGCTCTGAACCACTGTTGATGATCCCACCTCTCTCTCCGTCCCCACCACTGCCTACTCATACACCTCCTGAACCCCCACGGTCCCCTCCATTCCCTGCTAAGACTTTTCAAGTTGTGCCAGAAATTGAGTTACCACCGTCCTTAGACCTACCCCACCTACCCCAGGAGGTTTCCCAGCAGGAAGATCAGAAAAAGGAAGTGCCTAAGAGAATGTTGGACCACAGCTTTGGAGAGCCCCATGTACCCTGTAGGCTGCCTCCACTCCCACTGCATATCCGAATCCAGCAGGCCCTGACCAGCCCGCTTCCCATGACTCCTCCCTTGGAGGGCTCTCACAGAGCTCACTCCTTGCTCTTTGAGTACAGTGACAACTTTTCTGAGGACAGCAGCACCCTAGGTCGGACCAGGTCACTTCCCATCACTATTGAAATGCTGAAAGTGTGAGTGCCTTTAAAGCTTGCCTTTTGTTTCCTCTTCTTTACTCTAGGTAGCCCTTCTTGGGAAAAATTACTTATAAAAAGAAAATGTGAATAAATTTAAAGTAAGAATACTCAACAAATAAGACATGTTCTAAAGTTTGGACATTTTTTAGTCTGCTGATTTCTATAACATTGTTTCCATAGCAGTCACAAACATCTGTACTTGAAAATTAAAACCGGGGCGCCTGGGTGGCACAGTCGGTTAAGCGTCCGACTTCAGCCAGGTCACGATCTCGCGGTCCGTGAGTTCGAGCCCCGCGTCAGGCTCTGGGCTGATGGCTCGGAGCCTGGAGCCTGTTTCCGATTCTGTGTCTCCCTCTCTCTCTGCCCCTCCCCCGTTCATGCTCTGTCTCTCTCTGTCCCAAAAATAAATTAAAAACGTTGAAAAAAAATTTTTTTAAAAAAAAAAAAAAAGAAAATTAAAACCACTTTATTTTTTGTACATGATACAAGGGAAGCAGTGTAACAGGGTACTTAAGGAGTATTGATGTTGGAGTAAAATAGCTCTGGGTTCAAATCCCACCTCCACCTCTTCCTGGCTTGTAGTAGTGTACGTTACTTAACTTTTCTGCTCTTGAGCTGTCTACGCATAAACGGAGTAATCCCCACCCATAGGCTTGTGAGGATGAAATTCAACAAATCTGAAAGTCTGGGACCTGGCACCTGAACTCAGTGGAGAGGACAGAGAGCAGTCTGGAGAAAAAGAAGGGAGCTCTGAAAGATAGCTCAGTATTCCAGCCTCATAGACTGGACCTGGCCATTGTATTCTCTCCCTCATCTGTCCCCAGACACCTTGCCTTTTTAAAATTCCAACGATGTGTGACTAAAGGTTAACACTTTTTAGCCATTTGGAGATTTGCCTTGCTAGCTAAAAGAATTGTTACAGAGCTGTTGCGGCATACTGCTAATTAGTTGCTTTGCCATAATCTTTGTACCTGCGGGTATAATTTTTTTACTTCCTGGAAAGAGACCGCTTAGGAGTTCAAGATAGACTAAGTCACAGTTTTATGCCTGCACAATAGAAACGGGAGAAGTTAGTTTTCATCTTTGCTTCTTTGGATTAGATTATCATCTTGTCCCGCTCCATTGTTAAACCAAGGGAAATAAATGGGTTAAATGTCTTTATTGCATATCTTCCATGAGCCAGATACAGTGTTAGATGCTCTGTGGTCTTCTCACTTAATCAGCCCAAAACAGACTTGAATCTCACATGTAGATCATTAGGGCCCTGTGTGCCAAACACTAATACAGTCTAGAATTTATCTGTTTGTCACAACAAGCCTCGGAGGTAAGTATCATTCACATTTACAGAAAAGCTAAATAACTTACAAGCTATGAATAAGTTGTAGAGCTAGGATTTAAACCCAGAGCCTTTTAGATTAATAGCTGCTAAAAAGTTTCTTAGCAAGATGGTTAAAGTTAAGGGAAGGAATAAATTTTTTCATTTGTGGAGTTTTCCATAGTTATTCAGTACTTTGCCATGCAAATCAGTTACCTGTTATGTTTCTGAAAGGAAAACATAATTATATTCATTTGTTAGTCCAGACGATGAAGAGGAGGAGGAGCAGACCCCCCCATCTGCATTCACTGAAGATGTGGCATCTACCTCAGTTGTTCCCAAACTGCCACGGTGTCTGCAGGAAGAGGAGGAAGAGAAGGAGAGTGACTCTGATTCAGAAGGTCCCATTCAGTACCGAGATGAAGAGGATGAAGAGGAGAGCCATCATAGTAAGAAAGGGAAAAGCACAGGAGAGAATTATTTTACCGATAAAGCTGCTCTTAGCAAATATAAGACGAATGGAAATAGGCACTCTCTCCCATCAGGTCATCTGGTAACTGATACTGGAGGCCATTGTGAAGGAGCCTTGTCCCTACTGTTCCCACTGTTCTAACAAGGCAGTGAGAGGGAGCCAAGTAGATTGAGTCATGCAGGTTTTTATTTGTTTGTGATTGAAAAATTATTTACCTTGATGGTATTAAAGAATTAGCAGAAGAAAGTTGGTATTTGAGCTGCATTGAAAAGACATAGTGATCCTCTGCTTTAGTCTCATGAACTTACTGTGTCCATGGGGCAAAGAAAAAATCCATGTTCATGTACGCAAATCTGCAGATAATGGAATTCTGATTCCTAAAAATGAGAAGGCAGCTTTAGGAATAGGAATCTTGGGGGTGCCTGCGTGACTCCTCAGACATTCGACTTTGGCTCAGGTCATGATCTCTCACGGTTCATAGGTTTGAGCCTTGCATCAGGCTCTGTGCTGACAGCTCAGAGCCTGGAGCCTGCTTTGAATACTGTGTCTCCTTCTGTCTCTGCCCGTCCCCTACTTTTAATGCTTTAAATAAGCATTAAAAAAAACTTAAAAAGAATAGGAATCTTGGGGCGCCAGGTTGGCTCAGCCCGTGGAGCATGACTGTTGATCTCAAGATCATGAGTTGAAGCCCCATTTTGGGTGTAGAGCTTACTTTAAAAAAAAAAAAAAAAAAAGAATGGGAATCTTAGGTGTGTTAATGCAAATGCCTTTGTGTTGTAATTCAGAGGGCTATCCCATGTTTAGATTCTTGTTCTTCTAGCAACCTTCTTTAGAAGGAATGTAGAGAAATGTAGAAGACAGAAGGTATCTTTAGCCCAACTGAATCCATCTGGCTAATTAGATTTTTAGAGGTCTTCAGCTTTACCCCCCACCTCTACATTAGCTGAGTTACCTGGAGGCCAAGTAGAAAGCTGAGAGTTTTAATACTGTTTGTTCAGACTCTTGCCTAGTTCCAGGTGAGGTTGGTTGACCCTTAGTGTCTACTTTTTTTTTTTCTTTCCCTTGTGCAAAGGTGCTCTGGCCAACAAAGTGAAGAGGAAGGACACACTGGCAATGAAGCTGAACCACAGACCCAGTGAACCAGAGCTGAACATGAATTCCTGGCCTCGGAAAAGCAAAGAAGAGTGGAATGAAATACGGCACCAGATTGGGAACACACTGATCCGGTAGTTCTTTGCTTAGAATACATGGATTTCATTTGATTTGGCCAGTAGCTGTGTTAGATACTTACTTTGTGGTGCATTCACTTACCTTTTTTTCTTTTTTGATTTTAGAAACAGTGTAATTTTTAAAAATACACATTGTACACACTTGGATATCCTCTTGGAACTTGAAAATTAAGGAACCAAATGGCTCTTGGAGCTTTAAACCATGAGATAGACATAAATGTGGCTTTTAAATTTTCTAGGGGCGCCTGGGTGGCTCAGTCAGTTAAGTGTCTGACTTCGGCTCAGGTCATGATCTCACGGTTTGTCAGTTTGAGCCCTGCATCGAGCTCTCTGCTCTCTGCATAGCCTACTTTGGATCCTCTGTCCCCTTCTCTCTCTGTCCCTCCCCCACTGCCTGTACTCACACTCTCCCTCTCCCTCTCTCTCTGTCTCTCTTTGTCTCTCTCTCTCTCAAAAATAAATAAACATAAAAAAATAAAAGTTTCTAGAGAATCTGTCTCAGTCAGTAGAGTATGTGACTGTTGATCTGGGGCTCCTGAGTTCAAGGCCCATATTGAGCATGGAGCTTACTTAAAAAAAATTTTTTTTTTTTTTAGTTTCTAGAGAATTCACGTGGTTCCCAGGCCAGTAAGACTCCTCTGTCATTTATCCAGTTACTCAGCTATGAGGTGTCAACCCAATTAAAGATCACACCCATATTTTTCATTGTGTCTATTTCACATGTTCCACGTATCTGCCTTTGAAATTTCAAAGTGTTAGTATATTTTTCAAGTCAGGTGGAACCAAAAGCATAGAGAAACTGAATGCAGGCCAGCTTCCTGCACATGTAATGTACACAAAGTCCAGGTATATAGATAGCTGTTGGACCAACTCAGATGTTTCTTTTTTTTTTTAATTTTTTTTTTTTTCAACGTTTTTTATTTATTTTTGGGACAGAGAGAGACAGAGCATGAACGGGGGAGGGGCAGAGAGAGAGGGAGACACAGAATCGGAAACAGGCTCCAGGCTCCGAGCCATCAGCCCAGAGCCATCAGCCCAGAGCCATCAGCCCAGAGCCTGACGCGGGGCTCGAACTCACGAACCGCGAGATCGTGACCTGGCTGAAGTCGGACGCTTAACCGACTGCGCCACCCAGGCGCCCCCAGATGTTTCTCTTGGTAGAGTGAGGAAAAGGAAGTGGAACTCTTGGCATATTCTTAACAAAATAATTAACTTAGGGTGTTCATTAATTGAGATCTATTCTTTCCTGCCTCAGACACCTGGCTTTGCTATTGGCCAGGATGGCAATCTTAATGCAGAACTGTGGCTCTCTGGGTGTCAGCAAGAGACTTATCAACAATAGGAATTAATTTAGAATGAGAATCTTTGACAACAGATTTCTTTTTCCAGGGCGCCTAGGTGGCTCAGTCGGTTAAACGTCCTACTTCAGCTTAGGTCATGATCTCGCAGTTTGTGAGTTCGAGCCCTTCATCAGGCTGTGTGCTGACAGTTCACAGCCTGGAGCCTGCTTCAGATTCTGTGTCTTCCTCGCTTTCTGCCTCTCTCTCTCTCTCTCTTTCTCTTTCTCTCTCTCTCAAAAGTAAATAAACATTAAAAAAATATTTAAATATTTACAGGTAAATCTGACAAAAGATTGTGTAAGACCTGTATATAACAGAATATAATAAAATCCTGCTGAAGAAAGTAAAGAAGAATTAAATAAATGGAGAGAAATACCATATTCATGGGTCGGAAGTTTCAAGTATCGTAAGATATCAATACATACAATTCCAATCAAACTAACCCCCAGAAGGCTTTTTTTTTAATTGGCAAACTGATTTAAAAATTCTTATGGAGGGGCACCTGGTTGGTTCAGTCGGTTGAGCATCCGACTTCTACTCAGGTCATGATCTCATAGTTCATGAGTTTGAGGCCTGCATTGGTCTCTGTGCTAACAGCTCAGCCTGGACCTGCTAAGGATTCTGTGTCTCCCTCTCTCTCTGCCCCTCCCCCGCTCTTGCTCTGTTTCTCTCTCAAAAATAAGTAAACATTTTTAAAAAATAAATAAATAAAATAAAATAAAATTCTTATGGAAATATAAAATACACTAGAATAACCAAAGCAACTATGAAAAAGAACAGGGTTAGAGGACTAACACAATATGATTTAAGACAGATTATAGGGGTGCATGGGTGGCTCATTTAGGTAAGCGTCCAACTTCAGGTCAGGTCATGATCCCACAGTTTGTGGGTTTGAGCCCTGCATCGGGCTCTCTAATGTCAGTGCCGAGTCTATTTCGTATACTCTGTCCCCATCTCTCTCTGCCCCTCCCCCACTTGCTCTCTGTCTCAAAAATAAACTTTAAAAAAAAAAAAGGATATAGGGTCAACTGGGTTGTTCACTTGGTGTCCAACTTCTGCTCAGGTCATGATCTTATGATTCGTGAGTTCAAGCCCTGTATCGGGCTCTGCACTGGTAGTGCAGAGCCTGCTTGGGGTGCTCTCGCTCTCTCTCTCTCTCCCTCTCCCCCTCTCCCTCTCCCTCTGCCCCTCTCCCACGCTCACTCATGCATTCTGTCTCAAATAAACTTTAAAAAAAAATTTTTAAGAAGATTATAAAGCTAAAGTAACCTAATCAGTGTGGTGTTGACATAAAGATAGATAAACTGCACGGAAAAGAGAGCCCAGAAATACACCCACCCATATATGTACAGCCCATTTTTGACAGAAGTTCAAAGATAATTTTATGAAGAAAGGATGGTTTTCTCAACAAATGGTGCATAAAAAGTACTTCAGTCCTTGCCTTGCATCATATACAAAAAATTAACTTAAAATGAATCCTGCATTTAAATATGAGAGCTAAAGCTACAAAACTTCTAGAAGAAGTTAAAGATTTCTCAGCCATGATCTCAAAAGCATGATTCTTAAGAGAAAAACATTGATGAACTGCACTTCATCTAAATTAAACATTTTTGTTCTTCGAAAGACACTGAAGAGAAGGTAAAAAACAAGCCACAAACTGGCAGAAAATATTTGTGAATCATCCATCTGACAAAGGTCTTATATCTAGGAAGAACTCACCAAACTTAATAAGAAAACAACAACCCAATTCTTAAAAGGTGGGGAGAAGATTTCAAAGAAGATACACAGATGGCAAATAAGCATATGGAAAGATGCTCAACATCCTTAGTCATTAGGGAAATGCAGATTAAAACCACAGTGAGAAACCACTCCAAGCCCACTAGGTTGGCTAAAATTGTACAATTTAAAAGACTAATAATACCAAGAGTTGCTAAGGATAAGGAGCAGCTGGCTTCTCCTACACCGGTGGTGGTAGGAGTGTAAAATAGTAGAACTCTCTTAGGAAACAATTTGTAAATTTCTTTTAAAAAATCAAATGTATGATCCAGCTATTCCATTAGCTATTATTTCTAATAGCCACCCTAAAAAAATAGAAACAACATAAATATCCATCACAGGGCAAATGGATGAACAAATTGTGGCGTGATCATTCAGTGGAATACTGCACAGGAAAAAAAAAAAGCAACAAACTGTTTATGATGCTACAACTCAGAGCTCAGTAATTATGCTGCAAGAGGGTTGACGAAAAAAAAAAAAAGCACATACTATATTGTTTTATATAAAATTTTTTTAGGGGCGCCTGGGTGGCTCAGTCAGTTGAGCGTCCAGCTTCGGCTCAGGTCACGATCTCATGGTTTGTGAGTTCAAGCCCCGCGTCGGGCTCTGTGCTGACAGCTCAGAGCCTGGAGCCTGTTTTGGATTCTGTGTCTCCCTCTCTCTCTGCTCCTCCCCCACTTGTGCTCTGTCTCTGTCTCTCTCTCTCTCTCTCTCAAAAATAAATAAATTTTTTTTATTTTTTTAATGTTTTATTTATTTTTGAGAGAGAGAGAGAGAACACGAGTGATGGAGGGTCACAGAGAGAGGGAGACACAGAATCCGAAGCAGGCTCCAGGCTCTGAGCTGTCAGCACAGAGCCCGACGTGGGGCTCGAACTCAAACTGTGAGATCGTGACCTGAGCTTAAGTCAGACACTTAACCGACTGAGCCACCCAGGTGCTCCATATATAAAATTTTAGAAATTGAAAACTGTAGGTACATAAAGCAGGTTTATTTGCTGGGGGCAGGGAGATTGAAATTATAAAATGGAAATGAGGGGTCTCTGGGTGGCTTAGTTCGTTCATCATCCCACTCTTGATTTTGGCTTAGGTCATGATCTAACGGTTCATGAGGTCAAGCCCCGTATCAGGTTCTGTGCTGACAGCTCAGGGCCTGGAGCCTGCTTCAGATTCAGATTAAAAAAAGAGAGAGAGACAACTTTAAATTCCAGTAGTTGCAAAATCACTGGTTTAAAAATCAAAAGAAAGATATCAGAGTCGTGAGAAGGATTGTAAAAATATATATATATTAAAATCTCAGTCCTCATTCTGGTTTTCTGGGTTAGAATTTCTGTTACGTGTCTTGAGGGCCTTTGCTCCTTCTGCAGGTCTGTTTGGGAGCTTCCAGTCCAGTGCAAACCTTCACTTCACAGATGAGTACACCCAGGATCTGACTGAGCTCTTTTGTGGTGACAGGGCTCGTTAATATCAGAGCTAGCATTGGAATCTTTTCCTCCTGTTTGCATGTAGAGTTTCTTTTTATGTTATAATATCCATGTTAACACTTTCAACATGAAAATTGTTTCATAAACAATCAGATAAACAAATGAAATACCAAAACAGTTTGAAAATGTATTGCTTTCATGCTAATGTAGGGGCTAATATAAACTGAGAGCAAAACAATTCTGAATAAGTAGAATTGGGAGGTTTAACATGGGCAATACCCTTATTTATCTCCTTTTTAGACGACTCAGTCAAAGACCGACAGCAGAAGAACTAGAACAGCGGAATATACTACAACGTGAGTCCAGCTATGGGCATAAAGTTGTTCAGCTTTTCTTTGTAGATTTCTGACTTTAAGGCACATACTAGAGTAGAGAAGAGAAGCATTTTCTGCAAGGGCCAAGGAGAGGGTGTTCGGCCCAGGAAGGACTATTCATATCTTTTCTCCAGAAGGAACAGAACTCCCCCAAGCTTCCTTTATAAGATATCAGTATAGTATTGCTTAGTGTACTGGGAACCTCCAGAAAATTTTGTTCCGATGTTCTCACAGTATTGAGACCTGCTTTGGCCATGTGGGAGGATTTGACAGCATGTGGCAGATACTGCCCAACTTTCCTCCTCAGGGAAGTGAGGTTGTGGCTGTGCACCTTCCTATCCCTAATGGACTTTGAGGGCTAGGGCCCAAAGCGAGGCCCAGATGCAGGAGCCTTCCTGTCTTTTTCATTTTTTAAGACTTTGGTACATCTAAAGTCACAAAATAAGACCATGTGTTTCATTTACTTTCTATGTGCATAATTACCTTCCTAAAATAACATTCAATCTGATATACATTTGATTTCGTTTTCCAGATTATAGGATGAATTTTGCCCTTAAAAACCACCACACTGAGAGGATTAGGCTTCATAGAGTTACTTGTGGGCATGCTCAGTCTGCCCAGTCCATTCCCCCTGTTCCTTCATCACTATGTGGATATATACAGCTTAGTCACTAAGTGAATTTTAAACTTAGAAACCTTTGTAGACATATCTCATGAAACTTAGTGTGATCTCCATTCTTCATTCTTGGGGGTTGCTCTTGAGCAAGAATCTGCAGGTTTTTCTAAAGGGCACATAGTAAATATAATCACTTAAAAATGTAAAGATCAGGGGCGCCTGGGTGGCTCAGTCAGTTAAGTGTCCAACTCTTGATTTCAGCCCAGGTCATGGTCTCATGGTTTGTGAGATCAAGCCCTGTATTGGGCTCTGTGCTGACAGTGTGGAGCCTGCTTGAGATTCTCTCTCTCCCTCTCTCTGCCCCTCCCCCTCTCCCTCTCTGCCTCCACACAGGTGCAGCCACTCTCTCAAAATAAATAAACGTAAAATAAATAGTTAAAAAATGTAAAGATCATTATTAGCTCATGGACAGTAAAAATACAGGCAGCTGGCTGGATTTGGTACCATAGTGCTGCTGACCCTTGCTCCTAAGTATTTGACTCTACCAGTTGACAAGAAAATTATCTTGATTGTCCATCCCCAAAGTTAGTATTTTATTCTGACTTGGAGCCTATAAGAAATATCTGCCGTGTGATTACTGAATACTTTGATATGCAAATGGCCATTTTGAAGTAATATTCTTTGTTTTGGACTATTGACTGTAGCTAAAAATGAAGCTGATCGGCAGGCAGAAAAACGAGAGATTAAACGTCGTCTTACTAGAAAGGTATGTAGCCCAGCTGTTCGGTTTCAGTCTGTCTACTGACCACATATCTTGTATTTGAATGACCTATTTGGTTAGAAAGAAACGTTTGACTTGAATTGCCATAGGTTGCTATGAAAATGTAATACATGATGCAGATACTGAAAACAACACAACATTATCAAGAGCATTTTTGGGGCGTGCCTGGGTGGCTCAGACTGTTAAGTGTCTGACTTCAGCTCAAGTCATGATCTCACAGTTGATGACTTCGAGCCCTGCATCCGTTCTCTGCTGTCAACACAGCCCACTTGAGATCCTCTGCCTTCCTCTCTATACCCTTGCCCTTCTCATGCGCGCTTGCGCTCTCTCTCTCTCTCTCTCTCTCTCTCTCTCTCTCTGAAAAATAAACATTTTTTAAAAAAAGCACTTTTGGGGCAGCTGGGTGGCTCAATCAGTTAAGTATCTGACTTCGGCTCAGGTCATGATCTCACAGTTCGTGGGTTCGAGCCCCATGTCGGGCTCTGTGCTGACAGATCAGAACCTGGAGCCTGCTTCAGATTCTGTGTCTCCCTCTCTCTCTCTCTGCCTCCCCCCTACTCACTTTCTGTCCTCTCTCTCTCAAAAATAAACATTAAAAAAAATTTTTTTTTGGGGCGCCTGGGTGGCGCAGTCGGTTAAGCGTCCGACTTCAGCCAGGTCACGATCTCGCGGTCCGTGAGTTCGAGCCCCGCGTCGGGCTCTGGGCTGATGGCTCGGAGCCTGGAGCCTGTTTCCGATTCTGTGTCTCCCTCTCTCTCTGCCCCTCCCCCGTTCATGCTCTGTCTCTCTCTGTCCCAAAAATAAATAAAAAATGTTGAAAAAAAAAAATTTAAAAAAAAAAAAAAATTTTTTTTTTGAAAAGCACTTTTATCCCATTTTTACTATTTAAAGAATGCCTGGCACAAGGTGCTCCATTAATGTTTGCATAAATTCTGACCTTTTATTTGGCAAACCTGGGATTTGATGTGGACTCTAAAACCTGTTGAAGTAATAGAGACGGTAACAGAAGGAGTGTGTAGCATTCAAGTTTGCAAGGCACACTGGTGTTTTCTAATCAGAAGGAACTGAACTGACCCTTAGTGATACCAGAAGTATCACTACCAGAAGTTATAAACCAGAAGTATATACCAGAAGTATAAAAACACCAACTGGGAGGGGCGCCTGGGTGGCGCAGTCGGTTAAGCGGCCGACTTCAGCCAGGTCACGATCTCGCGGTCTGTGAGTTCGAGCCCCGCGTCGGGCTCTGTGCTGACAGCTCGGAGCCTGGAGCCTGTTTCCAAATCTGTGTCTCCCTTTCTCTCTGCCCCTCCCCCGTTCATGCTCTGTGTCTCTCTGTCCCAAAAATAAATAAAAAACGTTGAAAAAAAAAAATTTTTTAAAAAATAAATAAATAAAAACACCAACTGGGATTTGTTCTTAGTCCCAGATCGAATGGGGTAGAATCTTTTCTGTCCTAGACCTGTGTTGGCTTTTAAGCTTTTCCCTTTCCTTCCCACAATAATAGTTTGTAATTGCCTCCTGTAGATTCTGATTTGGCCTGAACTCTCTAGATGTTTCTTAAAACTTACAAGAATCCCCAGAAGAGCAAAGGATCTAGATGGTTTCTTCCTGATTTCTCCCACTTTTCCCCTCCCCCAGGAACAGAGGAATTATCCTTGTTAGATTGAGGGGAGCTCAGTCTAGAGGCCAGAGCTGGACTCGATGCCTTCAGATTGAGCAGGTTACCTGACTATGCAACCTTAAATCCTGATTCGTTACCAGATCTCGGCATTATTCATAATAAAAGGAAATTCACCCTTTATATTACCCACTAGACCTTGCTTTCATATTAAAGGTATTCACTTCCTAATGTATTACATGTTAGTGTCTAGCTCTGATCCTTTTGTTCCCCCAAATGTAGTCCACAGACCAGCAGCATTGGCATCACCTGGGAGCTTGTAGAGATGCGGAATCTCAGGCCGCACCTCAGACCTTAATCAAAATCTACATTGTAACCAGATCCCCAAATGCTTTGTATGCATATTAAAGTTTGAGAAACACCAGGTATACTGGTTATACTGGTTTATAGCTATGGTTCTCAATGTTAGCTGTGGCATTCAGGAGCTTTAAGAAAAAAAAAAAAGAACAAGGGGCCTCTGGGTGGCTCAGTCGGTTGAGCATCAGACTTCGGCTCAGGTCACGATCTCATGGTTGACGAGTTTGAGCCCCGTGTCGGGCTCTGTACTGACAGCTCAGAGCCTGGAACCTGCTTCAGATTCTGTGTCTTCCTTCTCTCTCTCTGCCCCTCCCTTGCTCACACTCTGTCTCTGTCTCAAAAATAAACATTAAAAAAAATTGTTTTTTAAACAAAACCTCCCAATACCCAGAATCTTTGGGAATGGACCCAGGGATCAGTCGTGTTTAAAGGTCCCCAGGCAATTCCAGTGTGCAGTAAGGTTGAAGTGCTGGGTTAGAGGCGGTTTGAATGCATGATTGATGCCTCATCCCTGGCATAATGAACTAAGAGGCTCCATTTCTTTCAGCTCAGTCAGAGGCCGACTGTGGCTGAACTACTTGCCAGGAAGATTCTGAGATTTAATGAGTATGTGGAGGTAACAGATGCTCAAGATTATGACCGGCGAGCCGACAAACCTTGGACCAAACTGACCCCTGCTGACAAGGTGCCTGTTGGTGTGTGTGTGTGTGTGTGTGTGTGTGTGTGTGTGTGTCTATTTGAAGAATGTAATACACTAACTAGAAGGGGAAAACATAATATTTTTACTTTTTGATATGTTAAATTTCTAATCAAGATATAAAATGCCAAGATGTACGAACCAAAACTTTATACTAATGACTCCATCACCAGCACCATCACCACAAGCAAAAAAAAAAAAAAAGAAAATCCTTGCTACATCACAGAGTCCACAAATCTGGAAGGAAATAAAACACATTTTAATGGTGGTTATTTCTGTTGGAGGGAGTTTGGGTGGTCTGCTTTAGTAATGACCTGTATTTCACTTGTATAACAGGAAAAGCATTTGTACATGCTGTAAAACTATAAAACTATAAAAAAAAAACCTATAAACTATAAAAGTTACACTATCTCTTTTTAGCTCTCTAGGTGTTCTGATGTAACTAGAGAGATTCGGTTTATTGTGAGATAAATAGTGTTAAGAAAGGCGACATGTACCAGGCTCGGCGTGTGGACCTGGCTCCTTTGCTCGCCCCGGGTTGCCTACTATGGGTTGCAGTGACTCATGAAGTTAATAAGCACAAGCGAGAATAAATGGCAAATGACACTGCTATATGTACTATGGCCGACAGAAGATGCTAAAACATTTTTGTTTCTACTCCACAGGCTGCCATAAGAAAAGAATTAAATGAATTTAAAAGCTCAGAGATGGAGGTTCATGAAGAGAGCAAACATTTTACACGGTAAGCGCCAAATACTGTGAGCTAAGTAGAGCTCTACCACAAACCAGACACAACAGAGTTGTCCAGATGGGAAGGACTCTTAATGCCATCATTAAAAGAAGGAGACAGCATGTTGAGTGCAAGAAGACTACATTCAGAGACAGGGATGACAACTAAGAGGCAGTAGGAAATGCCTATACTGAGTGTGGCATTTTACGTATATTATTTAATCCTTGCGATAACCCCCCAGGCTTTAATATCCCCATTTTGTCGATGAAGAAACAGGCCCAGGAGCACCTGACTGGCTCAGTCGGTTGAGTGTGACTCTTGATCTCAGGGTCATAAGTTCAAGCCCCACGTTGGGTGTGGAGCTTATCCAAAACAAGAAAAGAGAAGAGAAGAGAGAAGAAACAAAATGAAACAGTCCCAAAAAGGTTAAGTAAGTTGCAGAACCAGGAGTGGAAAAAGGAGTGACTGGTGGAAAGCCCCTGGGTGCTCTCTTCCTGTGCCTCAGTGTCCCAGGTGTTGTATAAGGAAATTGTTGCTAAGTTAGACAGTATCTCACCCTCTCTGGTTTCGGTTATTTCTAGCACTGCTGATCTTACCAATTTAGTATATAAACTTCATTTTAGTTCCCTGTCTTCATGAAACAAGCCAAGAAGTATTTTGGTGTGGAATTACTATTGTGATTAAGGACCCATCTAAAGAATCAGCTGGCTACAAATGGAATCAATGAAAGTATGTAGGTGACTCTCAGAACATTTATAAAGAGAGGCTAGGGGCGCCTGGCTTGCTCAGTCAGAAGAGCATGCGACTCTTGATCTTGGGGTCATGAGTTCAAGCCCCACGTTGGTTGTAGAAATTACTAAAAGTAAACTTTAAAAAAAAAAAAAAAAAGGTGGGGTGCCTGGGTGACTCAGTTGGTTAAGCCTCTGACTCTTGGTTTTGGCTCAGGTCATGATCTCATGGTTCATGAGATTGAGCCCCATGCTGGTCTCTGCACTGACAGTGCAGAACCTCCTTGGAATTCTCTGCCCCTCCCCTGCTTGCATGCTTTCTCTCTAAGTAAATAAACTTTTTTTTTTTTTTTTAAAGAGGTTAAATGAAGGAAAATACAATGACAATTACAGTTTGCTATAAAAAGAAGCAAGCAAGCAAAGTTGGAAAATAAAATAATTGTTAAATGTTTTTCCATCACAATCCAGGCAAATGGTTCTTTTAATTACAGAATTTTTTTGTACCGAACTGAGATAGTAGAGAAGGCAAATTTTGTTTGAGAGAGACAGAGCACGAGTGAGTGAGTGGGGGGCAGAGGGAGAGAGAGAATCTTAAGCAGGCTCTACACTCAGCATGGGAGAGAAGGCACATTTTTTGAACAGCCAGTAACACTATTCAGGGCAATGTAATACGAACTCAAATAACAAGCCAAATTTGCCAGCAAGAAGACTGTGCTCTAATCTGGAAAAAGACCTGTGCACTACTAAATATATAGTGCAATCAATATGATAAATGCCCCAGTCATTCTAAGTCCTAAATCGGCCAGATTTCGTATCCCAACTCCACCATTTTCTGGCTATGTCAGTGTTAGCCATTCTCATTGTTGTTACAATAATAATAAAGTACTATAGCGAGCAACAATAAAAGAAAGAGTCATAGAGATGATGCCACTTAGGCTGGATCTTAAAGCACGTGAAAGAATTTATTTGAACAAGAAGGAAGGAACCAGCATTACCAAGCAGCATTGTAAGCAGAGGGACCGGCATTAACAAGGCAATGGGAGGTGAGCCAAGTGCACACTATCTCTGGGTTACGGAAAATGTCACGGAGCAGGGGACACATGGGAGCAGTGTGGTGAAGAGGAGACCAACACAATGGGTTAGGGTCACACCCTGAAGAGCCTTGACTGTTATGCTAGGACACTGGAACCACTGGAGTTCTGAGCATTTCAGGTGGAGCTCTGGTGGATCGATGGAAGGTGACGTAGTAGGACAAAGAAACTAGCAGCAAGGAAACCAGGCAGGAAGTAACTAAACTAGGGACGCTTGGCTGGCTCAGTCAGAAGAGCATGCGACTCTAGATTCGGGATCGTGCATTTGAGCCCCACGCTGGGTGTAGATATTACTAAAAAATAAAAATAAAAAACTTTAAATAAATAAATGTATGTATGTATGTAACTAAAATAGTCACAGGGAGCACACTGGTAGCTAACCAGGGAAGTGATTGTGAGAATGCAAGAGAGATGGATTTGGACACCATTTCAAGCACAGAACCAGGTTGGGCAATCTCTTGATTCCAGGGATGAATTATTTATTTTTGGGACAGAGAGAGACAGAGCATGAACGGGGGAGGGGCAGAGAGAGAGGGAGACACAGAATCGGAAGCAGGCTCCAGGCTCCGAGCCATCACCCCAGAGCCCGACGCGGGGCTCGAACTCACGGACCGCAAGATCGTGACCTGGCTGAAGTCGGACGCTTCACCGACGGCGCCACCCAGGCGCCCTCCAGGGATGAATTAAAGAAAGTAGTCAAGGGACTCTTAGATCTCAAACTTGTCATTTTGATGTCTGCGAAGTCAATGAGGAGTTGAGGTGAACACTTCAGGACATTTATTCAGCAAATATTTATCACACACCTACTACCTGGTAGATAACAGTACTAAGGAGGTGCTTAGAATATAACATAGAGCAAGATAAAGTCCCTGTCCTCAAGGAGCTTTTCTTCTAAAAGCAGAAGGCAGACGGTAAGCAAACTGGAAAACACATTGTGTATGTTGAGCTTGACAAACCTGTGACACACTGAGGTGGAGATGCCTAGAACAGTTGGATCTTCAGGCTGAGAGCCCAGGGAGGGAAGCAAAGCCTCACAATATAATATTATGAGTGGCTCTTAAGGGGAAAATTGTTTGTGGAAAATGAACCAGAAAAGCGCTCTAGGGAAAATAGGGCTCCTTGCTGGCTCAGTCCTTGAGTGACTCTTGATCTCGAGGTCATGAGTTCAAGCCGCACATTGGGTGTGGAGATTACTTGAAAAAAGAGAGAGAGAGAAGAAGAAGAAGAAAAGTTAGGTAGAGTTAGAGTAGCAGAGAGGCAGTTTTTAAAAATAAGAGCGTAGGGGCGCCTGGGTGGCTCAGTCAGTTGAGCGTCCGACTTCAGCTCAGGTCATGAACTCGCAGTCTGAGTTCGTGCTGACAGCTCAGAGCCTGGAGCCTGTTTTGGATTCTGTGTCTCCCTCTCTCTCTGACCCTCCGCCATTCATGCTCTGTCTCTCTGTCTCAAAAATAAATAAAAGTTAAAAAAAAAATTAGAGCATAACATTTCATGACTATTCAGATAATCACAGCAAAACAAGCTACAATACCTGGTAACTCGGCCCTTTTTGCTCATCTCTTTTAGCTACCATCGTCCATGATGCTGAAGTCTGAGAGAGGAGCTAAACAGCCCCCCCAAAACAGGGCTGCTTGGCTGCTTCAGTCTCCAGAGTGATGTGGAAGGAACTTCTGCACTTCGCAGCACAGCCAGGATTGAGTCCTCGGGGATGTAGCTCTGGGGCGAACAGCACTTCTGTGAATGTAGCATTTCACTGGAATGGGTGGTCATGTGCTGCTTTGGGCAAAACTGAACACTTCATCCATGCTTTTGAACCTTTTAACATTGCATCACACTTGAGGGGTCTGCCTCAGCACCCACCCACGCTCTGGGCCCCTTGCCGGTTCCGAGTGTTAGTGGCCACCCACACCGTCGCCCCAAGATGACTCCTGTGCTGGGGCACAGTTCGCACCATTCGCCTTACCTGCCCTGTCCTGGTCGTGGGTGCCCCTTGTGTGGCCCCAGCCATCAAATCCAATTGGTGGTGGGAAAAACCTTCTGGAGGGCCCCAGCCTTCTGGCAGAGGGGCCCCCACCTCCCGGGGACACCTCCACACCACATTGGAACGTCAGTGGAAAGCAGCGCACTATACCTCTTGTCACACAGCAATAAAGTCCTCTTCGGGCAGCGCGGCCTGAGGGGAGCTCAGGATCTGACATGTTCCTTTCTGGCACAAGTCATCCTGATTTTTATTTTTTAAATTAAAAAAAAAAAAAAATGATCTTGAAGAAGTGCTGGAAACTTGTGTTTTTCCTGCCTGTTAAACAATCTGAGCTGCAATTAGATTCCAAGTTAAGACAGTGAGAAAGCATATATGTTTTCTGTATACAAAACCAAAACCAAAAAAGGCCTCTCTGTTAATGGCATTTTGGCACAAAACTAACTCATGGCTTAAATTTTATAAGCTGTTGTACATTTGTCGCACCAAATGCTACTCTAAATCATTCTGACCAATAGATGTGTTCTCCTCCGGAAAACAGAGTTGTGGCAACTCTGTGAGAGCCAGCCGCCTGCTGTGGGCCCCCACGCTTCCAGCCAGAGTCACTGCAAGGTCCTAGGGAAGTGGGTGCGGACCAGAAGAGGACTTTGGAGGCGGAAGTAGGAGGAGCACAGTCAGGACCCACTGTTCCTCCCTCCTGCTCAGTGCTGTTTGCCCTTCCCTGCTGTACTCACCCTCTCCCCTCCAGGTACCCGTCCCCTTGCTGAGCCTCTCTGGCTCCTTCCACCTCACGTACCCCTCCTCTGCCAAGCAGGAGCCAGTGTCATTGGTGCCTGGGCCTTGGCTCGGCCCCCACCCCTTTTTGTTTTTGTAATGTATATTAATATGAAATGTTCCTAAAACAGAAAATTTATTTGCTTTCTTTTTTATTTGGAAAACCATACTGCCTCACCATTTCCCTCTAATTCCTATCCAGACTAAGCGGAACAAAAAAATTTGTTCCTATTTAACTGATGAATGTGGCCTTTTTCTCTTAATGTTCAGAAACTTGTGGCTGTTTCGCCGATTTCTTCTGCAGTCCCTGTTGTAATTGTTCACTAGATTCTTACTCGTTTTCTCCTAATATGTCCATATAAGATTTGCTGAACAATGAGAACCCACGAGGTCAAAACAAAAGAGCTGACGTGACCTTAAAAAGGTAGTGTCTTCTCTCTGTATGGGGAATCGGGAAGCATTCCGATTACTCGGTTACTGTTCGATGCTTTGCGGCTATGGAGCTAGAGTGGGTCCACAGCTCCTTGAAGCTCATTACAATTTGGTATGGCTGCAGGAAGAGGAGTGACAGTTGTACACCATGGTGAGAGGTCTGAATATAAGGCGGTCACACACATGACTTCTTCAAAGCTCTCTGTTGCTTTGGAGACTGACTTATGCTAGCATTCTCTGTGGTTACGGTGACATTTCCAAACCCTTCTGCTGCTTTCCCTTAATGTGCCAAGTGTGAAACAATTGGATTTCCCGAGCTACTTGTCTGCTTTCTGTGTGCCACAAAGGACTCTGGTTCATCTTTCATCTCATTCATGTTCTTTTGAAACAAGATACTTTGGGGGTCAAGTCCTTTCAGGTGTTTATATATATATATATATATATATATATATATATATATATATAATGGATTTTGTGTTCCCTTTTTATGTAAGTAACAATTCGTAATCATAATGTAAAGAAGAAATAAAAGTCTGATGTATTGTACTTTAAGATGCTTCCCTGATGTACAGAATCTCCTTGTAAAGTAAATAATTGCGTTGTATATCAGTCTTCCTATCAATATTAATTATAAAGTATTTTAGAATTAAAAAAAGACAAAGTATACTATTCTGGTATGAATTGCTTTATTTATTTATTTATTGAGAGGGAGAGAGACAGAGTGTGAGTGGGGGAGGGGGACAGAGGGAGGGAAATAGAATCGGAAGCAGGCTCCAGGCTCTGAGCTGTCAGCACAAAGCCTGACGCGGGGCTCAAACTCACAAACTGTGAGATCACAACGTGAGCCAAAGTTGGACACTTAACCAACTGAGCCACCCAGGTGCCCCTGAAGTGTTGTTTTTTTTTTAAACGTTCTACCTTATTCCAAAAGATTTAAGCTAGCTTATAAATGGTACGTAAAATACTACTAGATGCCCTAAAAGAAGTATATGAGGGGGAGAAATAATACTAACATTATTAAGTGTAGCCAGAGGTAAGGTCAGTCATGTTGTGTCTGTGCACACATATGACAAAAAGTCAACTGTGACCACCACCACCACCCGCCCCCGTAGTATGGCACCGGGTCCTTTATCCTATTTATCCCACCCCTAATTTGGGAGGTAAGGGGAAAAAGAACCTGGGAGGTGAAGTTGCTTCCCAAAGGTCAAAGCAAATTATGTATTCACTGCGTATATTCAGGGACAGGCAATTGCATCCCAGTCGATTGTCCCTCCAAGGACTTACTGTGTGTGGACCCCATAGAAATAGACTTGAGGCTGACAGCATAGCAGGACAGCTCCTACCTCATGTACTCCTCTGGCAAGCAGCCCAGTTTCAATCCCTGTAGCCTCACCAAATGACTCACTTTCCTCTTGTCACTTCAGAGACTGGCTTTGATTAGTACACCACCCTTTACCAAGAGTTCAAAGGAACCATGAGTCACAACTGCCCATGTCATTGGGTTCCACCAGCTCCCAGATTTTCCTTCTCTTGCCCTCCAAAGACCAAACCCCACTGAGCTCCGAAGAGGTCTCAAATTGCCATCGCTCTTTTGAGGTTAAGCATTGTCTACAGAAGGGTGTTTTGAAGGTGCACGTTGCTCAGTGTTTGCTGAAACGATGAATGAATTCATCCCTAAATCCTTGTAGATTTAGATTAGTGTGCCCAGGAGAGGGGGTACCACAGCTGGAAACAGAAGTTTGAAAACACACTTTCAGAAAGGGCAAACGCAGTGGATATTGAATAGGAGGAGATGGGATAGGAAGCGTACCGATGAGAGATAAGAACGTACCACAAAGGAAAGCCAAGCCCTGAAACCAAAACACAGCCTGAACCACCAATTTCAGCTCTAGGAGGCTCTAGGGTAGAGCAGGAACCACCAGCAATCTGGGCCACTTGTTCCATCGGTCTCTTGTGTGGATACCATTAATTTCTTCCCCCAAGAAAGCACAGAGGCCATTGGACAGGGACAAACACCCTCAGTTTTCCTCCATCTGGTACTGAAGAGGCACACACGCACCATTCATTCATTCATTCACTCATTCAGTCAGTCAGTGTTTATCTCCTTCCTATCCACCACCCCTGGAAAAAACAATCTTCCCTTATCTCTTTTCTCTTAAACCTATTGCCCTACCTCCAGCTTTTCCTACACTCCCTCCACATAATCTATTCTAATGTTAAGCAGCTCGCATTCCCTGTACAGTCCAAGCAGTTGAGCTAAATGAGTGACAGGTGCAGAAAAAAAGAAGTGATGTAGATGTAAACTGAATAGGCTTCTTGACATTGGCTTGTAACCTCTGGTCCGTATACCTGGTTTTCCATTTCTACAGCCATAGTCACTCAACTCATTAAAATCTAAACTAAATCCAAACTAAAATGGCTTTGCCTGAGGCCACCAGCAACTTCTCAGTTAACTGCCACATCCAAACTCTGTTTTCAGCTCTTCATGTATTTGACTAGTCTGCATGCAGCATTTGATGCTTTGGCCATGTCCTAAGTCCTCCAAACTTCTTCCTTGGCTTCTCAGACACTGCTGTCTCTCAGTTCTCTGACCATGCTTTCTCTGCCCTGCTGGCTCCTTCCCAGCATGCCATTTAAATGGGTTTTCATGTCTTCTCCTCATTCCCTGTTCTCCCAAGGTGACATCAGCCACCACTCTTATTCTGACAACTTTGAAATCTTTGTCTGCAACTCAGATTTTGTGCTGGACTCCAACCCTACATCCAGTTGCCCTTTGGACATCTATACACCCAAATGTCCCCAAGGTAACTTCTGTGTACTCCCAACATGGACCTTACTGTCTACCTTCACAGCCTGCTTTCTCAATCATCAGAGTTAGCGACCACCACATGTTTACTCTCCTAAGCCTGATACTTTTGTTATTATCTGCAAGTTCCCCTCTTTGCAGGTCCAGTGCAACAGTAAGTTCTGTGCATTCTCTACCTCTGAAATGTCTCTTGATTCCTGTATCTCCTCTTGCCTTGTCTACCATCCAAGTTCAAAGCCAACAGAATTTAATGGAACTTTATGACCTCTGATCTCTCTAATCTATCCTCCAATATTGCCACTAGAGTTACCTTTCTATTTTTTTTTTTTCCTGGACTAAGTGGCTTTATTGAGGAAAGCCAGGATTACAACAGACTTAAGAGTCGGCATTGGGCCCTTCTTCTTTCCAAAGGTGGGCACAACATTGACAAAATGCCGGTTGGCCAGTTGTACTGCATCCACCGCTTGGCTCGACCTGTCTTCTTCTTCTTCTCCTGTTTGGCCACCTTAGGAGTCTGCCCTCTTACTTTCCAAGCATGGGCCAGGAAACCACAGACTTTACATCCAAGCATGCGGCTACATCCAGGGTGGTCAGAGCCTCCGCTCCACACTTACCCAGGGTAGCCTCATCCTGTAGGGGCGTGCCTGCCAGGAGCCACGACTTGATTTTCTGGAGTGATGCCCTCCAGAGAGGCTACATGAGCCTTGATCTGGGCGACCGTCTCCTGGCCCGTCACCTTGAGGGTGTGTAGCTCCTGCGCGCGGACAAAGAGCTGCACGTCGGTGACTGAACTACGGCCACTGCAGCCGCAACCACGAAGATGGAGTCTAGAAAGAGGAAGGAGGAAGGGCACGCATGTCCTCACCACCTGCTGCGTGCTCTGTCACTGCTTAGAGTTACCTTTCTAAAATGCAAAGCTGTTCACAGCAATCCTTTACTTCAAAACTTATTGATCTCTAGCTGCCTGCAAGATAAAATTTAAACTCTTTGGCCTGGACTGCAACATATTTTATAATTCAGCCTTTGCCTACTTGCTGGTCTCATGAAAAGTGCAGGCACCTTCTCCCTTCAGTGGACCTCATCAAGCTGACTTCTTTCCCTTCCCAGGAGACCGTAGTCCTGCTAGTTCCTCAGCCTGCAATGCTGTCATCATCCATACTCCACTCCTTTACTCCATCCCTTCAAGTTTGAGGTCAAATTTTAACTCCTAGGAAAGTTCCTTTAGCCTTGAGCAGTTGCTCTGTCCTCTGTGTTCTCAGAATACAGCATTCATCAAGTGATAGTATAATTTGCTGGCATGTCTATTTCTCCTACTGTGGGCTCCCGCAGACAGAAGTGTTTCATGTCGAGTCAGTGCCTGGCTGGCTCAGTTGGTAGAGCCTGCAACTCTTGATCTCAGGGGTTTTAAGTTTGAGCTGCACTTGGGTGTAAGGATTACTTAAAAATAAAATCTTGGGGCACCTGGGTGGCTCAGTCACTGGAGCATCCGACTCTTGGTTTCAGCTCAGGTCACGATCCCAGGATTGTGGGATCGAGCCCCATGTCACACTCCCCGCTGACAAGTGCAGAGGCTGCTTGGGATTCTCTCTCTCTGCCCCTCTCCTGTGTGCTCGCTCTCTATCAAAATAAATACTTTAAAAAATAAAATAAAATGTTTAAAAAAAAGTTTCATATCACAGTCATCATTGTCTAGCACAATGCCTAGCCGATAAATCATATCCACTAAATAAATGTTGAACGAGTGATTGAAAAACGAGCTGAATACTGGTAATATGGCTGGGGAAGGAGCAGGTGCAGAATTATTTGTCTTCTTTCTTTAAAAAAAAATTTTTTTTTCAACGTTTATTTATTTTTGAGACAGAGAGACAGAGCATGAATGGGGGAGGGGCAGAGAGAGAGGGAGACACAGAATTGGAAGCAGCCTCCAGGCTCTGAGCCATCAGCCCAGAGCCCGACGTGTCTTCTTTCTTTTAAAGTACTGGTTCTCTTGGGGCACCTAGGTGGCTTGGTCTGTTAAACATCCGACTTCAGCTCAGGTCATGATCTCATGGTTCACGGGTTCAAACCCCGCATAGGGTTCTTTGCTGATAGCTCAGAGCCTGGAGCCTCCTTCAGATTCTGTGTCTCCCTCTCTCTCTGCCCCTCCCCTACTCATGCTCTGCTGTCTCTGTCTTCAAAAAAATGAATAAACGTTAAAAAAAATGTAAACTGGTTCTCAAACATTTTGGTTTTGGAAATTTTTAAAAATTATTCAGAACCCCCAAGAACTTTTGTATCTGTGTGTGACTTCTATTGATACTTACTGTACTACAATTAAAACTGGGAAACATTTTAAATATATAATTTATATAATTAATTATAATATAATAAAATATAATACATTTCAAAATAATAACCCATTACATGTTAACATTAATAATGGATTTTTATGAAAAAAAACTTTTCCAGAAATAATCAGGGAGAAGAGTGGCACTGTTCTACATTTTTTTACAAATCTTTTTAATGTCTGATTTAATAGAAGACAGCTCAATTCTCATATCTCCTCGTGTATTCAATCTGTTGCTATATATTGTTTTGGTTGAAGTAAATGAAGAAAATCCAATCCCACACAGATATATAGTTGGTAAAGATGTCAGCCATTCTTTCAAGTAAAATGGTATTTCAGGAAAAAGATGTGGCTATTTCAAAACAATCATAGAAGTGCTTTTCCTGGAGACAAATGCTGTACTTTTGCAGACCACAAAAGTACTTTATGTGTACTTCTCACTTTATCACACAAAATATTAAAAAGAGGGGCACTTGGGTGGTTCAGTTGGTTAAATGCCTGACTTCGGCTCAGGTCATGATTTCACAGTTCATGGGTTTGAACCCCACGTTGGGCTCTGTGCTGACAGCTCAGAGCCTGGAGCCTGCTCTGGATTCTGTGTGTGTGTCTCTCTCACTGCCCCTCCCCCCACTCATGCTCTGTCTCAAAAACAAACAAACATTAAAAAAATTTTTGGGGCGCCTGGGTGGCTCAGTCAGTTAAGCGGCAGACTTCGGCTCAGGTCATGATTTCGTGGTCCGTGAGTTCGAGCCCCGTGACCGGCTCTGTGCTGACAGCTCAGAGCCTGGAGCCTGTTTCAGATTCTGTGTCTCCCTCTCTCTGACCTTCCCCTGTTCATGCTCTGTCTCTCCCTGTCTCAAAAATAAATAAAACGTTAAAAAAAAAATTTTAATATTAAAAAGATGCATAGTCAAAGGTTGAGAATTAATGAAATTAATGACTTTTATTTCTTCATCAACAGCATTCTTAGAGGAAGCTATTTTTAATTTGCTATAGATACGATTTATTATTGTGGTAGAAAAACACAGAACATAAAATGTGCCTTTGTGGGGGTGGGGTGGGGTGACGGGGGTGACAGAGGTGGCGCTGTCTGGCTCAGGCAGTAGAGCTCGCGATTCTTGATCTTGGGGTTGTGAGTTCAAGTCCCATGTTGGGGATAGAGATTAGTAAAAAAATAAATAAGTAAACTTTAAAAAAAACATAAAGTGTGCCTTTTTTAAACCACTTTTAAGTATAGAGTTCAGTAGTCACTATATGCACACTGATGTATAACAGATTTGCAGTACTTTTTCATCTTGCCAAATTGAAATTCTGTACCTGTTAAATAACACCTCCCCCTTTCCACATACCCCAAGTCCCTGGCAACCACCTCTCTATTTTCTAAGAATGAGAAACTGACTTTTAAAAAAAACTTTTTTAATGTTTATTTATTTGTGTGTGTGTGAGAGAGACAGAGTGTGAGCGGGGGAGGGGCAGAGAGAGAGGGAGACACAGAATCTGAAGCAGGCTCCGGGCTCTGAGCTGTCAGCACAGAGCCCGATGGAGGCTCGAACTCACGAACCGTGAGATCATGACCTGAGCCGAAGTCAGGCACTCAACCGACTGAGCCACCAGGTGCCCCTAAACTGACTTTTTTTTAAACTGTAAATTTGTGATGATAAAGAATACAATACCGCTACAGTTTGGTGACAGGGCCTGAAAACATAATAACGGACCAGCAGTTTTATCCATTTCACTTTATGGTACAGAGTCAACACAGTGAAAAAGGCAAAGAAAGCCTAAGTATTACTATGAGATAGTTTTGACCTCATGGACCCCCTCCCCCCCCAGAAGAGTCTCAGGGACCCCTGGGTGTGACAACTTTGCTTTGAGAACCATTTCCCTAGGCATGTTTCACATCTTAAAATCTAGATAATAATACCAATGTCCTAGAATTGCTGTGATAGTAAGTAATGCACATTCAGAACAAAATCTTAAAGGAAGAACACTATAAATGTTTCCACTCATTGTAGCCCGGCTGTGATGGCTCCATGTTAATTTACCTAATATATATTTGCTTAATATCACATTCAAAATTCTATCACAGGGGTGCCTGGGTGGCTCCGTGGGTTCAGAGACTGACCCTTGATTTCAGCTCAGGTCTTGATCCCAGCGTCATGGGGTGGAGCCCCCAGTCGGCTCCTACTGTGTGGAACCTACTTAGGATTTTGTCTCCCTCTCCCTCTGCTACACAACCCCACTCTTGCACTCTCTCTTGAAAAAAAAAAAAATTCTATCACATTTGCAATATTTCATATGTAATATGTATCTTCAGGATTCTTTACTTGCCTACTTCTTTATATTAGGTGAGCGTGTGTTAAAATATACTTAATGTAAAATTTACCTTTTTAACGATTTTTAGGTGTACAGTTCAGCAGTATTAAATACATCCATTGTTGTGTATAGAAGGCTTTTTTTTAATTTTTTTTTCAACGTTTTTTATTTATTTTTGGGACAGAGAGAGACAGAGCATGAACGGGGGAGGGGCAGAGAGAGAGGGAGACACAGAATCGGAAACAGGCTCCAGGCTCCGAGCCATCAGCCCAGAGCCTGACGCGGGCCTCGAACTCACGGACCGCGAGACCGTGACCTGGTTGAAGTCGGACGCTTAACCGACTGCGCCACCCAGGCGCCCCTAGAAGGCTTTTAACTTTAGCCAATTCCTGTAGAAGTATTTGTCTTATTTACCTGCACATTTATCAAATGTTTATTTCAGATGCGACAGGGAAGATTCAATCACTTTTGAAGATTCTGCATTTCTCTACACGGCTTTTTCAATTTCACATACAATTACTACAAAGTGGGGTGTTTTTATTGGCGAGTTTCTTTAACTGTACATTTTCCAGACTACGTTAGTTGATTGCAGACAATTAAATTTGCTACTCAGCACATACTTACCGGGCTACATACTTCTAAACTCAGTTTCTGTAATTTACATTCCCCAGCAAGGTCCCTGAGCGCGAAGGGCCTATTATCGCGAGAAACCGCCGAGCCAGGTGGGGGGCGAGGGGAGGTTTCAGTTGCAATGTATTCCCAGCACCCTTAGCGAATTTCCGATTCCCTTACTGCGCATGGTACGGCGCAGGCGCAATAGAGATACCTTGACTTACGCGCGCTTCAGAAGGTATAAATAAGGATGCCTTGGGGCTTGTTCGGTCCTTTCGAGAAAGCAAGCGGCGCTGTATTGGAGTTGGTGAGTGTTTATACCCGCTCGATTCGTTAGCTCTACGTCTAGTCTCTCAGGCCAGCCAACCAGCTTTTCCTGTGGACATCGTACTATTTAGAAGGATTCTTCTCAGCGGTGTCTGTGCTAACTACACTTACTTGTGCAGCGGGGCTGGGCCGGATGTAGGCCGCGGAGGCCTTGCGAGCCGCGTGCGGGTCTTACCCATAGCGGAGGAACGCGAGCGCCGAAACCTCCAGGGCTGTTACCTCCCGCGTCGGGACGCTAAATGCGCGACCCGCCCTCGCTATTGACCATCGCCGGTTTATTAACTTGCCTCCTAGGAGGCGGTGGAGTTGCACGGAAGACATTTTATTTCTTACCCCCATCCGAGTTCCAGAATTGATTTCGGAACGGACGGATCTTAATCCTGCTGTTAGTTGATTTGTGCTGTTGGGTGGTTTCACGACTGTAGATCGGTTTATAGATAACGAGGCATAACTGTGGTCTCGGCTCTGCATTTTTCTGGCAGTAGTGCTAATCGCCTGTTGGGATTCATAGATAGGTTTGGGGTATCTGGTTGACAGTTCATTTAGATTACTGGCATGAGACTGCTGATAACTCGAATTTCGTTGCCAGTTTGGAATTCAGGTTTCACCTGGGGAATTGGGGAAGTCGTCAGCTGGTTGAAACTTGTTTCTAGCTCAGTAGTCTGCAAATTAAGTAAATTACAGTGACCAACGTGGATACTCTCGGGAGGTCACTCTCCCCGGGCTCTGTCCAGGTGGCGTAGGGGAGCATAGGGCTCTGCCCCGTGACGTACAGTCCCTTTCCACGACGTTGGAGATGAAGCCGGGCCTTGAGTCTGCGCCTGCATATTCCTACAGCTTCTCAGAGTCCTGTGGACGATGACTGAGGAGACAAACCATGCAGGAAACAGCTCTTAGAGCACCCCCTATCTGGAGCTAGATTGGAAATGAAAGAAAATTCTGCTCTTAATCAGCTGCTGTTCTACTGGATTAAGCTCTTACCTACCTTGTTTTGCAGCAGTTGCTCAGGATTCCAGATAATTTGATTTGGGGTAAGTAAACCAAAGGATTTGGGGTAAGAATTGTTTCTGACTTGCCAGTGTTTGCCTGTCGACATTTAATCATTCCAGCCGGGTTCCTTTCCATGAATGTGCTCTTGCCATTTAATACATCCAGATAGTAACTTTGACGTTTTTGCTGGCATGTCAGCAGTTTCATAGATTTATGCTCATGTCTGGGAAGATAGCCTTTTATAGCCAGTAAAAATTATTTTCATATCTTTAGTTGTGTGATGGGGTAGAAACTTCTGCTTTGCTAATGGAAAAATTGCGTTTGGGTGGCTTAACCAAAGTCTGTCCTTGGGAGCCAAGGATTTATTCTCTGGTACGGACCCTTTCCATGACAATGGAGATGAAGGGCATATGCACCTGAATATTCCTAGGTCAGTGAGTAAGATAAGCCTTGGAAAAGGTAGTAGTAATGACTGGTTTTTTTTTAAACAGGCTTACCTCAAATTCACTTGTGTAATAAGGGATGGGGGAAAATGAAATCTCTTAAATACTTTGAGGGTGGTGCTGTTTAATTGGTCATTCCAACGTGGATACTCCCAGGAGTTCACTCTCCCCGGGCTCTGTCCAGGTGGCATAGCGGAGCATAGGGCTCTGCCCTGTGACGTACAGTCCCTTTCCACGACGTTGGAGATGAAGCCGGGCCTTGAGTCTGCGCCTGCATATTCCTACAGCTTCTCAGAGTCCTGTGGACAATGACTGAGGAGACAAACCATGCAGGAAACATCTAATGAAAACTAAAAGGAAAGTTTTTAGTGAGGTCTTCAATAGGAGTCTGATCCTCTTTTTTGTTTGCTTTCATTTAGGATTGAAGAGGAGCCTCACCTTACATTGGCAGTCGACACTTTATGCTTTGGGGTACTTTATTTACTTGGCAGGGACAGTTGGTGAAGTGGATGATAAATGTTTTTGTAAGCTAAGCCTGGAGGTTTAGAAGCTTGAGCACATTTGACCCCTTTTTAAAACTGCCCTTAAGAGAAATTCAAGGGAGAACAGTAGGTTTTTAAGCTTATTTTAAGAGAGAGCAAGTATGTGGGAGGGGCAGAGGGGGAGAGAATCCCAAACAGGCTCTACCCTATCAGCATGGAGCCTCAACTGAGATCATGACCTGAGCAGAAATCAAGAGTCTGACTGAGCCACCCGGCACCCTGATCCATGTGTTTCTGATGTACTTATGGATTACAATAAAGATGACTGCATATTTGTGTGGCTCCTTTTTATGTGGAAACATGACTGACAAGGCCTTGAGCTTGTCTTGTATATGCTGGCACTTGTTTACTTGAGAAAATGTGTTGGTTCCTACCAGTTCCCTAGTGTGCAGGGAAGAGCTTCCTGGTTGCATTCAAAGGTGGGTAATGCTTAGGACACCTAAGGAATTAGGTGAGAGACCAACCTACACTTGGCCACTAGACGGGAGATCTGGGTTACTGATAGACAAAGCCTAATCTTCAGTTCCCCTACAGTGTAGTACAGGCAAGTTAACCTTAGCAAATACATGATTGGACATAAATGGCAAAATCCCACCACTGTTAGCTAGTTAGCCTCTACTGCCATTGTTCCAAGTAGTGTACTTCAGCCTGAGAGCATTGTCATCCTGCTTATGATGTGAGGCTGAGTCACAATGGAAATCTTGTCAAGCACAGGCACTGACTGCCAGCATTGGAAACTAGTCCAGGCCCTGAAGGATGGGAACTAGCAGGGAACCATCTAGAAGGTAGAGTCTAGTTCCTGGGTGGGACTAAATGAACATACAGTGGGGAGGGGGACTATAACAGCCTCATGCCCATTTAGAAGCCATCAAGGTGATTGAGGAGATTAGAGATGATTGAGTCATAGCCCAAATTTTTGGAATGTCGAGGCAGACTGCTTCACTCCTTTGAGCCCCAGATGATAGAATTGGAGGTAGTTAAACTATGTGGAGAATCTGGGAGAGCTTGCTGGGCTTATCAAATTTTTTAATGCTTATTTTTGAGAGTGCAGGAGAGGGGCAGAGGGAGATCGGGAATGCAAAGCAGGCTCCAGGCTCTGAGCTGTCGGCACAGCCTTGACTCGGGCTCAAACAGATCATAACCTGAGCTGACGTCGGACACTGAGCCACCCAGATGCCTCTTGATGGGTTTATTTTTAAGGAGTACCAACTTAAAAGGTCATCTTGAACAAGTGTTCTTGCAATGGTTACCTCTGCCAGGCACTGTTCTAAGCATTTTGGCATGTATTCATCACAATTCTGAGGTATTAGTCTAACAGGCTGATTGCTTAAGCCCACAAGTAGGAAGCAGCGTCTGCAACTATCCCCCTCTTGCACACTTGCTGGGAGGGAGCCTGTATAGCCAAAAGTCTCCTCTTTGGTATCATTGTCACATCTGCAGTCTGTGCAGGAGGTGCTCAGTAAAATGAAGTGTTCTTTTTCTCCTACAGCTAACCTGGGGATTTACAGTTTTAGTACAAATTCTTAGCATAGGGCCGGGTAACCTGCTAGGCAGGAAATACGTGCATTTTTTTCTCTCTCTGTCCAAAGTGTAGCTGGAGCAAAGCTGTTGGCGAGTTTTCTAGGCCCCACCCTTTCTGCCAAACTTCTTGTAACCTACCTGCCTGCAGGCTTTTTCTGCAAGTAGACATTCCTAGCAAACTTGGGAGTCCCGAGACAGTCTGGATTTGAATCCTAATACCACCACGTGACCTTGGGCAAACAATTTAACCTCTCTGCCTCAATTTTCTCATCCATAGATGATAAAAGTACCTACCTCTTGGGGTTTTAGTGAGATTTAAGTTAATATTTGTAAAAAGCTTACAGTCTCATAAAAGTACAATGAGCTTGTTAAGTATTCCAGCAAACAACCTGGGATGTCGTATCCAATAAATCTTGTTGAATGAATAGTCTACCATCACTTACTATTCAACCAGGTTTACCTCAGAACCAACCCTATCTTTCCAGGAGAGATTAAGGGATTAGAAGCTTGCTCAAGATCATCTAAGTAGTAAGGAGCAGAACCAGGATTCGAACCTAACTCCTAAACCATACTATGATAAGCTATTATGTTACTAGCTTTAAGCAAGACAGTGTAGTGATGTGCATATGTAATTTAATACTCCACATACCTCTATAAAGAAGGTACTCTGTGCCCATTTAGCAGATGAGGACAACTGAAGTTGGAGGATATGTGGAATTTGCCCACGTTATACAGCCAGTAAGTGTCAGAGCATGCATCTGAGCAAGGCAACTGACTGCAGAACCTATTCTCAACCTATATTATATCATGCCTCAAAAAATACTATTTCCACCTGGTTTAAACCACTTTTTGGTATTAAGCTAATGTAACCACTACACCCTAAAACCTCAGTTTCAGTTGTAATTAATTATATACCCATGTGCCTGGTTTTACTCAACACTGGAAAATAAAGTGGAAATGAGTAGTTTTTTGGGGAGTGAAAGTCCTTCCTCAACCATGCCTCTCCCTTACCCCCATTTCTTCCATCTTTGTGTATGTCTTTCCCTCTAACGGATGGGACCCACATCTTAATGATAGTACCTGACATTTGAGTAGAATTTGCCATGCACTAGGCATTTTTTCATCCTTACAAGAGCCCTATGCAATGCAAGGAATCTTATTAAATCCATGTTATAGAAAAAGAAGACGATCAAGATCAAGGTTATATCATTTGCCCAAGGCCACACAGAGTGAAACTTGAAGGTCTTTGTCTCTAGAACCTGAGCTCTTAAGTTTATTTTGAGAGAGGATGAGCACACATGAAGGAGGGGTGGGGGGGCAAGAGAGCCCCAAGTAGGCTTCCAGCTCAGTGCTCAATTCTACAACTGCGAGATCACGACATGAGTGAATATCAAGAGTCTTATGCCCAACTGACTGAGCCACCCAGACACCCCTAGAACCTGAACTCTTAACCACTGTCTTCACTTCCCCTTCTCATAAGCATTAGCACCTTGAGCATTCCATCATGATAATTAGCATTCTGATGTGATTATTTTTCAAACTGATGTCCGTCTAACCCAACAGTTGGATCCTCAAGAATGGAACCATATTTGTAAGCTCAGTTCCTATACTATGTCTGGCAATAGTAAACACTAGTTGATAATTTTGTTGTTTTTCTATGTTCTGTTCCATTGATTTCTGCTTTTATCTTTATTGTTTTCTTTTGATTAGGTGTAGTTTGCTTTTCCTTGTTTCTTAAGGTAGAAGCTGATGGCACTCATTTGAGAGGTATCTTTTTTTTCATATGGGCATTTAGTGCTGTTAGTTTCCCCCAAATATTGCTTTAACAATATCCCACAACTTCTGGTATGTTGCGTTTTCATTTTAATTGAGTTCAAAATACTTCCAAATACTTCCCTTTTGATTTCTTTGATCTATAGGCTATTTAAAAGTATATTCATTTTTAAATATTTGGGAGTTTTCCAAAGATCTGTTACTAGTTTCTACTTTAATGTCAGTGTCGTCTAAGAATATATTTTGTATGACTTGAATCCTTTTAAATTTACCAAGACTTGTTCTATGACCTAGACCATGGTCTATCTTGATAAATGTTTCATGTGCACTTGAATATGTATTTTACTTTGTTTGAAGAAAGCAAGGTGGAATGTGAAGAAAGGTGAAGCATTCGATAAATATCAATCAGTTCAAGTTGGTTACAAGAGTTGTTCAAGTCTCCTGTATCCTCACTGGTTTTCTAATTTTTCTATCAATTATTGAGAGTGAGTTATCAAAATCTTCACCTATATTTGTGGAGTTGTCTATTTCTTCCATAAGTTCTATCAGTTTTTGGTTCACATATTGAAGCTCTGTTATTAGTTGCATATATGTTCAGGATTATGTATTTTGAATAACTGACTCCTTTATCATTTATGAAATTACTTTATTTCAATAATATTCTTTGCTCTGAAATCTACTTTGTTATTAATATAACTGCTCCAGCTTTCTTTTGACTAGTGTGACAGAGGATGTCTTTTCTATCCTTTTACCTTTAAACCATTTGTGTATTTATATTTTTAACATATTTCATGGGGTGCCTGGGTAGCTGAGATGGTTAAATGTCTGACTCTTGATTTCGGCTGGGTTAGGATCTCATGGTTCGTGAGTTCCAGCCCTGCATTGGGCTCTGTGCTGACAGTGCGGAGCCTGCTTGGAATTCTCTGTCTCTTGCCCTCTCTCTGCCCCTCCCCCACTGTCTCTCTCAAAACAAATAAACATTTAAAAAACAAACTATTTCTTGTAGGCAGTGCATAATTGGGTCTTGCCTTTTTTAATTTATTAGGATAATCTCTGCCTTTTAATTAGTGCTTAGACCATATTTTTATATGATTAACGTTTAGGTTTGAGTCTTATCATCTTAAATATGTTTTCGATTTATCTCATCTATTCTTTGTTCCTTTTTTCTTCTTAATCTACCTTTTTTTAAAAAAAGAATCAACTAAGGATTCTTTTTTGTTTGTTTCTTTTGGGGGGGGTGGGCAGAGAGAAAGGGAAACTGCATTGTCAGCACAAAGCCTGATGCGGTGCTATAACCCACAAAGCATGGGCTCATGACCTGAGCAGAAGTCAGTCAACCAACTGAGCCCCCCAGGTGCCGCTCTTATTCTCCCTTTTAAAAAATGAGTAACTTTTTCTGATTCCATCTTACCTTCTTTGTTGGCTTGCTGGCTATAACTTTGTTTTATTATTTTTGTGGTTGCTCTAGAGTTTACAGTATACATCTTCAGATTATCAGATTCTACATTCAATTGATATTGTATCAATTCATTCACTTATGATAGTATATATCATATCATTTATTCACTTATGACAGTAAAAGAACTTTATGTTGTCACCCCACAGTCTTTGTTATTGTTGTCATGTATATCACTTTTATATATGTTTTTATATATGTTATAAAACCCACAATACATTTTTTTTGTCTAAACAGGAAACTATCTTTTTTAAAGTTTTTTTTTTAATGTTTATATTTATTTTTGAAGGAGAAAGAGACAGAGAGGGGACAGAAGAGTGAACAGGGGAAGGGCAGAGAGGGAGGGAGACACAGAATCTGAAGCATGGGGCGCCTGGGTGGCGCAGTCGGTTAGGCGTCCGACTTCAGCCAGGTCACGATCTCGCGGTCCGTGAGTTCGAGCCCCGCGTCAGGCTCTGGGCTGATGGCTCGGAGCCTGGAGCCTGTTTCCGATTCTGTGTCTCCCTCTCTCTCTGCCCCTCCCCCGTTCATGCTCTGTCTCTCTCTGTCCCAAAAATTAAAAAAAAAAAAAAAAAAAAAAAAAAAAGAATCTGAAGCAGGCTCCAGGCTCTGAGCTGTCAGCACAGAGCACGACATGGGACTTGATCCCACGAGCTGAGAGATCATGACCTGAGCTGAAGTTGGATGCTGAGCCAGCTGAGCCACCCAGGTGCCCTCATCTTTTATAAAGTTTGGGGGCACCTAAATGGCTCAGTCAGTTAAATGTTTGACTTCAGCTCAGGTCATGATCTCATGCTTTGTGGGTTCGAGCCCCACATCAGGCTCTGTGCTGACAGCTCAGAGCCTGGAGCCTACTTCTGATTCTGTGTCTCCCTCTCTCTCTGCCCTTCCCCCACTCATGCTCTGTCTCTATTTCAGAAATAAATAAACATTAAAAATTTTTTTAAAAAATGAAGGTGAAATAAGGTATTTTCCAGTGCTCTTCATTCCTTTGTGTAGATGCAGATTCTCATCTGGTATCACTTTCCTTCTGCCCAAAGGTCTTTTTTTTTTTTTTTTAAGTTTATTTACTTATTTTGAGACGTTTAACCAACTAAACCACCCAGTCATCCCCAAAGTTCTTATTTTAACATTTCTTTTACAATGGTTCTACTGGTGATGAATTCTTTCAGCTTTCATATGTCTGAAAATACCTTATTTTCACCTTCATTTTTGAAAGATGTTTGCGCTGGATATACCTTATGAGATACAATTTTGCTGGAGTACTTTTAAAATTTTTATTAAAAAAAAACTTTATCTTTTTTTTTTTTTTAAGTTTATTTATTTATTTATTTTGAGAGAGATGGGGGAGAGAGAGAGCCGAGGGGAGCAGAGAGAGAGAGAATCCTAAGCAGGGCTCACCTGCGGGGGGGTGCTTAATGGCAGAAGGGGGGGTCTTGATGGAGGGGGGTGGGGGCCTCAAGGGAGTCTTGAACCCACGGATTGTGAGATCACGACCTAAACCCATACCAAGAGTTGGACGCTTAACAGACTGAGCCATCCAGGCTGGAGTGCTTTAGAGATGTTGCTCCATTGTCCCCTTGTTTGCATTGTATCTTTGTCTTTGTTCCTCTGCACATAACATGTTGCATTATATCCTTGCCTCATTTCTCTGTATATAACATGTCTTTTTTCTGACTGCTTTTACGATTTTCTATCATTGGTTTTAAGCAATTTGATTTTGATGTATCCTGTTTCTTGTGCTTGGAGTTACTCGAGCTTCTTGGATTTTGTGTTGGTTACAGTTCTCCAGAGAAACAGAACCAACTGGATGTATGTGTGTGTAAATGGATAGATAGAGATTTATTTTAAAGAACTGGCACACGTAGTTGTGGGGACTGCCAAGTCTGAGATCTGTAGGGCACTTTGGCAGGCCAGAAATTCCAGCAAGAGTTGGTGTTGTAGTCTTGAGCCTACATGCAGTCTTGGCAGAATTCCTTCTCATAAGGCCTTCAACTGATTGGATGAAGCACATCCACATTATAGGAGGTAATCTGCTTTCCTTAAAGTCTACTGATTTAAAGGTTATCATCTCTTAAAAATACCATCACAACAACATCTAGACTGGCATTTAACTAAACAGCTGGGCACCATAGCCTAGCCAAGTTGACATATACAACTAACTATCATGGGGCGTTTGGGTGGCTGAGTCATTTAAGCCTCCAACTCTTGATTTTGGCTCAGGTCATGATCTCACTTGGGATTCTCTTTCTCTGTCTCTCTCTGCCCCTCCCTTGTGTGCTCACTCTCTCAAAAGAAATAAATAAACATTTAAAAAAATATCACAGATCTGTAGGTTTATAGTTTATACATTTTTAAGGTGGCATTTCTTCATGTATTTTCTGTCCCCAGATCCTCCTTGCTTTCCTGTATATTTGGCCACTTAAAGTTATTCCATACTTCACTAATGCTATTTTCAATTTTTTTAAGTTCTTTTTTCTCTGTGTCTCATTTTGGATAATTTCTATTGCTATGCCCTAAAGTGTACTAATCGTTGTTTCCACAATATTTAATCTATTGTTAATCATATCCAGTGTATTTACAATCTTAGATATTGTCAAGAAATTCACTTTGGGTCTTTTTATATCTTCCATATCTCTACTTAACTTTTATGCATATGGAATACAGTTATAATAACTTTCAGTGTCCTTCACTTCTATCATTTGAGCCAGTTCTGGGCCAGGTTCAATTGATTGTTCTTATTATGGTTTGTGTGCAATAAGTGAAATAAATGATAGAATGTAAAAAATAATTAAAATTAATATTTCGGCTCAGAATAGGAAAAGATAAGTGGGGTCAAGGAAGTCTTCACAGAGATGGGGTCTGAATTGAGCCTTAAGTTATATCAAGAGCTCAGCAAGGCAGGAAGAAAGACACTTGGTAGGGGAAACAGCCCCAATAAAGGTGAGAAGGTAGAATGAACATGGGCACCTTCAGAGTACAGTGCAGAGGCTAAGGAGAGAGTGGGAAGTCAACAGCTTGGGGCAATTGCTGCCTGGTGCTCCGAGTACAGCACTGAAGAAATACCTGAGTCTTTAAAGATTTGTATGCAGGGCAAGTTCTCAGAGCCATGGTTTAGGGTGATTAATGGGGATCTAGGTGGAACAAAATGGAGGGGAAGGGATGTGAGGCAGGAGCAGAGGCCAGGAGGGTGGTGCTTTAGACCAGAGGGGCAGAAACCAAAGCATGAAGAGGAGAGAAGAGGGAAGAATCAGAAAATAAGTTAAGGATTGAATCTTTACTTTTCAGAGAACCTTACTCTTGGCTGTAAGGATGAAGTTGGGGAGGGCGGGGAGAGGTCTAGATCCGTACATAACATGTTTCATTTTAGGTGTGGGGTCTTCTGGGAAGAGATAGAGAGCTAAAACTTAGGGTGGAGGTCAGAACCAGACCAAATGGACTGCCCTCTCAGTTAAAAGATGATGGCTCCAGGCTGAACAAGAGCTCTGGTCCCCTTCTACCACTTGTGTGCTGACCCCAGAGAACTTGCCTCACCTTTGAACCTCATTTTTCTCATTTTCCAACTATCGTGAGGTTTCGTAAGGAACAAATGAGCTCATGGACATGGGTGGATGTGTTTCTGTAGTTAACAAAGTAAACAGTTTTACAAAATGGGTGATAATAATCATTTTTATAATTACATTAAGCCATGGGAATGAGTAAGATCTTGGAAGAAGAAAGCAGAGAGAGATCAAACATCCAGGGTTAAAACTTGGAGAAATCGCACAGTATATCATCTAAAAGAGGAGTCCATGATGGAGGCAGAGGTAAATTTGGAGAGGTAAGAGACCCTGAATATGGGGAGTCCTTTGGGATGGGTTCTGCATAGTAGGAGAAATTCAGTTGGTAAATACTCACCAAAAGTATCCATCTAGAGTTCAGGTATGATTGAATGACTTTCAGAGTCAGAATCAACACGAAATGGAGAAAATACCCTTCTGCAGAGGTCCCTGTCCTGACCTCAGAAACCCTCCAGACACAATCAAATGGCCTGAGAAGTCACCTCAGGGAACATCTGGAATCTTGAACTGTTTGTATCCACTGAAGAAGGAGTGTATTAAGAGAGCATAGTCAGCTTGGTGCCTATTTTCCAGCTCCAGCTCCCAACCCCAATTCATAGCCCCACATTCTTTCTTCGCTGGTCTCCCTCACTTCTCTTGCTCCCCCCACTCTCGGTTTCTCCTTCTGCCAAGTCCATTCTCCATTTTGCTCTAAAACAAATTCTGCTCGTGTCACTCCCATGCTCAAATCCCTTCCCTAGTTCTTCACTGCCTCAGGATAGAAGCTGTACTCCTTGGATACACTAGGCCCTGCATCATGATCTGACCCTTGCTCTCTAGTGTTCTCTGCTCACTCCCATAGGCACCCTCTGTCCCAGTCACACCTTGGCAGTTTCCCACAACCACTCGACTCTCTCATCGCTCCCTGTCTTCGCAAGGGATGCGTCCTAGATGCTCTGCCCTCTTAGCCTTACCTTGGAAAACCTTTCTTAAGCCCCAGGCTGAGCCAGATGCCCCTGTGCATACCCACGTCATGGCCCTGTGTAGTTGTTGATGGTCTGATTTCTTCTCATCTTTCTCTGACGGAGACCCTTTTGAAAGCAGTATCAGTATCTTCTCCGTGCAGTCTCTGCCCCACAAGACCTTCCCAAACTTGAAACCCCGGTTTCAAGTAGTTTCTGGTTGTCAGTCCACCGGTCCGGATTTGGAGTCTCCGAAATACACACCCATTGTACCCGGGCCAGGGCGGAGAGAGCCTGGTCGGGAGCGCTCTAGCCCGAGCGCGCCACTTGCACTTCCCGGAGCGGCCGCCAGGGGCCGCCGGGCTCTTTGTTTTTCTTTCTGGCCCGGGGTCGGGGCCGGAGGCCTGCAGAGCGCATGCTCTGGGGCAGTTCGCGGCCGGGCAGGCGGGCGGAGGAGTTGCTTGTGGCGGACCTGCAGCGAGGTAGGTCGCACCCGTCACGGGCGGAGGGTCGGGGCGGAGGGTCCGGGCGGAAGGTTGCACCCCGGACGGCCACAGCTGGAGCCCTGGCAGGCCGGGGCCGTCGCCCGCGCGCTCGTGTCGGCGGCGCCGGCCCCACGTGAAGCCGGGCGGCAGGAAGGCGCGGGAGCAGGCGCGCGGGTCCCCGGCCCCGCGGGGCGCCCTGGAGCCGGCCCGGCCCCGCCTGGCTCGAGCGAGGGCCGCGCGGCCCCTCTGCCGCCGCGCCTCTCTCGTCCGCCCGCGGCGCCCGCGCGGGCGGGAGATTCAAACGGCCCGAGCGCGGCCGGCCGGGTGCGCGCGGCCGCCGTGACCCCGCAGGGCGCAGACCCGCGCGCCTCGCGGCCCGGGACCGGCAGCCCCGGCTGCGCTTCCGGAGAGGGGAAAGTGGTTTTGTCCAGCATTCGTCCGGAGGATGCGATTGGCAGAGCAGCGGGGAGCGGAGGGGATCCTGCCCGGAGAGTGTGTGCCTGAGGAGCGCGAGGTATAGGCTGGCGAGGGTCTTCTGCAGGGCAAGAAGTCAGCGTCACCAGGCACCGAGAGGAAGACTGTTGAGCCTTGGAGAGGTGTGCTGTGAACCCCGCATCAACTCAGCTGTCAACTGATTTTTACTGTCTGTCTACTTCGTGCCGCGCTGGCAGGGCTGAGGAACAATGGTGAGAAGGGCCCCGTGTGGCCCCTGGTCTCCTTGGGGAGACCCCTGTGGGGGCCTCGGTTAAGGTCCAGTGTGCCACCCATGTATGTCCGTGGACCCAGCGGCGCTGCTGCTGGCAAGTCATTCATTCATCAGATGGTAATTGAAGTGCTCCAACCAAGTGTAACTTGTGTGTCCTGGCAGAAGTCCAACGTACGGAGTGGTATGGAAACTCTTGAGGGGGTCACCCAACCCTGCCCAGGAGGGTCCGGATGGCTTTCCGGGTGAGATGACTCTTGGATGGGGTTTTCAAGGACAGTGGAGTTATTCAGCCCACAGAGGTGGAGGGGTTAGTGCCATCCAGCCAGGGGCATGGAGAGGCACGAAGGTAAAGGTGAGTTGGGGTCAGAAATACCATAGATGTTTCAGTGTGGGGTACAAAGAAAGGAGTAACAAGATAATACAGCAAGGACCAGGTATCGAGAGGTCTGGCGTGCAAGACCAAGAAACACTGGGTGAGGGTGGAGGAGGCAGGGAGGGGGTCACCCAAGAAGGGCATCAGAATGGGTCTGGAAAGATGGAATTAGGAGTTCACCATGCTTTTGTCACAAAGACATCCCAAGAGCAGGAATACTGTTCAGCTTTGTAGCTTATTGGTTAGGTACCCTTGGGCCACACCCCCAGTCTCCTTGGGCATTAGTTTCCTTGTCTGTAAAATGAAGGTAAGAGGTGTATGGTGAGAGTTCCTTATATCCTGTATTTTTCATAAAGCAGTGATTCTAACATCCGGTGGAAGCTGAGGTCCCTTTTCCCCAGGATACCTCTGCATGCAAGGGGGCTCCTCTGGTGAACTCCTGGAGTGAAGTGTATCAGCTCTGTGGCTGGCACATAGCGGGAGCTCAGCAAGTGTTTGTTGACAGATGAGACTCTCTCCTCCCTTTCTTCCTGGGGACCTTTCTTACAAAGAGAGTCTTAAGCTTCTGAGTCTGGCAGGCAAGTGAGGAAGTAGGGGTGGTGGCAGGGACAGCTGCTGTGGTCAGAGAGGGCTCTTTCTTTGCAGAAACCAGGCTGTGGAGGGGTCATAGAAGGTCACAGCAGGAACACCAGGCCCCTGGTAGACTGTCTAGTCTGGTATACCTTCGTTTACCACCTGAGGAAACTGAAGCCCAGGGAGAAAGGGGAAGAGGAGGAAGGGGGATGCTCTGGTGCTGATGGGAAGTGGTCAGGAGACCTGGGATCTCACCCCACCTGTGTGGCCTGGGGCACAACTTTTTTCTCTGTAAAACCAGGGTGATCACACTTACCTCAGAGGGCAGGTGTGAGCATTCCAGGCATCACAGATGCCTATTAGTGGAAGTTGACTCTATATCTGACCTTACTCTTTTGTGACTGTGTCTCACTCTTCTCCCCGACTGTAAGCTGCTGAGGATGGAAGCTGTGTTTGTTAGGGGGGTTTAGGATGGGGACAAAAGATTGCTGCTTATTCCTAGTCGAGACACTTACTGTGTGATTAAGAAAACACCCAGAGCAGTTAGAGAGGGTGTCCATACAAAGAACTGATTTGTGTAGTAGAGGATGTGAAGGACTCCACCTTGAAAAAAGTTTATTGTTTGTTTGTTTACTTATTTTTTTTAATTTTTTAACATTTATTTATTTTTGAGATAGAGCATGAATGGGGGAGGAGCAGAGAGAGAAGGAGACACAGAATCTGAAGCAGACTTGAGGCTCCAAGCTGTCAGCACAGAGCCCAACGTGGGGCTCGAACTCACGAGCCGTGAGATCATGACCTGAGCTGAAGTCGGACGCTCAACCGACTGAGCCACCCGGGCACCCCTGTTTACTTATTTCTTTAAGCTCTAGGCCCAATATGGGGCTTGAACTCGTGACCCCGAGATCAAGAATTGCATGCTCCTCACATTGAGCCAGCCAGGTGCCCCCAGGGCTCCACCTTTTAGAAGGTGCTCTCTCATCCCCTGCCCTGCTTCCAGGATTGCTCACGACAGCATTCTGCTATACCTAGAGACCTCCATCTGAGAGGCAGAAATTCTTAGGCTCAGAGAGAACCCAGGTCTGTCCTTCCCCGCATTTTTCAGTGGGTCCAGCACCCACCTGGCCCACCCTGTCAGACCCAAGCTGCCTCAGTGTCTCCTCTCTTATCTCACTGTCCTCTCCCTCTTAGGTAGCTTCAGCCCTCACTCGTTGTGTTTGGCCAAGCTCATGGGGGGATCCTGGGGAGGCCTGCCTGGGCTGCCTCCAACCTTGCCTGGATCATGGTCTGCCTTTGGCTGATGTGTTTTTTTGTTTGTTTTTGTGGGTTTTTTTTAATCAGTCATATATACCTGAGTTCTGTTCCTGACTCTCTTTTACTGACTGTATGAATTTAGGCAAGTAAATTTATTTCTCTGAGCCTCAGGTGCAGCAATTGAATTAGAAGTGATAGTCCTTCCTCATCTTGTGAGGAGTAAAAGATTGTTGGCATACAGACGATAGGAGCGGCCAGTGCCCCAGAGTGGCTCACGTTTTAAGGAGTAGGTTGGTATGATGGACAGACATGTAAATTAGAGTAATTACGATCCAGATCCAAAAGTCTGTCCCGTTTCTCTGGGAGAGAATGATTCCTTTGGGATGAGGGGAAAGATCTGGAAGATTTACCAGTGGAGGTGACTTTGGGACTGAGTAGACATTCTTCTAGTAGGATAAGGGGTGGGAAGGTATAGAGATGCAAATGGACAGAGAGAACAATAAGCAGTCTAAGATTGTGTGGGAAGAGTAAGGAGATTGTGACAGAAAAGGGATAGGCCAAAAGTTATGTCAGTACCAGAGTCTGGAGCCTTCCGTACCAGTCTAGAAAATGTGGGCTTCTTCCTGGCAGAAGGAGCCAGTGGGGAGTCTGAGCAAAGAAGCACCTTGTTTCAGGTTTGAGGTTTAGAAAGATCATGAATGACTTCTGGAATGGGATGGGGTAGGTATCAGGAAGACCAGAGCCAAGTTGCTGTCTTTTCTTGGGGAGAAGGTATGAGAGATAGTTCCCAGGCAGGCTGAGAGACTGGGGAACGTTGGGGAGGAAGCTGGCAAGGACACCAGCTTTGGAGTCTGACCAACTTGGTTGAGACGTTCACTTCCTCTTCCAGTCTTGGGTGAGATACTTTACCTTTCTGAGCCTCAGCTTCCTCGTCTGTAAAATAGGATCAATGTTCATAGCTTGCAGTGAGATGCCCCACAATTTTAGCCAAAACACAGGTGTCTAAGGAGATGTTCACTGGGTTCCAACCCACAGTAACACATGTTTTTTGTTAGCGCCCCCATGATACCAACCACCTCATTTATTTTTCTGTCTGCACTTCAGGCCTTGTCTACAGGTCAGCCCAGCGTCAGCACCAGTATGCTGACATAATTCTCTTCCCTGTGCTTTCACTTCACTTCTTGTTGTGAGTACTCTTCCATCCTGTTACACGGTCTCCGTCTGTGGCACAGCTAACCTCTACAGGTCATTTTGATGAACTGATGGGAGATTTGCCTTTAGCAGGATAGAGCCCTGGACACACTCAACTGGCTGCCGGCTTGGCCAGGGATCCAAGTTGTCTACCTGAAACAAGGGATACCTGTTCTATCCCACACCCTTCACCCACCCACCTCTGCGTACTTCACATCTCTCGTTGGCTCCCAACGACTTCAAGCTTCAGGAAAACACCTGGAGAAATGGTCTTCTCAGTCTCTTCTCTCCTGTTTGTCCCCCAGTGTTCTCTATCTCACTAATAGAAGTTTACCATCCTCCTAGTCATTTTCTTTTAAGATTTTATTTTTAAGTAATCTCTATACCCAGTGTGGAGCTCCAACTCATAAACCCCGGGACCAGGAGTCACACACTGCACTGACTGAGCCAGCCAGGCGCCCCATACCGGCCTCCTAGTCATTTAACCCAATGCCTAGGAGTCCTTGTGTTTGGCCAAGCTCATAGGGAGATTCTGGGGAGGCCTGCCTGGGATCCTCTGGATTTTTTTTTAGGATGAAGAAGGTCATTCTGGATCTCTCCCTCTCCCTCACTCTGCACATCTAATCCACACATCGAATTTGTCTCCTAAGTTGATCAGTTTTGTCTCCTTTTTCTCTATTACCTCAGACAGACCAAATCAAGTCACCATCGTCTCTCCTTTGGATGCCTGCAATAGCCTCCTCTTCCAGTCCATTCCATTTTCTTTCCAGTAGCCAGAACAGCCATTTAAGAATGTAAATCTGGTGAAGACTTTCTTAAAATTTTTCTGTGTTCCCTACAAGGTGTTGCATGATCCAGCCCCTGCTCTCCTCATGTCGTCTGACCAGTTGCTCTCCAGCTGAAGCTGCACTGGTCTCCCCACGTTCCCAAACATGCCATTTAGCAGACCACTTTCGTCATGGTCTTGCCCTACTGTCTTTCTCTCATATTTCAGGTCTTAGCTTAAATGTCATCCCCTCCAACCACTCTATTCCCCTACCCCAAGGCATTTTATTTTTTTAGTGTGGTAACACAAACATAAAATTTGCCATTTTAACCATTTTTAAGCATATAGCTCAGTGTTAAGTACACTCACATTGTTGTGTCCCCCCAAGTGATCTCTTACCGTATCTCCTTATCCTTCACTCAGCATCATCTGTAATGTGTCTTCCATACTACAGTGTAAGCTTCATGGGAACAGGGAGAGGGGTAGTCCCCTTTTCCTTGCTACACCTGACCCAAAACCAAACAGTGGTGATAGGCACTTAATGAATATTTGTGGAACAAATGAATAAACGCTGCCATGTATTGAGTACTTACTGTGTGCTTAGCACTGAAAACAGATATTTCATTCAGTTCTGAGGGCAGCCCTGAGAAGTCATTGCATTCCCCTTGACAGATGAGGATAAAGCTCAGAGAGGTCAAGGCTGCTGGCTAACCATGGCCACAAAAGCAGGGGTGAACAAGCCACAGCCCTGTCAGGTGAATCCAATTCCCTCTAATCCCCGAGAATGTGCATTTTTAGCATGGTAAGAGGGGTCTCAAAGAGGTGGGTTGGAGAGGAGGAGTCCCACCCCAAGAGGGGGAATCACACCCCAAGGGAATAAAAGTTGGGTGACGCTCAGAACTGCCACCTCATCAGAGTCAGAACTGGGCCAGTCACAACCTGTAGAAGCAGCTCAGCCTGCCGAGGCTCAGCCTACACTGGCTTGGAGAATTCTAAACCTTTGGCTACTTCCTCATCTTCAGTCCTTTGTTCTGCCCCAGGATAGTTAGCAGGAAAGTGCCTGGAAATTCAAGAGGCCATTGGCCTTGTGTTCATTACTCTGCAATAGGGAGCTGGAGGGGCTGAGGCTCTAGGACCTACTGGAAGAAAGACATTGGGGTGGGGGGGAAGGGAGGTGCAGGGTGCTGGTTAGGGCCACAGCTGAGCCTGAGAAGGACTCTGGAGTTCTCATTCCATTTTTAGTGTTGGGTAGAGTCTCATCCCTTATCTACAAAATGGAGGAGAGGTGGGTTAGATTAGTTTAGAGCTATTCTCAGGCATTACCTGGGACAGGCCCTAAATGTTGTAATACTGATACTAATTTATTACATTTACAATATTAGCTCATTTAACCCTATGTAACAAAGATGTAGGTACTATTATTATCCCTGTTTTACTGAGGAAGAAACTGATTCATGAAGAGATTAAGTAATTTTGCCTAAGGTCAAGCAGCTAGAAAGTAGCTGAGCCCAGATTCTGGCCCTGAGATTCTTAATTGGCACAAGCTATATTATTTCTACATCAGGATAGCTCTAAAGTGCCCTGGCCCCTGCCAGAGGGTTTACAATTCTGGTTTCGGGAGCTCCAGGCTTAGACAATTTGACTTCTTTTCACAGCTTAAAGACCAGGGCTCAATGAAGATTTATTTCCGGGGCTGGGTGTGTGGAGGAAAGAGGCTTTGGACACAGTTTAGGCTGGGTTGGAATTGAGAGAGCTGGGGAAAATGTCTCTGTTCTCAGCAGCCTTGAGGAAGACAGGGAGAACATTGCAGGACAGCAGCAGCTAAAGGCAGGAGGGGTTTGGGGCTGAGGCTCGTAGCTGCCCTGGATGGAACCTTAGCTGCCCTGGATGGAACCTTTCTCGTAACTTATAAGTGGTTTCCTTTCCCCTTTCTCTAATACCTGGTGAGCACGTACACAGTGTTTATTTATTATTGGACTGTTTAAGAAGGCCACGTTCCTTGTAGGAATGGGACTTTTGGATCAAAGGGCACAAATGGTCTGGTTTGGTTTTATTTAATGAGAATCGTGCTTTTTTGTGGATGGGAGGGTCTGATAACAGTAGTGCTTCACCAGAGTTACTAGTGGTATATCAAGGTTGAGGGAGAGCTATCAGAGATACTTTGTTTGATGTTCTTAAAGGTTTTAATCTTTTGTAATTAAAAAATTAAAAAAAAATACATGTAATGTTGTTAGATATATTAGATAATATAGGAAGGTACAAAAAGAAAAAAATTATGTGTCTATAATCCCATTTTCCAGAGGTTACCATTGTTAATAATGAACGTACTTCTTTCCACACAGTTTTCTACACATATTTTTACACATGTATACATTTTTTAATGGGATGATGAAGTGTTTTTTCAGTCTTATATTATTTGGCAATGGTGAGCATCTTCCGATTCAATAAATAAATCTCTGAAAGCATCACTTTTAATGGCTTCATACCATTCTATTATAAATATACCACGTACTTTCCAGCTCCTACTATTGAGTACATGGGTTGCTCCATTTTCCTTTTTAATGTTATGACAAATACAGTAGAGAATATTTATGGAACTTAATCTTGGGATGTATCCATTATTCTGTTACCATTCTTCTCAGATAAATTCTGAGAAGTGGAATGGCTGGAATCCCTCTTACCTTTTTTAGGGTTACCTAGTGAGAGCAGGTAAATGATTGCCATGAATGAAATGGAGTATTTGCCTGGGTTTTTCAGGAAAGGATGCCACCCAAGCGTATAGCTAAGAGAAGGTCACCTCCAGAGGATGCTCTCCCCAAAAGCAAGAAAGTGAAGGGTAAGTTGGCTTTGGCCTCTATCTCTGAACGGGTGGCCTCTTGGAGCCCCCATATTCTGGGACTGGGCTCCTTCCTCCCTGACCTCTGGAGCTGAGGGACCTGGAAGCCCAAGAACTCCACCCAGCTGGAGTCTCTTGTAGCTTACTGAATCCCACCCTCTGAGACTCCTAAAGCAGCAGAGACTTGTCTACAAGCACTCAGGTAGTACTGGGAGGTGGTGGGGGGGTGGTATAAGACCCTAGGACTTTGCTCCCTGCAGTAATGCACCAGGGCTAGGACCATTGACTTCCAGAAGTAGGTTCAAGTCCAGGCTCTGCCACTTTGCAGTCGTGTAGCTTCGGTTAAGCCACTTAACATCGCTGAGCTTGAATTACCTGATTCATACAACAGCTCAGCACCAATCTCGCTGGGCTGTTAAGAGGAAAATGAGATAATGTCCTGGTAGCATTTGAGGAAGGTAGTTGTGGTTTCCTTTCCTGGGACCCTGGAGGGAGACAGTGAGGAGATCAATCCAACCCCAATCCGGGAGGGGATAGTGTGGACCCACACTTAGACAGTGTCTGTCTTTTGCAGACCCTCGTAACCAGGCAGTGAGGGCTGGTGCCTCCCGTCGTGTTCCAGGTGCCCACGGGCCGAGCCCTCCTGACCAGAAAACCCGACCAGGTGGCTCCCTGCCCAGGGCACCCTCTGCGCAGCCATAGCGGCCCTGGCAGCTGTGGCCACACCCCCGGAGGGAGGGTCTGGACGCCATAGGTTGTCCGGGGCCGTGGGCGACCGTCACTGGGCAGCAGATGGCCCATTGCTGCCCGCTGGTTGGCTTGTACCTTTTTGCAAATGTCTGTCTTATGTCTTACTCCCGCCCCTTCCTCTTCTGCTGCCTGTTTGTTCCCAGATAGGCGCGGAAGGGTTGGGTGTGAATATGTGTGGAAGTTAGTCGCAGCCAGAACATGGAAGCTAGGAACGATGCTCTGACCCATGTAGGTTCCCTTGGTTTCAGTGCAGACTTTACTATTTATTAGATTTGTGACCCTGGGAAGGTATTTAACCTCTCTGAGTCTCTGTTTCCTTTCCTATAAGAAAGGATCCTAATATGGAAGGTCTGTAGCATAATTTAGGGGACTACAAAGCAATTTCACATTAGTAGAGTAAGCAGTCAGGAAAGGGTAGACATTATGTGAATCCTCGTTGGCACAGTGACTCCTAACTGAGAACTTGGAGCTATTTGGGAAGACTGTCTGTATCCTCATTCTTCTCTTCCCCACCAAGATTCATTTCACAATATTGAGTGTCTTCTTGTTAACATTTCCTCCCTCATATTAATAATGTGCTCAGTTTTTAATTTTCACAAAAACCGTGTGACACAGTTATTTTTGCTATTCACATATCGGAGATGAGGAAATTTAGGCTTATTAGAAAAGCCATATTACTGGTCTGTGGCAGAGCAGGGACTTGAACCCAGGTTTTTGTGATCCCAGAGCCCATGCAGTGGAGAAAGAATGACTTCTCCTTTCCCCTGTCATCTTGCACACTCAAGGGCTGTCTTCTTCACCCCTCAGTCTCACATAGGTCCCACAGCACAGAACCAGGCATGGTGCTGACACTGGGCCAGGGCGATGTGGGCCAGCTGGGGCTGGGCGAGAATGTGATGGAAAGGAAGAAGCCAGCCCTGGTGCCCATTCCGGAGGACATTGTGCAGGCTGAGGCTGGGGGCATGCATACCGTGTGTCTAAGCAAAAGCGGCCAGGTAGGTTGGGGTGGGTGGCACAGGATTGGACAGGGCCTGGGCTTGGGGGTTCGGAGAAGGAACCTTGAGCCACAAAAGTTACTCTGTGGCGATGGTGCTGGCTAGCTGAGCAGGGAGTGGCCTAAACGAGAATGGACTGAGGCCAGACCTTGCACTAATGAAGGCATCTTGGCCACAGGTCTACTCCTTCGGCTGCAATGATGAGGGTGCCCTGGGAAGGGACACATCAGTAGAGGGCTCAGAGATGGTTCCCGGGAAAGTGGAACTACAAGAGAAAGTGGTACAGGTGTCGGCAGGAGACAGTCACACAGCAGCCCTCACTGAGGATGGCCGAGTTTTCCTCTGGGGCTCCTTCCGGGTAAGACTGGGTCTGGAGAACTGCATGGGGGTTGGCTGGCTGAATTAACTGGTGAGGCCCCAGTGATAATCCATCTCTACCTCCCTCTTGTGTGTAATGGTGGGGAAATCAAGGCCCAGAGGCAGAGCTTGGGCCCAGACCCAGGTCTCTTCATCCAGGCCTGTCCACATTTACCTTGAATCTACATTATGAAATGTGTATCTTGGGAAAGCGTGGATCAAGGATGCCTTTAAGCTGAGGCTAATCCAGGAAGCTTACTCTCCTCACCCATCTCCTTCAACCTCTCTCCTCCCCAGCCATCTCCTACATCTGTCAGGGGTTTTGGGGTGCATGGGAAAGATTGTCACATCTCAGAATTTTGAAGGCAAGGGAGTGCAGTTTAAACAGAGTCAGCGTTAAAGTTGTTTTGGTACTTTGGTGTTTATTTTGAAATGTTAAAAATAAAGGAATCTGATAAGGTGTTTCTTCATCAGGACTGTTTTTAAAATTTTTTATGGAGAATTTCAAACACATAAAAGTGATCAGAAAAATAACATTGAACACCCATCTACTCGCCTCTATAGTCATCAATTTGTGGCCAAACTTGTTTCCTCTCTACTCCCATCCACCCCACCACCCCGATCCTTTGTTATTTTAATGCAAATCCCAAGCCACATACTATTTCATTCATTAAGTATTTCATTATTTGTCCCGGCTCCTGCCCACCTCTTCATCCCCATCTGGCACCAGTGTCCTTCACCAGACAGCTCTGTGGTTGCCTGCAAGCCTGGACCTGACTGGTATGGGGCAGGCACGACTGGCTGGTAAGTGCTCTGCCCTACCTTCCAGGACAATAATGGTGTGATTGGACTCTTGGAGCCCATGAAGAAGAGCATGGTACCTGTGCAAGTGCAGCTGACAATGCCTGTAGTGAAGGTGGCCTCAGGTGAGTCTGGGGGTACTCGCTCTAGGCAGGAGTTGGAGAACCTTGTTCCGTGGCTGGCCTAGCCCTGGGCCCTACAGACAAGCCCTGCATCCTCTGCCTTCCTCTCCCCCTCAGGAAATGACCACTTGGTGATGCTGACAGCTGATGGTGACCTCTACACTTTGGGCTGCGGGGAGCAGGGCCAGCTGGGCCGTGTGCCTGAATTATTTGCCAACCGTGGTGGCCGGCAGGGCCTTGGTAGGTGGCTTAGGTCCCTCTGGCGGGGCAACTTGGCAAGCCACCCCCTGGTGAAGGTCAGAGGCAAAAGCAGTTCCCTAACAGTCTTTAGGCTTGCATCAGATAGACCTTAACCTGGTAGTTAAGAACTCTGACTCTAGAGCCGTACTACCCTGGATTTGAATTGTGGTTCTGCTACCTATTGGCTGTGGGACTCTGGACACAGTTTCCTCATCTCTAAACCTACTTCATTGGGTTGTGGTGAAGTTAAATGAGCTAACATAGAAGAATGTTTGGCACGTGGTAAGTTCCATGTAAATGTTAACCTCTTAAGGCTGTGGGAGACTGAGTGAGGCACTTGTACTCTCATGGCCTCAGTTTCCTCTTCTGTTTAATAGGGAGAAGAATGCCTGCTTAGTCTCCCTCCAAGGGCTATAGTAATGGGGAAAAAAGCACAGGGCAGACAGAGAAGCTGTGTGTGTCTGCCACTGACCCTTGCCTCTCTGCCTACAGAACGACTCTTGGTCCCCAAGTGTGTGATGCTGAAATCCAGAGGAAGCCGGGGTCACGTGAGATTCCAGGATGCCTTCTGTGGTGCCTACTTCACTTTTGCCATCTCCTGCGAGGGTCATGTATATGGATTTGGCCTCTCCAACTATCATCAGCTTGGTGAGTCCCAAGCCTAGCATCTAGCATACCCCAGAGTGACTTGGGTTCAAATCCTGGCTTCACTCATTGACTGCTCGCTCTTGATGGGGTCAGCTAACCCCTCAGAGCCATATTTTTGTCACTGTAAAGTGAAAATATCCATATCTTGGTGTTTGTTGCGGGGGGAGGCGACCTCGCTGCGTGAGGGAATGAAGAAGGACAGCTCCTTGGACAGTTTCACCCTTGACAGCTCTATCCTGGCCTTTTCCTCCCAGGAACCCCAGGCACAGAATCTTGCTTTGTACCCCAAAACTTGACATCCTTCAAGAACTCTACCAAGTCCTGGGTGGGCTTCTCTGGTGGCCAGCATCATACAGTCTGCATGGATTCAGAAGGTGGGACCTCTGGGTTGAGGGTGGAGTGTTCCTTGGGCATAAACCCAGTAAGATATGGAACCTGGACCTGCTCCATGGGTTGGATCAGATGTGGGTCCATGAGGGCCACCCCCATCCCTCAGAGTCCTGGCACTCCTCCAGGTATGAATGAGTTCAGTGGGGTCCTATGGGGGCTCTATCAGGACTCCCCCAGAACTGGAATATACTGCAGACATTTTTACCACCCTGGGAGTGGGAACCAGCTCCCACAGATATGGGAACTCAACTGGCCTACCTGGAGCATGCCCTCTGGTACTCTTTATCTCTCCCCTCCTCCCACAGGAAAAGCATACAGCCTGGGTCGTGCTGAGTATGGGCGGCTGGGCCTTGGGGAGGGTGCTGAGGAGAAGAGCATACCCACCCTCATCTCCAGGCTCCCTGCTGTTTCCTCAGTAGCTTGTGGGGCCTCCGTAGGGTATGCCGTGACCAAGGATGGTGAGTGGGGCTGTCCACATTCGGTGTGGTTGGGGCTTGGGGATCATGATTCTTACCAAACTGTTCACCAGCCTCTGATGTCCATCATTGAATAGAGCTGAGATACACAGAGCACTGTTTGTGATGACGTTGCTTTCCTCCTGATTGTCTGAAGTTCTGACTTTGATGGACATAAAATGAGTAAACAAATTATTTTAATAAGGGTGATTTGTTTTGTAGCATAGAAAAATAGTGGAAGGGGATATGTCACTGAGGCCCAGATAGGCAGTAGGACTTGAATCCAGGTCTCCAGACTCCTAACTCAGGCTTCTCTTTACATTTTCCACCAAGGTGGCCTCTTTATTTACAACCAGAGAGTTGTACTTAGAATTTTACTAGGAGAAAGAAGGCTTAGTCATTGGGGTCATAGCAGGCACAGCAGAGGAGAGTGTGAACCACATGGTCACTGGTCACCAAAGCCTGAGGGGGACAGCAATGGGCACCTTGAGAAGGCTGCAGTTGATAGAAGCGCTTGACCTGGGATTATCTGGGAAGAGTTCCTGAGGAAGTGGAGCTTGTACTACACCTTAAAGGTTCAGTCCTTTATGATACGCAATGGAGGGCATGGAGGGCATCTGAAGTGCAGGAGCATCTAGAGCAGTCCCACAGGTCCTTGGAATGGAGGGTGGTATAGGGGTTGGGGAGTGGCCAGTCATGTAGGACCTTGAATGCCATTCCTAGGAGCAGGGAGAAGTCTTTGGCAATGTGGTCTCTGGTTGACAAAGCTGTTTTTTAAATCCAAGATCTCCTTGGCTTCTCTCAGCTTCCCTGAACTACTAGAGGCTGGGACATTGCTAGGCTGCTACAGGCCAAAGCCAAAATTCACCCTCATGTTCCAGGCTTCTCACACTACAGAAAGGTGGGGCTAGGAATCCTGGAGACAGCTGCCCCCATTTCTCTCCCTTGTAGGTCGTGTTTTTGCCTGGGGCATGGGCACCAACTACCAGCTGGGCACGGGGCAGGAAGAGGATGCCTGGAGCCCTGTGGAGATGACAGGCAAACAGCTGGAGAACCGTGTGGTCTTATCTGTGTCCAGTGGTGGCCAGCACACAGTCTTACTAGTCAAGGACAAGGAACAGAGCTGATGAAGCCTCTGCGGGCCTGGCTCCCGCCACCCACCCCCCCTCCTGGAACTGGGAAGCTATGACTATAGATTCCAGCAGGCCTCCCCCAGCCCTGAGTACTCTGTCATCTGCCTTTTTCCTATCAGCAGAAAGAATCCTTTCCCTCTTTTCTGTCCTCCTTTCGTGAGTCATCCTACAGTCTACAGGATGAAGGGGGAGGGGGGAAATGAAAAAGGGGAGGGGGTTTTGGCACCTGGAACATTGCTCGCCCCAGAGTTATGTGGTTAGACCTTTCCCCCTCGTCCCTACCTCCCATGGTCCTGGCTGGCCCTGGTTTTGCCTGCCAAAAACCAAAAATTCCTCCCCTGGGGATTTGGTGCCCACATTCTGAGAGGTTGGGGGCTCATCAAGCCCTACTGTAGCCATGTGCCACCCTCTGTCCTTCACAATCCACAGGCAGACAAATGGTATGGTGGTCAGACCCAGCTGTCATGGACTTATGCCTGGGGGAAACTGGAGACCGGGCAGGGCTGCCCAGCCATGGGCAACTCCAAGCCAAATATTTGGCCCTCAACAGATGTCCACGGGGAAGAAAAAACAGTGATCCTTCACTTGGTCAAGAAAAAAGCCAATCAGCCTTTCTCCCAGAAGCACAAAACATTCTGCCCTTCAGGCATTGCCTGAGAATTCTGCCCATCCAACATGCCTTACCTGCAGCCAAGGGCCTGAAATCTGGAAAGGAAGCTACATCTGCAGGGCAGGACATGGGGGGAGTGGGGAAGGAGGGTTTTATAAACAAATTTAAAGCAATACTGAGAGTGAAGGGAGGGAGGGGAAAGGGGGCAGAGGCTTGTGCCCAGAAAGGGAAGCAGCAGCTTGTACAGTGGCTGAGGAAATAGAAAACAGTTTTGATTTTTTTTTAATGTAAAGTATTTTGGAGGGGAGAGTGAACTCTTTTAACACTTTGAATAAATTTAGAGTTTTATAAAACAGGCCACTTGTTTTCTACATACTCCCTGCTTTTTTTAAGGGAGCACCTGTGTTGGGAAGAGCAGAATAAACCCATACCTAAGCACCTGGTCAAGGCTAGGACTTAAGTGACATGTCCTAGAATATGCCAGTCAGCTGTTGGTGTGGCTGTTTCATACAAATCAAAAAAGAAAAAGAGGTGATTGATTTTTGCTTAGGTATTTATGTTTCAGGAATCACTGGATTTTTTAAAAATTATGCTGCATAATGTAAGAGACATGGAATGGATCTTTTAATATCCTAATCCCAAACCAAGATTTGAGTACAGTGCATACCTATAGATACTTATGCTAAAGCTTGCTGTTGTATCATTTTTAACAGCTGATGTCATTGATTAAACGATTAACTGCACAATAACTCTTAAGACAACTTGTATGTATTAATGTAGATTTTCCCAGGCATTTAAGCAACCAAATCATACGGCCGACCTAATATGGTAGTCACTAGCTACACGTGGCTATTTACATTTAAATCAAAAGTTGTAAAAATTTAAAATTCCTTGGTTGCACTAGCCACATTTCAAGTCCTCAGTAGTCCTATATGGCTAGTATTGGGCTATGCAAACAAAGAACATTTTTATAATGAACAATGCTGATATAGAAGGTCTGTTATATGTATAACAGGAAATTTTTATTATTGCCAGAAGGATTCTTTTTGGATGTTAGTAACTTGAAAAATGAATACGATGTAAAATAAAATGTATTCTGTGATTTTTTTCCCCCTTGAAGTTTTAGGGCTTTTTTTTTTTTTTTTTTTTTTTTTTTTTTTAATGTTTAGAGAGAGCACATGTGCACACACGAGTGGAGCCGGGGCAGAAAGAATCCCAAGCAGGCTCTGCATTATCAGCACAGAGCCTGAGGCAGGGCTCAATCCCACAAACCACGAGATGGTGACCTGAGCCCAAATCAAGAATCGGACACTTAACCAACTGAGCCACCCAGGCACCCCTGAAGTTTTAGTTGTTGGGTTTTTTTTAATACATTTTTTTAATGTTTACTTATTTTTGAGAGAGAGACAGTGCAAGTGGAGGAGGGGCAGAGAGAGAGGGGGACACAGAGTATGAAGCAGGCTCCAGACTCTGAGCTGTCAGCACAAAGCCTGACATGCGGGGCTCAAACCCACAGACGGTGAGATCATAACCTGAGCTGAAGTTGGACACTTAACCAATTGAGCCACCCAGGCACCCTGAAGTTTTAGTTTTGATACAGGCACTATACTGCTTAGAAACTGACTTCTTAGAAGGGAAATCACACTTTTGATTATAATATTTTCTTTGTAAAGAAGCACTTGTATGTCTGCTACTCTTCCCTACAAAAGTCCATTTGGACTAGATTTACTGGAGTTTTCCTTCTTGACAGCATGATGAAAATTCCCTCTTCTTAATAGCAGCTGTTCTGTATTGGGGCTTAAAATGGGCCAGGCATTGTGCTAAACTCTACATGCAATAATAGCTCTTCTGATCCTTACATCAGTCCTGCAAAGTCAGCATTGTCTTTTGGGAAACAGTCCATAGAGTTGACGTTTAAGGTCAAGAAGCTGCCTACCAGGGGTCCCTGGGTGGCTCAGTCGGTTAAGTGTCTGACTTTGGCTCAGAGCTCATAAATCAACCCCCGCATCCAGCCCTGTGGTGACAGCTCAGAGGTTGGAGCCTACTTCAGGATCTGTGTCTCTCCCCGACCCTCCATCCCCCTCTCAAAAAATGAATAAACAAAAAAAGCTACTTACCAAGGGCACAAACTAGGCTGGAATCAGAATCAGCCTCAGGGGCGCCTGTGTGGCTCGGTTGGTTGAGCCGCCAACTTCGCTCAGGTCATGATCTCACCATTCGTGAGTTAGAGCCCCGCGCCAGGCTCTGTGCTGACAGCTCAGAGCCTGGAGCCTGCATTGGATTCTGTTTGTCCCTCTCTGCCCTCCCCTGCTCACGCCTGTCTCTCACTCTCTCTCTCTCAAAAATAAACATTAAAAAAAAAAAAAAATTAGCCGCTACCTGAACCTAGAACTTCAATTCCTTTTCCTTGTATTGCAAGCAAGCATTATGAAGCTTTCTGCAGGTGCTTCACATATGTTAGAATAGTGCCAGGCACAAAGTAAATAGTTTTTGCTGTTTTGGCAATTGTACTTTTTAAATTGTTCCCTATAGTTAATAATTGCCTTGTTTTTCACATGCATAGTTTTCTGGTGTAAGTATTAATTTAGTACCAAGTGTAAATTTCCCTTTGTTCAAACACATCTACTCTGTTTTATCTTTTCCCCCATCCTTCTCCAACCTGGATTGATTACCCCAAAACAAAGGTAATCATAGCACCCTATGTGGCTTAGCTACAAATAAGATTTACAGAATTGTAGATGTTCAATATTGTTTTGACAGAAATTTTATTTTGTTTTATTTTTTTTTTTTTGGCCAAATGTAGGGCTTGAACTCACCACCCCCAGATCAAGAGTTGCATGTTCTATTGACTGAGCCAGCCAGGTACCTGTGCTCTGACAGAAATTATGAGAAGTCGGACGTGTATATGTGTGAATGAAGAGCAGTTGCTAAAATATCTGAAACTACAAATGAAGAGAACATATGTCATTTAGAAATGTGCGGAAAGATTCTAGGAAGAAGATTTGGAAAAATTTGCCCCAAGGGAATGGAATTTCAGGGTAGGGATAGATAGGGTGAGGGACTGTGCTGTTCATTGTTTATTTCATAAAGTCAGCAAATATTTTCTCAGTGCCTATCATATCCCGGACATTGTTGTAGGAATTTGATTAGAAACAAAACAGGCAAGAATCCCTGTCTCATGAAACTTATACTCTAAATTAAAAATAAATATTTAAGGGGCACCTGGGTGGCTCAGTCGGACTCTTGGTTTCTGCTCAGGTATGATCTCACAGTTGGTGGGTTCCAGCCCCGCATCAGGCTCTGTGCTGGCAGTGCAGAGCCTGTGTGGGATTCTCTCTCTCTCCCTACCCCCCTCCCCCTCCCCAATCGCATAGTCTCCAAAGAGAAAGAAAGAAAACAACTTAATATATAAACATTTAAAAATCTCCAACCTGAAAATAAATAAATCTTCCACGTGTAGTAAGCAAAGAGCACAGCAGAGGCCCTGGCAAATAGTACTAAATAAACAGCTATCAGTTATAATTTGAATGCCTCCAAATGCCATGGAGAATTTCCTGGATGCCAGGCATTGGGCCAAGTACTTTCCCAACTTCTCATTTTCTCCTCACATCACCCTATGTGGTAAGGACTATTACCCACATTAGTCTCAGGTTAAATAACTTGCCAAAATAATTAGTGAGAAGGGGCTGAGATTGATGTTTCATTTGTTGGAATTGATAGTCAAAGCACCTAGCCGGTACCCTGCTATTACAGTAAGTAGGATAAAGCTGGAAATGTGGCAGCTGGTGGTTGGATCTCAAGTTTTCAGATCGAAGAGCGCTTGGCTTTGACACGCAACGCCCAGGTTGCCTATAAACTGGTATAGGAATATAAACTGGTAAAGGAGGGCGTTAGTGTCACATCAGCCCAGAGGGAGCCCCAAAAAGAGATCCGCAAAGTGAGCTTCATTGTTAGAGATAGTCACTTACAGAAGCTCCCTGAGCAATAGCCGCCAATGTGAGGCTTTGACCCGGGACGTTTCCGGACTAGGAGAGTTTTATCGGGATTATCTAGTCACTGAAATCCTGTTTACTGAGGGCATTCTATGGGCAGGTCATCATTCTGGGACAAGTGAGAGCTGGCGGTTTGGGTTAGGGTAGTGGATATGGGACTCAGGAAAGCAAAATGACACGACTTGGGGATTATTTGGTTGAGATGACTCTGTTACTCCAATTTACACGCCCTATAACCCCTGCCCCCCTTTCCACCGCAGGATCCCATCCAGCTTCAACAAAAATCTCACGTCTTGCAAATTGGGAAATGGTGAAGGGGTGGCTGGGGCCGACCTGTGGTTTGTCCAAGGCCACGTAGTGGAACTGAGTCGTCCTGGCTCCCAAAGGGCACTTTTCCGTTTTCTAAAAAGTGTGCTTATATTTGCAGGTTTTTTGTTTTTTTTTTTTTTCACAATAAGCAAAATTTTATAGTACGTTTGTATTTGAACACAGAGAGAAACCCGAGTAACCCCATTACTGGAGCAACCGCGTGCCGGCAGTGACGTCTGCTCCGCCCCATCCCGCCGACTCCGGCGTAGCTCCGCCCTCAGGGATCCAGGAACTCTGCGCCCAGCCGAATCGTCGGGAAAACCCGGAGTGGCAAATCCGGGCGCGGCCCTGGGCGCTGGAGTTTCAGAGCTTGCGCAGAAGGCGTCCGAAGCGCATGCTCCTTGGCGGTCCCGGACCCCGCGGTCTGGCTACCGCGCTGGCCTCCTTGGCCCACGGAATTCCGGGCCGGCTGCGGACATGGCGGCCAGCCTGTGGATGGGCGATGTGAGTGAGGGCGGCTGCGCGGGTCCGAGGAGGACGACTCTTAGTGTCACGGGGGAGGAAGAGTCTGAGGCGGAAGGGTCTTGGAATCCCAAAAGGGTGGAAGTGAATGGGGAGGGGAGTTCTTTGGGTGACACAGGAAGGTCCCAGCATTTAGAAGAAGGGACCGAGTCTGAGGGTGGGGGTTCCTGGCCTTTCACCTGGGTTCATGCATGGAAGGGAAAGGGAGGTTCTTTAGGGGGATAGCATGGCAGAACCCCAAGGTTGAAGGGCGCTGTGGCTCTAGGACTGGAGGGATTACTAGATCCAGAAGGGAGGCCCCCTAAAGGGAGCAAGTTTGAGGGGAAGGAGGCAAGGGATTGAAAGGTGGGGATCAGGCCACTCTGTAGATGAAAATCTCCCCTCCCTCACCCCGCCCCCACCAGCATCGCGTAGCCAAACCCGCGTGGGCTCTGGAACCCGGACTGAGGAGCCTGCTTGCTGGCTGGCCTGAATCGCTCTGCTCTTGTATTTACGCAGCTGGAGCCCTACATGGATGAGAATTTCATCTCCAGAGCCTTTGCCACCATGGGGGAGACCGTAATGAGCGTCAAAATTATCCGAAACCGCCTCACTGGGTACATTTTCTCCTTCGATCTTCTCAATTCTCCGTTAATAGACCATGCTGCAAGTGTCATTCTGAGAGTGTAAACATCACAAAGTCAGGGCTTCTCACCCCTAATAATAGCTAATATAACGTTATAAACGCTAACATTTGGGGGGCTTATTGAGAGGAAGTGTAGCATATTGCTTGAGGACTGGACTCTGGAACCAGACTGAAAGTTATGTCTACTATTGTGACCTTCCGCAAATTACTTAACCTCTCCATCTCCTGACACAACTATGAAAATGGAGGCGATAACAGCATCGCCCTCAAAGAGTTATGGTGAGGATTAAATGAGTTAATTCACGTTCATCATTTAGAACAGTGTCTGGCATATGGTATATGCTCAATAAATATAAACAGATTACAGTATGCTTAGTTATAAGCACTTTTTTTTTGTTTGTTTATTTTTGAGAGAGAAAGAGAGCGGGAGAAGGGCTGAGAGAGAGGGAGATAGAGAATCTGAAGCTGGTTCTGCTCTGTTAGCTCAAAGCCCAATGCGGGGCTGAAACCCATGAACTATGAGGTCATGCCCTGAGCCAAAGTCCAACACCCAACCTACTGGGCCACCCAGGTGCCACAGTAATAAACGCTTTAAAATCACTTTTTTAATAGATTTTATTTTTAAGTAATCTCTACACCCAACATGAGGCTTGCATTCACAACCCTGACATAAAGAGTCGCATGCTCCACCGACTGAGCCAGCCAGGTGCCCCTAAAGTCAGACAAATACGTCTGAGCTAAGTACTATTATTAGAGAAGCTTCATAACTGTCTTAAAGTTTACAGAGCTATTAAATGACAAGCCAGGACTCAGGTCTGTTCTTAAAGCCATGTGTGCTCTTAACTCTCGTGTGTCATTCACTTAAAAAGTTATTTATAGAAATAATACTATGTGCTGTTGTTCTGGGTTCCCTGGATAGGAGGCTGAAACAAACCATAGTCCTTCCTCTCATGCAGTTTACTACATTCTAATAGGGAGATGAAACAGTAAATATGGAAACAACAAAATGCAGAGAATATTTTGAGATAGTGGTGCTATATTGCCTCCAGATTCTTCCTTCTCTTGGGAGGAGGGGGTCTTAGTTTTCCTTAGGGTTCTAGTTAGAAAAGGGAGGATTCTTTTATCAATTGTCAGTATTTACTGAGCAGCTACTCTGCCCCATACTCTACGAAAGTAGCTTGCTAAAACATCACATGGCTGGGGGTGCCTGGGTGGCTCAGTCGGTTGGGCATCCGACTTCGGCCCAGGTCATGATCTTAAGGTTCGTGAGTTTGAGCCCCGCATCGGGCTCTGTGCTGACAGCTCAGAGCCTGGAGCCTGCTTCCGATTCTGTGTCTCCCTCTCTCTCTGCCCCTCCCCGGCTCAAACTCTGCCTCTCTCTCAAAAATAAATACTAAAAAAAATTAAAAAAAAATAAAACATCACATGGTTGAAAAATACAGATGAGAGGTATGGACTGCAGTCAGTTTTGGCTATTTGGTTGACAGGTACTTTGTGTATTCAGAGTCTCAATACCTGTTACTGAAACCCAGGTTTGGTTGCCTGTAGTTGGAAAGGCCAATACTCTAGAGATGAGTTGTTTTTTCTTCTCGCGCTCCCACCCCCAAGAGAGGAGTTTTAATTTGAAAGAATAGGAGCTTTATTCAGGAGGTCAGCCACCTGAGGAGAAGGCAGACTCTTGTCCAAAAGCCTACTCCAGGGGTGCCTGGGTGGCTCAGTTGGTTAAGCATCCGACTTCAGCCTAGGCCTTGATCTCACCGTTCCTGAGTTCGAGCCCCTCATCGGGCTCTGCTGACAGCTCAGAGCCTGGAGCCTGTTTTCAGATTCTCTGTCTCCCTCTCTCTCTCTGCCCTTCCCCCACTCATTCTCTGTCTCTCTCTCAAAGATAGCTAAACATTCAAATTTTTTTAAATAAATAAAAATAAATAAACAAAACAACACACACACGCCCACTCCAAGATTTCTCCTGGCCCAGAGATTTTAAAAGTAATTTAGGGCAATTAATTATAGAAGTGCAGTGGTCTATGACAATTGTGGGGTTTTTTTTTTTTTTTTTTTTTTAACATTTTTTATTTATTTTTGGGACAGAGAGAGACAGAGCATGAACGGGGGAGGGGCAGAGAGAGAGGGAGACACAGAATCGGAAACAGGCTCCAGGCTCCGAGCCATCAGCCCAGAGCCTGACGCGGGGCTCGAACTCACGGACCGCGAGATCGTGACCTGGCTGAAGTCGGACGCTTAACCGACTGCGCCACCCAGGCGCCCCTGTTTTTTTTTTTTTTTTAAGTTTATTTTACTTATTTTGAGAGAGAGAGAGTATGGGAGGGGCAGAGAGAGAGAATCCCCACTCTGACAGCGCGGAGCCCGATGTGGGGCTTGAACTCAAACTGTGAGTTCATGACCTGAGCTGAAATCAGGAGTCGGTTGCTTAACCTCTTGAATCACCCAGGCACCCCTCTATGACAGTTCTTGATTACACACAGGCTCAGTGGTGCCAGCGACAGATGTTGTCACAGGGCTCAGAGGTATTGCCAAAGGGCCTGGTTCCTTGGTGGTGGTGGTGGGGTTTGGTTCCTTGGTGCCCAGGGTGGTACAGGAGAGAAGAGCTCTGTTCTTTCTAGGAAAGGATGCATGATCTATAAATGTACAAAGAAAGGTTTAGTTAGTCAATCACATGGGATAAGGGTGCTTGTTAGAACTTAAATACTACTAGGTTGGCCAGAGGGGCTGAGACGCTTCATACCTAGGATTTTCTGACTGGTACATCGTGCCAGCCTAAATATTTTTCTTTTTCACTCTTGTAGACAGAAGGCCCCAGATAATCAGCTACTGGTATGAAAACAAACATTCTGTAGTACTTTCTACTTTACTGAAATGAGATTTGGAACCATATCTTCCTATCCGTTACTAAACTCTGTTTCTTACACTGATACTTACAGACACATTGCATTTTTATTCAGCCTCACTTGATAAAAGACTTTGAAGAGGCTTATAAGAATACTGTAGAATGAGTAAATGCAAATTTAAAAAATAAGACCAGAGGTGCCTGGGTGGCTCAGTCAGTTGAGTGACTAACTCTTGATTTCGGCTCAGGTCATGATCTCATGGTTGTGAGATCAAGCCCTTAGGTGGGGCTCACTGTGAAGCACAGAGCCTGCTTGAGATTCTCTGTCTCCCCCTCTCTCTGTGCCCCTCCCCTGCTCATTCTCTCTCTCTCTCTTTCTCAAAAATGAATAAACATTAAAAGAATCATTAAGAATGCAGTTGAGTGGGGGGTGCCTGGGTGGCTCAGTCAGTTAAGTGTCTGACTCTTGATTTCAGCTCAGGTCATGATCTCATGGATCGTGGGATTGAGCCCTGAGTCTGGCAGTTTCTTATATACATCTGCCTTATGACTGAGCAAGTCTAGTCTAGGTATTTACCCAAGAGAAATGAAAACATCTATCCACCAAAAATAGGAATTGAAAAGAGTGTTCATAACAGCTTCAGGACAATGGCTGAAAACTGCAAGCAGTCCAGATATCCACAGATAGGTAAACAGATATATATTGGTGTTTTCATACAATAGAACCCCACTCAGCAATAAAAAAGAGCAACCTACTCGGGGCGCCTGGGTGGCGCAGTCGGTTAAGCGTCCGACTTCAGCCAGGTCACGATCTCACGGTCCGTGAGTTCGAGCCCCGCGTCAGGCTCTGGGCTGATGGCTCAGAGCCTGGAACCTGTTTCCGATTCTGTGTCTCCCTCTCTCTCTGCCCCTCCCCCGTTCATGCTCTGTCTCTCTCTGTCCCAAAAATAAATAAAATAAATTTAAAAAAAACGTTGAAAAAAAAAAAAAAGAGCAACCTACTTATATAGTAACAGCGTGAATGAATCTCCATCATTAGGCTGAATGAAGGGGTGCCTGGCTGGCTCAGTTGGTGGAGCATGTGATTCCTGATCTTGGGGTCATGAATTTGAGCCCCACCTTGGGTGTAGAGTTTACCTGAAGAAAAAAAAAGGCATTATGCTAAATGAAAAAAGCCTTACTGTATGGTTCCATTTATTTAAACTTGTAGAATATACAAAATTGATGTATGGTAAAAATAACTCAGTGTCTAAAAGATTTGTGCAGTTCTCTGTGTGTATATTTCACTGCTTGTAAGACAAACAAAAAAACCCTGTAAAGAATAATTGAATAATATGCATGTTGAAGTAATTGAGGGAAGCATACCAATATCTAAAACCTAATTTTGGAATGTATCAGAAAATAAGGATGGTAAGTGGGTAGAGGGATGGATAGATGGATAATTGTGTAACAAAATAAGTATAATAAAGGGTTAATTATAGGTGGTGGATATGTAGGTGTTTGCTATACAATTCTTTTTTTTTAAGTTTTTTCTTTTTCTTTTAGTAATCGCTTCATCCAGTGTGGGGCTCAAACTTATGACCCCAGACCAAGAGTTGCATGCTCTTCTGACTGAGCCAGCCAGGTGCCCCCAATTCTTTTCATTTTTATGTTTGGAATTTTTTACAATAAAATGTTGGGGAAAGAATGTAGTCAGAATTCAACTCCAACCTGTGGCACATCCCAGCTGTGTGGGTTAAGGCCTACTGTAGAATCCTGCTAGGTCTCCGTGTCCCCTTCTAAATGGGAGTAATGGTTTCATTCACCTCGCAGAGTTAGTGTGACGATTCAGTCAGTGAGAGATGGTGCATGTGAAATGGCCAACACAGAACCTGGCCCATAGTGAGTGCTTTGTAGTCTTCAGCTCTTTTTTTTTTTTTTCAAGTCCATGATTGAATTTTTTTTTTTATTTTTTTTATTTTTATTTTTTAGAGAGAGCACGAGAGCAGGGGAGAGGGGCAAAGGGAGAGAAAGAGAGAGAGAGATAGAGAATCTTAAGCAGGCTTCACATTCAGTGGGGAGTCCGAGGCTGGGCTTGATCCTGCTGGGAATGGCCAGCAAACCCTGCCCTGATGGATGAAAGATTACTCCACCCTTTGCTAAGAAAAAGAGGAGAAGGCACGGGGTCAGGGTTCACAGACTAAGACCCTGTTTGCCTCACTTATACTCTCATTTATGTTCAAAGGGCGTATAACATTTCAGGCAAGCAAAAACAAAGGGTGCCTGACTAAAAGGTGAATAATCACAAGAGACTAATCAAATCAGAGAAATATGGCAAGTGGCTATGTGTCCTATTATTTTGCTAAACTTTGTATGCAATGTATAGATAAGGGAGTTCCCCAAGGACTGCAGAAACATCTGGAAGGGCTGGCCTCCGGGCTAGGGCATAATGCATTGAGGCCTCTGGCATTCCAAGAAACCCACGCCCCTTCCAAGCTTAACTGCAGCCCACCAGAAATCTGTGTTACATTTTAGCTAGCCCACATTGTGTATAATCTCGTCATCCTCAGTATTAACGCCAACCCTGGGATCCTGACTAGCGGAAATCAAGAGTTAGTTGCTTTACTGACCGAGCCACCCAGGTGCCCCAGTAGTGGGTAGCTCTTACTAATGGTGGTCTTCACATCTGTGAGCCTCAAGATTCTCGCACATAGAAGACACAGATTTGGCCCTTCATTCTTCTTAGCATCAACAAACATGGAGCTCATAGATCCTGTTCTGTGATCCTTGGGCACAAGCACTGCTATTACCCATACCTTCTTGGCTTTGTGTCCATATGTTTATTGGAACTAAGGATCTTGAGTAATATTTCCAGAAAAGTTAGGATTATTTCACCGGTGATACCTGTAAGGATGATGTTAAGGAAAATTAACTGTTTTCAGTATAAATCTCATAGTAGAAGGGATGTCAGAGGATATAGCCATATCCTCCTACTTCCATCTCTTTAAAAAATAGAATATGGGGGATCTTCTAGACATCTCGCAATTAGGGTCCATGGGTTTACTTTGTCCAGCCAGCCAGATTGTAAGTTTCTTGAGGACAGGACTCTTGTTCTTCAGCTCTGTATCAGCCTGACCTGTGGTAGGTGATCAAGAAAAAAAAACACTTTAAATTGTGAAAATTTTCAAATAAAACTACAAAGAATGGTACAGTGAACACTAATATAGTCACCACTGAATTTTGTTAACATGTTGCCATATTTTCCTTATCTCTCTCTTTATTTTTTTTTTAATTTTTTTTTTTTCAACGTTTTTTTTTAATTTATTTTTGGGACAGAGAGAGACATAGCATGAACGGGGGAGGGGCAGAGAGAGAGGGAGACACAGAACCGGAAACAGGCTCCAGGCTCCGAGCCATCAGCCCAGAGCCTGACGCGGGGCTCGAACTCACGGACCGCGAGATCGTGACCTGGCTGAAGTCGGACGCTTAACCGACTGCGCCACCCAGGCGCCCCTCTTATCTCTCTCTTTAACTGGATAGATGTAGATACATGTTTCTTTTTGCTAAATCATATGAAAGTAAGTCACAGATGTTGTGACAGTTTACCACAACATATTTAAGCATACATTGCCAAAAACTGGACATAACCACAATGCTTCTATCATACTAACAGCATTAATAGTGATTCCCTGATACCCATCAAACGATACCCAAATAATTCCCATATAGTGCCCAGTCTACATTTAAATTTTTATATTTGCCCCAAGAATAGCTTTTTATAGCTTTAAAAAAAATTTTTTTTTCCCCCAAGTCAGATGAGTAGTGTGCTAAGGTTGTAACAGGGTTTGAGGAAGGTACATATCACAAAAGTATGAACACTCAGTCATCACACTTAATGAACTAAAGGATCATCTCCTCTTTATTTATTTATTTATTTATTTTTAAATTTTTTTTTTTTTAACGTTTATTTATTTTTGAGACAAAGAGAGACAGAGCATGAACAGGGGAGGGGCAGAGAGAGAGGGAGACACAGAACCTGAAACGGGCTGCAGGCTCTGAGCGGTCAGCACAGAGCCCGACGTGGGGCTCAAACTCACAGACCGTGAGATCATGACCTGAGCTGAAGTCGGACGCTTAACTGACCAAGCCACCCAGGCGCCCCTATTTATTTATTTTTTAATGTTATTTATATTTGAGAGACAGAGAGTGTGCAAGCCTGGGAGGGGCAGAGAAAGGGAGACACAGAATCTGAAACAGGCTCCAGGCTCTGAGCTGTCAGCACAGACTGTGTCTCCCTTTCTCTCTCCCTCCCCCCAAAATAAATAAACATTAAAAAAAAGAAAAAAAAAATGCTCACCTCTTATCTTTTTTTGTAACACTGACTTTTTAAAGAGGTAAGACCAATTGTCTTACATAAGGTTCTACATTCTGGAATCTAGTTTAACTTTCTGGACTTATTTGCTTCCTTTTGGTGGTGTTTTACTTGTTCTGTCCCTAATATTTCCTGTAAACTGGACATTAGATCTAAAGGTTTGATTGGATTGTATTAAATATATATATATTTTTTGTTTATTTTTGAGAGAGAAAGAGTGAGTGCAAGTGGGGGATGGGCAGAGGAGGACAGAGGATCCAAAGCAGGCTCTGCACTGACAGCAGCGAGCCCGATGTGGGACTCAGACTCATGAACCATGAGATCATGACTGGAGCCAAAGTCAGGCATTCAACTGAGCCACCCAGGTGCCCCGTATTATATTAAATATTCTTGACAAAAATACTTCATAGGTGATATAGTACATAAGTAAATGTTTACTAGATAGATGAGTGTGGGACTCGCCCAGATTGGCAATCCTTACATTCAGGTTTGTAAATTAGTTTTGAACTAGAATATAAGAGGGAACAAAAAATAGTACAGGCTCTGATTAGAAAAACATTTTTCCTTCCCCTCAGGCCAGGGCTTAGTCTCATCTGAGAATCCCACCTTTAACCATTCTCTTTCTCTTGTTTGCTTTCTTTCCAGAATCCCAGCTGGCTACTGTTTTGTAGAATTCGCAGATTTGGCCACAGCCGAGAAGTGTTTGCATAAAATTAATGGGAAACCCCTTCCCGGAGCCACACCTGTAAGGACACTTAGATAATGATGATGTTGCCATTTTTATTGTCATCGATAACTATCATTTATTGAATCCCTACTGTATACTTACATTATTTAATTTAATCCTATAAAAACCCTGAACAGTAGGCATTGTTATCTTTGACAGACCAGGAAACTGAAGCTCAGGGAAGTGAAATAACTTGCCCCAAGGCAACACAGGTAGTAAGTACAGAGCCAGGATGAAAACTGAAGATTGGTTGCCTCTAAAATCCATGCCCTTTGCGCTGTGCACCTCTGCCTCCCTTAACGGAAGACGTGAAACCCTAGACCTCTGCCTGACTGAGAAACTAGAACAGGCTGGCGGTAGTGAGGACACGTTTCAAGAGAGTTACATTCTGCTCTTCCCACAGTTACTTAGCTTACAGCTGCACCAAGCTGGCACACCTGGGCTCATAGAACCATGGAGCTGGCAGTGCCCTTAGCGATCATCCGTGCAACCCCCCCATTTTATACAGGAGAAAAAGCTGAGGCTTAGAGAGGGGGAGATGTTTTGGCCAAGGTAATTTATTTCAGTTTTTTTCAAATATTGTTTGGCTCTTGAAATGCCCTTCTCTGTTTTAGTTTGTTTGTTTTTAAATTTCTAGGCAAAACGTTTTAAACTGAACTATGCCACTTATGGGAAACAACCAGATAACAGGTAAGCATAGGGTAACCCCAAGGTAGCCTCAAGCCCCAGGAAATGTCTAGGTAGAGACAAGATGCATCACTGTGTTGGGCTCTACCAAAGAGACGGTTGAGGAGCCAAGTTTGGTCCACTTTGCCTTCCTCCCGAAGGATGACTCCTTCCCCTTCCCCACTGGGGCTTCTTTTTTTTTTTTTTTTTTTTTTAAATTTTTTTTTTTCAACATTTTTTTATTTATTTTTGGGACAGAGAGAGACATAGCATGAACGGGGGAGGGGCAGAGAGAGAGGGAGACACAGAATCGGAAACAGGCTCCAGGCTCCGAGCCATCGGCCCAGAGCCTGACGCGGGGCTCGAACTCACGGACCGCGAGATCGTGACCTGGCTGAAGTCGGACGCTTAACCGACTGCGCCACCCAGGCGCCCCCCCACTGGGGCTTCTTGTCAAGACCCATGTATTCTATTTGGGCCCACCTCTACCTTCCTCCCTGTTACCCATAGTAAGAATTGACCTGTTGTAGCAACATAAATCCGTTCAGCTTCAACTTTTCGGGGTGCTGTTCAAAAGCTTTAAAACAATGTATCAAGAGTTTAAAAAACATATGCACCCACTGACCCTGTAATTCTGCTTTTCAGAATTTATTCATGGATGTATGCAAAGATTAGCCTCAAAAGTGTTCATTGAAATATTACATATAACGGGAAAAATTGGAGAAACCCCAGATAATCTAATAATTGAGAAGTGGTTTACGTGACAATATGTTTATTAATTGGAATATTGTGTATCCATTAATAAGTCATTGTAGCAAAATAGGACATGTCAAGACATTGGTGATATGTTAAAAGTGAAAAAATGCTAGAAACAAAATGAGTTACACCCAAGTTTTGTAAATTCAAAAAGAGAAGCCCAAGGGAAAAAAAAAAGACAAAAATATAACAGTGTTCATAGTGATTACTTTTGAGTGGTTGGGTTGTTGGTAATTTTATTTTTCTTTTGTCCTTTTGTGTATTCTGATTTTATTTTTTTATTTCTTAATATTTAGTTATTTTTGAGAGAGAGAGAGAGACAGAGTGCGAGAGGGGGAGGGGCAGAGAGCAAGGGAGACACCGAATCTGAAGCAGGCTCCAGGCCCCAAGCTGTCAGCACAGAGCCTGACTCAGGGCTTGAACTCACGAACTGATATCATGACCTGAGCTGAGGTTAGATGCCCAACCTACTGAGCCACCCAGCTGCCTGTTGTATATTCTGATTTTAAAGAAGGAATATATATCATGCTTGAACTAAGAAAATAATAATGAGTTTACATGTTTGATTTTTTCTTCTTTTAAGATTTTATTTTTAAGTAATCTGAACTTAAACTCATAGCCCAGAGATCAAGAGTCATACGCTCCACTGACTGATCCAGGCAGGTGCCCTGATTTTTTCTTTTAATAATTTTTCTAGAATGGGGGACCTAGGGTGGCTCACTTGGAGCGTCCAGCTCTTGATTTTGACTCAGGTCATGATCCCTAGGTCGTGGGATTGAGGCCCAACATCGGGCTCCATGCTGAGTGTGGAGCCTACTTGGGATTGTCTCTCCCTCTCTCCCCCTTTCTCCTTTCCCCCTCTCCTGTTTGTGCTCTATCTCTCTAGAATAGAATAGAATAGAATAGAATAGAATAGAATAGAATAGAATAGAATAGAATAGAATAGAATAGAATAGAATAGAATAGAATAGAATAGGAGTAGTTTATAGCAGCACTATCAATAATAGCCAAAGTATGGAAAGAGCCCAAATGTCCATCAATGGACGAATGGGTAAAGAAAATGTGGTGTGTATATATACATATATATATATATGTGTGTGTGTGTGTATGTATATATACACAATAGAGTATTACTCGGCAATCAAAAAGAATGCAGTCTTGCTATTTGCAACTACGTGGATGGAACTGGAGGGTATTATGCTAAGTGAAATTAGTCAGAGAAAGACAAAAATCATATGGCTTCACTTATATGAGGGCTTTAAGAGACAAAACAGATGAACATAAGGGAAAGAAAACAAAAATAATATAAGAACAGGGAGGGGGACAAAACAGAAGAGACTCATAAATATGGCGAACAAACTGAGGGTTATTGGAGGCGTTGTGGGAGGGGGGATGGGCTAAATGGGTAAGGGGCACTAAGGAATCTACTCCTGAAATCATTGTTGCACTATATGCTAACTAATTTGGATGTAAATTAAAAAAAAAAAAAGAATGACTATTAATAAAATAAAATAAAATAAAATAAAATAAAATAAAGGCATCTGGATGGCTCAGCTGGTTAAGGGCCCAACTCTTGGTTTTGGCTCAGGTCATGATCTGTTTGTGAGATCAAGCCCCATGCTGGACTCTAACTTGCTTGGGATTCTCTTTGTCTCTCTCTCTGCCCCTCCCCTACGCTTGCACACCACCCCCCCCTCAAAATAAATAAACTTAAAATATATATATTTAAAATTAGAGGTTGACAAGATGTGGCCTGACTTGTGTCACCTGCAAGCTAAAAATGGTTTTTATACTTCTAAAGGGTTGTGAAAACAGAAAAAGCAACAGAGACCATAGGTGCCCCACCAAGCTTAAAACTTTTATTGTCTGGCACTTTACAGGAAAAGTTTGCTGACACACATTCTAAAAGTTAGGGGATTTCATCCTAGCTGGGGTTTCAGGCATTAGGACATAAGGTCCAGTTCTCATTCTCTATCTTTCACTATTTCAATTAAAAATATGCAGTGAGGGGCACCTAGAGCACACAGTTTTTGATCTTGGGGTCATGAATTAGAGCCCCATGTTGGGCATAGAAATTACTTAAAAAGGGGAGCCTGAGTGGCTCAGTCGGTTAAGCGTCTGACTTCGGCTCAGGTCATGATCTCACAGTTCGTGAGTTCAAGCCCCACGTCGGGCTCTGGGCTGACAGCTCGGAGCCTGGAACCCGCTTCAGATTCTGTGTCTCCCTCTGTCTGCCCCTCGGCCGCTTGCACTCTGTCTCTTGCATTGTCTCAAAAATAAATAAAAACATTAAAAAAAAATTTTTTTTGCAAAGAAATTACTTTATAAAAATGCAGTGAATACAAAATGTGTAGATTTCTCCTTTGAGATCCTCTGACCGGGTCCTCCCATCTGCACTCAAAGCCAAACAGGCTTTGTTCAGTGAGTAAGGGACTTGGGACAGGGGGCTGCTTCCATAACTCTTCTGCCAGGGCTGCCAAATGCAACACATTCAGACCTGGTTAAGGGCCCATCAGATGTGCTGTTCCCTCAGAAGGCCCAGGAGGTTTACCTAGAATGGGCCAAAAGAGCTTGTTAGAACAAAGGTTTTGGTGATTGTCTCTGAATCTTGTTCTCTCCTCTCAGCCCTGAGTACTCCCTGTTTGTGGGGGACCTGACCCCAGATGTGGATGACGGCATGCTGTATGAATTCTTCGTCAAAGTCTACCCCTCCTGTCGGGGAGGCAAGGTGGTTTTGGACCAGACAGGCGTGTCTAAGTAAGACCTCATTGGTTACTGATGCCTACCCCGTTCCAGCATTTGTGTTTTGGATGGAAATGTTAGAGCAAGGCCATGGAGCACGGTGGTTAAGAGCATAAGCTCTGGAGCTGGACGTTCTGGTGTGAACCCTCACTCCAATACTGGCTGGGGATAATGTGGTAAACACGTCACCGAAGCTCTGACCCTGTTTCCTCATCTGTGAAACAGATGCGGATTGATAGTATCTGTTCATAGCGCTGATGTCAGAGTTACAGGATGTGATATAAATAAAGCAATAGGATAGGCTTTGTAGATGTTTGCCATTTTATTTATTAGTGTTACTTCAAAAGTGGAAAAACCTCAAGAAAGGCTTATTCTTGATCAGAGTAATAGTTGTAAGCATGAGGTTGAGTTACAAGCTTGGGACCTTGATCTGAATCCTGATTCTCCAGTGATGTCGGGCAAGTTATGAACCCCTCTGACCTCAGTTCCCTCCTCAGGAAAATGCAGATACCACCATTATCTAATTGTTGGGCCGTTTGATGAGACGCTCAGCACGGTGCTGGGAAATAAAAAGTGCTCATGAAATGTTCACTATCATTCGTTGATCCCCCAAGTAGAAAGGAGTCCAGCAGAGCAAGAACCTTGTCTGCTTAGGACTGCTGAGCCCCAGTGCCTAACACCATACCTGGCGAACAGGGCAGACACAGGAAGTATTTGCTCAGTGAACTTCTATGGCTGTTACTACTACCATACTGATGATAATAGTATTTCCAATAGATTGGGTGGGAAGCCTCTGTTTGAGAAGGAGCCCCATCAGTGAAGGCGTGGAGGGGAACGGTGAACTAAACTAGGGATTCCCCCAGATCTCAGGATCCTCCAGCGCTGGAATCTTGAATCGTTCTACCTACAGCATGCCTCCACTGATGGGGATCTCATCCCTTCCTACAGAGTTTGAGGGACTCTCTCTCTTTTCTGTTTTTAAACTTTACCTTCATCACATTTGTGATCTAAATAGTGTGTCTGCTTTTGTTTCCTACAGGGGCTATGGTTTTGTGAAATTCACAGATGAACTGGAACAGAAGCGAGCTCTGACTGAGTGCCAGGGAGCAGTTGGCTTAGGGTCTAAACCAGTTCGGCTGAGTGTGGCAATCCCCAAAGCGTGAGTCGTGCACTGGTGGGAAGGTAGAGAGCCTCTGGACTGATGCCAGCCTGGACGCTCCTCATCTGCTTGGTGATAATGGGAGCTTCCGCATGCTGGACGTGAGACTGCAGGGAGGCATAGTTTAGGTCACAGATAATGAGTGCCTGTTACTTGCTAGGCTGTGTTCTGGGCATTGGAGATGAAGGAACATAACCCTGCCCCTCTAGAAGCTTACAGTTGGGAGAGAGCTCTGACTGGTGAAGGCACATACATTCGGACATGGCTGGTAGCAGTGCTGGGAAAGCAGTTGGGCTCTGCATTCTCCCATGTGCTTGCTCTTTGCCCCGTAGTGTCACCATTAGAGATTTATCCACAGAACTGATGAGAATTGAGCAGAAGGAAAGATATTATACCCAATTTTAACTATGGGAATAGCTAAGAGGTAATGATCCTAAACACTACAGAATATTACGTACATCACTATCATACCTGTCATGCCAATCAGAGAGCCCTTCTTCCCTTACAACTCCAAGCAGGTTTTTCACTCAGAAGACAACTGCTCTCTGCATAGAATCTTCTATCCTTTGGCCAAAGCAGTGGTTCTCAACTGGGGACAATTTCATCCCACAGCGGGACATTGGCGACACCTGGAGACAATTTTGGTTGTCACAACTTGTCGGGGAGGACATCTAATGAGTGGAGGCCCGGGATGCTACTAAATGTCGCACAATGCACAGGCCGGCCCCACCCGAAAGCCTTGTCTGCCTTACCCGAAAGCCTTGTCTGCCTTGCCCCCAAGTCAATAATGTGAAGGCTGAGGAAGTCTATGCCATGAGTGGCAGAATGGCTACATTCTTGGGGCAGAACTTCCAAATGGCCAGGTTTTTCTGTCTTTTTTTTTTTTTTTTTCCATTGGGTTCTAGTCCTAGGCTGCCATTTTTTTTTTCTTTCTTCCTTCCTTCCTTTCTTTCTTTCTTTCTTTCTTTCTTTCTTTCTTTCTTTCTTTCTTTCTTTCTTTCTTTCTTTTTTTCTTTCATGTTTATTTACTTTTGAGAGAGACAGAGACAGAGTGTGAGGCAGGGAGGAGCAGAGAGGGAGACAGAATCTAAGCAGGCTCCAGGCTCTGAGCTATCAGCATAGAGCCTGACGCAGGGTTTGAACTCATGAACAGGCGATCATGACGTGAACCAAAGTCAGATGCCTAACCAACTGAGCCACCCAGGTGCCCTTCTCTCTTTCTTTCTTTCCTTTTTTTTTTTTTAATGTTTTATTTATTTTTGAGAAAGCCCAAGTGGGGGAGGGGCAGAGAGTGAGAGACAGGATCTGAAGGGGCTCTGTGCTGACAGCAGTGACTCCATGTGAGGCTTGAACTCACGAACCGTGAGATCATGACCTGAGCCAAAGTTGGGCACTAACCGACTGAGACACCAGGGTGCCCCTAAATGGCAAGGTTTTTCAAAGCAGCAAAAGATTTGGAGGTTCTTTGTAGCTTAACTGTATTTAATACATGGAAGATCAGTTTGAGTAATTTCCCCTCAAAATGTTATTCTATACTATATAAAACATTACAGAAAATATTTAAAAGAAATTTCCTCATTATCCTAAAATGACTAATTATGATTTCTGACTTCCAGAGTTTACTTATTTATTTTGAGAGAGAAAGAGAGCTCTTGCGAGGGAGGGGCAGAGAGAGAGAAAGAGAGAATTCCAAGCAGGCTCTGAGCCACCATTGTAGAGCCGGATGAAGGGCTCAAGCCCAAGAACCACGGCCCATGACCTGAGCTGAAACCAAGAGTTGGATGCTTAACGAACTGAGCCACCCAGGCACCCAGTGTTTACTCATTTTTTAAAAATATTTATTTATTTATTTATTTATTTATTTATTTATTTATTTATTTATTTATTTATTTTGTGAGAGAGAGAGAGAGAGTGTATGTGCATGCCCCCGAGACAGTGGGGGGAGGGGCAGAGGGAGAGAGAGAGAATCTTAAGCTGGCTCCATGCCCAGCTTGGAGCCTGACACGGGACTTGATCTCACAACCATCAGATCGTGACCTGAGCTGAGATCGAGAGTCAGATGCTTAACCAACTGAGCCATGCAGGCACCCCTCTTTATTTATTTTTAATTACAGTAACAGTGCTCATTCTTTTTCCCCCAGTTTCCCTCATATACACATTCCCTTTCCGACATAGCTCTACAATCCTCACCATAATATTTTTAATAGCTTCAGGGTATCTTGACCGTATATTCTGCCTCAAGGTTCCTCAGATGTTGACGTTGTTGGTTGTTTCTGACATGTTACCATTTATTCAGTCAACAATAACCGAGTTCCTACAACTCTGCGGGCCCTGACCTAGACTTTGGAGTTGTAGCTGTAATCAAGAAAAACAAAGTGCCTTCTGCAAGGAGGTTATGTTCTGTTCTATTTCCTGGTTGATCATTGTCAGAATTTGGGGCCTGCCTCTAGGGAGGCGCCATCAAGCACTGGGAATTGAGGGTGGTAAGGGTTCTCTTTGAGGATTCATCTGTAAGAGCTGAGTGTGGAGAAACAGAGCAGAAGTGTACAGACCCAGGCCAGGGAGATGACCTTCAATTATGTGAATATATCAGGAGGGTGGCAGACTCCTTGGAAGCGTGTCAGGGTAGTCGAAGGGGAGCATTAGCAGTTTCCAGCCTCACGCCGGGCAGGGAGAGGAAGTCTCTGCCACTAGACTTCATCCGGCCACCCCATCAGGAGGTGATGCTATGATGGTCAGGCATGGAGTTGTCTAACTGCTCTAGCCGAGTCCTGCTCACCAAGCAGATGTTGCACTTGAAAAGAACTCGCGCTCATTCAGACTTTGAGAATTTGTGGTTCCTGTGACAGGATTGCTGTGGTAGTTCACCTCCTACTTATGACTTGGTTTCCTCTCTGGCTTCACTATGGAGATAGAATACACTAATCATGAGGACGTGAGTGCATTCCACATCACGTGGCAGTTACAGTTCTCCTTATAAGCCAGCCAGCGGGTGGTGTGGGCCTCTGCCTCCTGCGTATTTGGTGTGCACTTATGAGTCTGGCTCTCAGGAGTGTGATGACTCTGGAAGCATGTTGCCATGTTGTTCTTTTGATTCCTCCCACCTAGGACTGCTGGTCATACCCCAGGCCTGTCTCATAAGCCTACTCACACATGATTGTGTACATTTTTGAGAGCAGTGGATCCTTTTCAAGCTTGACATTCTGTCTTTGGTTAGCAGTGGCTAGGGTAGCCATGCAAGCAGGAGAAGAAAGCTGCCCACTGAGCCTGGGCCTCAGCCCTGATTTGTGAGTGCAGGATTATAAGAGCCTGGCAAGATGTCTTACATCTGTCAGAGCAGGTACTGTAGGTAACAGTGTGGTGTTCAGAGCATGAGCCTTGGAGCTGAATTTGGCTCCAGTCCTAGGTGTGGCCTTGGGTAAATCACTTAATCTTTTAGAGCCTCAGTATTCTCATCTGTATAATGGGAAAAATACATAATAGCTCTGCCAAAGGGTTGTGTGAGACTTAAGATAGGAGACTGTATATGAAAACCAATGGGCCCAGATCCTGAGTACCTACTCCGTAATGGTAGCTGTGACTACAGTGGTGCCACTAAGCCTACTGGACCTTCTGGAACGCTTGTTTTGTGTGTGTGTGGCGAAGAGGTGATTAGACATTTTGTAGTTGACAAGCTTCTTGGATCATCCTAAATCCAGATTTTCCAGGCCTTGTTCACCTGAGCCTTTGTGGGTGGCAAAAAAACCAGCCCCCCAAGATCTTGGTAAGAGGACAAGTCAGTACTGACAAGATTTGATAAGAGAGACAAACCTAACCATTAAAACTCCTGACTATAGGGGCACCTGGGTGGCTCAGTCGGTTAAGGTTTGATTCTTGGTTTGAGCTCAGTTTTTGATGTCACAGTTTCATAAGTTCGAGTCCCCCTGTCAGGCTCTGTGCTGGCAGTGTGGAGCCTGCTTGGGATTCTCTCTTTTCCCTCTCTCTCTGTCCCTGCCCGACTCGTGCTCACTCGCTCGCTCTCTCTCAAAATAAATAAATAAACTTAAAAAAAAATTAAAAGCAAAAACAAAACTCCTGACTGTAAAGCCTGGGCTCTGAAGCCAGATTGCCTGGGTGTGGATCTCCTATTAGCTATGTGGCTTTGGACAAATGATGTGGCCTGCATGTACCTCAATTTCCTCATCTAAAATAGGAATAATGTATTGTTCTTAAATAAGGTTGTCGTGGGTTTTGAATGAGTTGATCTGCGGAAAGCACTTAGAACAGCCCCTGGCCACGTAGTAAGAGTTATGGAAATGTTTGTCTACATTTGTTTCTTTTTGCTTCTTTCTTCATTTAAGGAGCCGCGTGAAGCCAGTGGAATATAGTCAGATGTACAGTTACAGCTACAACCAGTATTACCAGCAGTACCAGAACTACTATGCGCAGTGGGGCTATGACCAGAACACAGGCAGCTACAGCTACAGCTACCCCCAGTATGGCTACACACAGAGCACCATGCAGGTAACCATGGTTCGGCAGACCTGGTCCTCTTGGGTATGTCGTCCTCCGGGGATCGGTAAGGGTGGCAGCTTGGACTTTAGAAAATATGGCAAAGAGGCAGCAACCGAGTTCCTCTTGTTAAAAATAAGGCCTCCCAGGGGCGCCTGGATGGCTCAGTCGGTTGAGCGTCCGACTTCGGCTCAGGTCATATCTCACGGTTTGTGAGTTCGAGCCCCACGTTGGGCTCTGTGCTGACAGCTCGGAGCCTGGAGCCTGCTTCAGATTCTGTGTCTCCTCTCTCTGCCCCTCCCCACTTGTGCTCTGTCTCTCTCTGTCTCAAAAATAAATAAATAAATGTTAAAGAAAAAAAAAAAAAGGCCTCCTGGCCTTGGGCCAGGAGTTCACGCTGCTTCTCATCCCCTCTCTGGTCTCTTGGCAGACATACGAAGAAGTCGGGGACGACGCATTGGAAGGTAAGAAAGGAGTTTGCTCACCCATTCCTCTGTCCTCTGTCAGCTGTTGCCGGGTGACCGCCCTGTGGCTGGCACTGTGCCTGTAGCTAGATGCTGAGGAGTGCAGTGTGGAGTGTGATCTTGAGGAAACTTTCAGTGAGAACTAGTGCTTGTGTAATTAGAGTAAGAACTGAGTGTGACCCCCAGCGGTGTCTGTGCAGGTCCCAGAGAGCCCGGAGGGAGCAGCTCAACAGGAGAGAAAGCTGGTCACTCCCTAGACGTGGGCCATTCAGTCCCCAGATGCAGTTCTCCAGAAAACTATTGCCTTGTATTTGTTTGATAATTTGTAAAATTCATTTTTTATTTCATGTTTTAATTTTTCTATATATTTTACATTACATTTTTTCCTCATTTTTTTTAAGTTTATTTATTTATTTACATAATCTCTACCCCCAACATGGGGCTCGAACTCACAACCCTGTGATCAGGAATTGCACACTCCACTGACTGAGCCACAAGGCACCCCTCTCATTTTCAAGTAATAGTTACTTACCATTGAAAATTTGGAAACTATAGTAACATATTGATGAAGAAACTGAAAATCACCCCCATTTGCGACATAGTAATAGCCATTATTATTTTTTAATTAAAAGCATTTACTGGGGCACCTGGGTGTCTCAGTCACTTAAGCATGACTTCCGCTCGGGTCACGATCTCGTGGCTCCCAGGTTCAAGCCCTGCATCGCACTCTGTGCTGACGGCCGAGAGCTTGGAGCCTGCTTCGGATTCTGTGTCTCCTCCTCTCACTGCCCCTCCCCTGTTCACACTCTTTCTCTCAAAAATTAATAAACATTTAAAAAAAAAAAGCATTTATTGTAATTTTTACTGAATTTAACAAGAAAAAGGAAAGTAAAACTGAAGGAATTGCTAACCTTCAAAACTTTTCAAGGGAAATATTAGTAATTAAAGGATTCTCTAAGGCTTGAAAAAATTATGAAAAAAAGTTTTTCAACATGTTTCTGAACAGGTGTTAAGGTTTTTTGTTGTTTTTTTTTTAAGTTTATTTATTTATTTTGAGAGAGACAGACACAGTTCGAGTGGGGGAGGAGCAGAGAGAGAGGGAGAGAGAGAGAATACGAAGCCACGAGAGAACACCGACTGAGCCACCCAGGCACCCCTAAATAGATGTTGAGTTTTAAAGAAGTAAAACTCTTCTGGGTGGCTCAGTTGGTTAAGCGTCCAACTTCTGCTCAGGTCATGATCTTGCGGTTCCCAGGTTTGAGCTCATACTCTGTTTCTCTCTGTCAAAAATAAATGAATGTTAAAAAAAAAAGTATACAGTCCAATATATTTTTTTAAAGTTGTATTCGTTTACTTAAAGCACAAGTGGGGGTTGGGGTGGGCAGTAGTCACAAAGTTGTACTATCATTACCACTAATTCCAAAAGAAACTCTGCAGCCATTAGCAGTTACTCTCCATGTGCCGGCCCCCTCCAGTCCCTGCCAGCCACTCATCTACTTTCTGTCTGTTTGGATTTACCTATTCTGGGTTTTGTTGTTGTTTTAATTTTTTTAAATTTAAATAAATTTAATTTTTTTAATTTACATCCAAGTGAGCATATAGTGCAACAGTGATTTCAGGAGTAGAGTCCTTAGTGCCCCTTATCCATTTAGCCCATCCCCCCTCCCACAACCCCTCCAGTAACCCTCTGTTTGTTCTCCATATTTAGGGTCCCTTATATTTTGTTCCCCTCCCTGTTTTTAATTTTTTTTCATGTTTTTATTTTATTTTGAGAGAGAGACACAGTGTGAGTGGGGAAGGGGCAGAGAGAGAGGGAGTCAGAATCCGAAGCAGGCTTCAGGCTGTGAGCTGTCAGCACAGAGCCTAATGTGGGGCTTGAACTCACGGACTGTGAGATCATGACCTGAGCCGAAGCCAAACGCCCAACCGACTGAGCCACCCAGGTGCCCCCCCCACTCCCGTTTTTATATTATTTTTGCTTCCATTCCCTTGTGTTCATCTGTTCTGTGTCTTAAAGTCCTCATATGAGTGAAGTCATGTGATATATGTCTTTCTCTAATTTTGCTTAGCATAGTACTGTCTAGTTCCATCCACGTAGTTCTGAATGGCAAGATTTCATTCTTTTTGATTGCCGAGTGATACTCCATTGTATATATATACCACATCTTTATCTGTTCATCCATCGATGGACATTTGGGCTCTTTCCATACTTTGGCTATTGTTGATAGTGCTGCTGTAAACATCGGGGTGCATGTGTCCCTTCAAAACAGCATACCTGTATCCCTTGGATAAATACCTAGTAGTACAATTCCTGAGTTGTAGGGTAGTTCTATTTTACATTTTTTGAGGAACCTCCATACTGTTTTCCAGAGTGGCTACACCAGTTTGCATTCCCACCAACAATGCAAAAGAGATCCTCTCTCTCCGCATCCTCGCCAACATCTGTTGTTGCCTGAGTTGTTCATGTTAGCCATTCTGACAGGTGTGAGGTGGTATCTCTCATTGTGGTTTTGATTTGTATTTCCCTGATGAGGAGTGACGTTTAGCATTTTTTCATGTGTCGGTTGGCCATCTGGATGTCTTCTTTGGAGAAGTGTCTATTCATGTCTTTTGCCTATTTCTTCACTGGATTATTTGTTTTTTGGGTGTTGAGTTTGATAAGTTCTTTATAGATTTTGGTTACTCACCCTTTATCTGATATGTTGTTTGCAAATATCTTCTCCCATTCTGTCAGTTGCCTTTTAGTTTTGCTGGTTGTTTCCTTTGCTGTGCAGAAGCTTTTTATTTTGAGGAGGTCCCAGTAGTTCATTTTTGCTTTTGTTTCCCTGGCCTCTGGAGATGTGTTGAGTAAGAAGTTGCTTCAGCCAAGATCAAAGAGGTTTTTGCCTGCTTTCTCCTCGAGGATTCTGATGGATTCCTGTCTTACATTTAGGTCTTTCATCCATTTTGAGTTTATTTTTGTGTATGGGGTGAGAAAGTGGTCCAGGTTCATTTTTCTGCATGTCCCAGCTTCCTACTTGCTGAAGAGGCTGTCTTTATTCCGTTGGATGTTCTTTCCTGCTTTGTCAAAAGATTAGTTGGCCATACGTTTGTGGATCCATTTCTGGGTTCTCTGTTCTGTTCCACTGATCTGAGTGTCTGTTCTTGTGTCAGTACCATACTGTCTTGATGATTACAGCTTTGTAATACAGCTTGAACTCCGAATTTTTTTATTTTTTTATTTTTTTTATGTAACAGACTGTAGGTTTTTTTTTTTTCTTTAATATATGAAATTTATTGTCAAATTGGTTTCCATACAACACCCGGTGCTCATCCCAAAAGGTGCCCTCCATCTACCCATCACCCACTCTCCCCTCCCTCCCACCCCCCATCAACTCTCAGTTTGTTATCAGTTTTTAAGAGTCTCTTATGCTTTGGCTCCCTCCCACTCTAACCTCTTTTTTTTTTTTCCCTTCCCCTCCCCCATGGGTTTCTGTTAAGTTTCTCAGGATCCACATAAGAGTGAAACCATATGGTATCTGTCTTTCTCTGTATGGCTTATTTCACTTAGCATCACACTCTCCAGTTCCATCCACGTTGCTACAAAGGGCCATATTTCATTCTTTCTCATTGCCACGTAGTACTCCATTGTGTATGTAAACCACAATTTCTTTATCCATTCATCAGTTGGTGGACATTTAGGCTCTTTCCATAATTTGGCTATTGTTGAGAGTGCTGCTATAAACATTGGGGTACAAGTGCCCCTGTGCATCAGCACTCCTGTATCCCTTGGGTAAATTCCTAGCAGTGCTATTGCTGGGTCATAGGGTAGGTCTATTTTTAATTTTTTGAGGAACCTCCACACTGTTTTCCAGAGTGACTGCACCAGTTTGCATTCCCACCAACAGTGCAAGAGGGTTCCCGTTTCTCCACATCCTCTTTAACAAATGGTGCTGGGAGAACTGGACAGCAACATGCAGAAGATTGAAACTAGACCACTTTCTCACACCATTCACAGAAGTCCGAATTTTTTTAATAAGATTTTTTTTTAACGTTTATTTATTTTTGAGACAGAGAGAGACAGAGCATGAATGGGGGAGGGTCAGAGAGAGAGAGAGAGAGACACAGAATCGGAAGCCGGCTCCAGGCTCTGAGCCATCAGCCCAGAGCCCGACGCGGGGCTCGAACTCACGGACCGTGAGATCGTGACCTGAGCTGAAGTCGGACGCTTAACCGACTGAGCCACCCAGGCGCCCCAGTCCGAATTTTTTTAAATGTTGATTCATTTTTGAGAGAGAGAGAGAGAGAGAGAGAGAGCATGAACAGGGGAGGGGCAGAGGGAGAGGGAGATATAGAATCTGAAGCAGGCTCCAGGCTCTGAGCCGTCAGCACAGAGCCCGATGCGGGACTTGAACCCACAAACTGAGAGATCATGACCTGAGCTGAAGTCAGACGCTTAACAGACTAAGCCACCCAGGTGCCCCCCCCCCTTTTTTTAATTGGGCTTCATGCCCAGTGTGGGGCTTGAACTCACAACCCTGAGATTAAGAGAGACGTGCTGCACCCACTGTGCCAGCACCCCAGGGCATTTTAAATAAATGGAATTGTGTATAATGTGTGGGCCTTTGTGAATGGCTTCTTTCACTCAGCATAGTGTTTTCAAGGTTTGTCCATGTTATAGCATGTGCCATTATTTCATTTTTTATAGCCAAATAATATTCCATTGTGTAGATACCCATTCGTTTTGTTGATAGACATTTGGGTTCTTTCCACTTTTAGTATTATGAATATACTACTAAAGAACATTCATGTATAAGTTTTTGTATGGACAGAGAAAAGTTTTCATTACCTAGGGATGAAATTGCTGGATCATATGGCAAACTCTGTATTTAACCATTGGAGGAACTGCCAAACTTTTCTGAAAAGGCTGCAGCATTTTCTGTTCTCACCAACAGCTTATGAGGCTTCCAGTTTCTCCACATCCTCACCAGTGATTGTTACTCTTTTTCATTACAGCCACACTGGTGAGTTTCAAGTGATATCTCTTTGTGGTTTTGGTTTGCACTTTCCTAATGGCTAATGCTTTGTGCATCTTTGTATGCTTATTGACCGTGTGTGTGTAGATCTTTGGAGAAATATCTAGTCAAGTCCTTTGTCCATTTTTAAGTTGGGTTGTCTTTGTATGTAGCCTTGCCAGAGTTTTTCATATTCTGTTCTGGATTCCAGTTCCTTGTCAGACTTAAGATTTGCAAAGTATCCCATTCCATGACTGTCTCTACTTTCTTGATAATGTCCTTGGAAGCACAAAAGTTAATTTCCATGTAGTTCAATTTATTTTTTTTTGTTTGTTTGTGCTTAAATGCTATTATCTAAAAGGCATTGTTTACACCTGTTTTCTTCTAAGAGTTTATAGTTTCAGCTCTTATATTTAGGTCTTTGATCCGTGTTTAGTTAATTCTTGTTTAAGTTAAGTTCTTAATTCTTAAGAGTCTAGCTTTATTCTTTTGTCTGGTTATCCAGTTGTCCCAGCACCATTTGTTGAAAAACTATTCTTTACCATTCAGTGGTCTGCTACCCTTTTAGAAGACGAATTCACTATAAATGTACAGGTTGCATTTGGACTCTCAAATTTTATTCCATTGATCTATATGCTTATCTTTCAGCCACTGCCACAGTTGGTTTTTGTTTTTTTTTTTTTTTTTTTACTGTTACTTTGTAGTAAGTTTTGAAGTGGCAAAGTCCTTGACCTTTCTTTTTCAAGATCGTTTTGGCTATTCTAGACCCTTTGCATTTTTTTTTAATTAAAAAAATTTTTAATGTTTATTTTTGAGAGAAAGAGCGTGAGTGGGGGAGGGACAGTGAGAGGGGGAGACACAGAATCCAAAGCAGGCTCCAGGCTCCAGCTGTCAGCACAGATTCTGACCATGGGGCTTGAACTCATGAACTGTGAGATCATGACTTGAGTCGAAGTCGGACGCTTAACCGACTGAGCCACCCAAGTGTGCCTCCTTTGCATTTCCATCTACATTTTATGAGCCTCTCAATGTCTGCAAAACAAGGCAGCTGATTTTTATAGGGATTACACTGAACAATTTGGGGAGTATTGCTGTCTAAAAACAATATTGTGTCCCAGTCCAAGTACATTGGATGCCTATTTACTTAGGTCTTCTTTAATGTCTCTAATTGTAAAATAAGTGTTGTAATGAATGTGTGTTTGTGTATGTGCATTTTATTGTATTTGTGTGTGTGTGTGCGCGCCTTTTAAACCAACACAAGATGGCAAGGAAAAGTATAAAATGTTAGCAGTCATAGTGATTAAGGAATTTTTTTAAACTTCTTTTATTACAGAAAAGTATGTAAAACAAGCATATAGTTTAATATGTAATTATAAAGCAATTGCTTGTGAAACCTTTATTCAGGGCAATCAAACATTGCCAGCCTCCAGAAACTATCCTTCCCCTAATCACAACCCTGCTAGGGGAAACTACTGTATTGATTTTCTCTTTATAATCACCTAGATATGCATCCTTAAATAATATGGTTTAGTTTTGCCTGTTTTTAACTTCATGTAATGCAGCTGTACTATAGATACGTCTTGCTTTTTTCATTCAACATTATTTTTTTTGACAATTTAAACCTTTTTGAAAGTTTGAGAGAGAGTGAGTGGGGGAGGGGTAGAGAGAGGGAGAACCCCCAAACAGGCTCCCCACTGCCAGCAGAGAATGCAACGCAGGGCCCAAATCCACAAACCATGAGATCATGCCCTGAGCCAAAACCAGGAGTTGGACACTCAACCAACTGAGCCATCCAGCCACCCCATAAACTCTTTATTTTTTAATGTTTATTATTTTGAGAGAAAAAGCATGAGCCTGGGGAGGGGCACAGAGAGAGGAGGAAAGAGAGAATCCTAAGCAGGCTCCACACTGTCAGCACAGAGCCCGACGCGGGGCTTAAACCCATGAACTGTGAGATCATGACATGAACTGATACCAAGAGTCAGATGCTTGGGGTGCTTGGGTGCTTAGTTGAGTATGACTTCAGCTCAGGTCATGATCTCACAGTTCTCGAGTGCTGACAGCTGAGTCTGGAGCCTGCTTCAGATTCTGTCTCTCCTTTCTCTCTGCCCCTCCCCTGCTCACACTTTCTCATATTTTTTTTAATTAAAAAAAAATTAAAAAGCCAGATGCTTTAACCGACTGAGCCACCGAAATACCCCTCACCTTTTTTTTTAATGAAATTCCAGTATGGTTAGCAGTGTTTCAGTGTACAGTGTAGTGATTTCAACAATTCTGTACAATCCTCCGTGCTCATTGTTGTAAATGTACTAACAGAGTCACCGTTTGTGAGATCCAATCAAGTTGTATGCAGCTGAGGTTCATTTTCACGGCTATGTAATGTTCCCTTTTAACAACAGTGCTTTGGATTTAGTAATTTTGATCGGATTTCCAGAACCCAAAATTGAAATAAAGACCACTCCAGGAAAGCCAGCGCACAGGAAGGCCAGAGATAAGAGGAGGAATAACAGCCGCCATTATCTGAGTACTGACTACATGTTCCATTCTCTAAGTAGGTTCTATTTTCATCCTCAGAGGAAGCCTGCAAGACAGTGGTATCCACCCCTGTGAGGCATGAGGGACTCTGACCGAGGGTAGGGAACTTCCTGAGGAAGGAGGAAGTCCTGGCAGTTGGGAACAGAGTCCAAGTCTCCCAGAGCTTCTCTTGGCGCTCGGAACCCACCCTTGCTTTTCTTGCAGACCCCATGCCGCAGTTGGATGTGACGGAGGCCAACAAGGAGTTCATGGAGCAGAGTGAGGAGCTGTATGATGCACTGATGGACTGTCACTGGCAGCCCCTGGACACAGTCTCTTCAGAGATCCCTGCCATGATGTAGTCAGGACAAAGGACCAACAGAAACGGACTGTGTGATGGAGATAAGAGACTCCTTTTTAACAAAAGTATTGGAAGAACTTTTACCTTTTTGGAAACGTTTTGTAAGATTTTAGTAACCAACTATTCTGATCATGACTGTTCTTGCACCACCACTCCCTTCGACAGCCTTTTGAGTTTGAAAACCAAGGTGCCGTTAAACAAGGTTTTCCAATTTGTCTTTGAACAATTGTTCCAGGTAGGGTTATGTACACTCTTGGAGAGAAGAATTTGGAGTCATTAATGAACTGGAGCGTATGATTTATTCACCCCAGGAGCCTTTCTCCGGTGACACTATATCCTTACCCCGTGTAGTCAGAATGCATGAATTACCTGCTGTTATGCCAAATGATGGGCAACGTTTGATCTTCCATTTCAAGTACCCTCTGTCCCCATCCCCCACGCTGAAGTTTGGTGGCTAGGGCAGACTGAAGTTCCTTAGACATTCCAGCTGGGAAAGAAGCTGTGTGGCCTATGTGGTAGAAGTCATAGAGCCAGCTACATCTAGACCAAAAGGCTCAAGAGTTAGGGCATGCTCCAAGGGCAGGTCTGACTTTGAGGTAAGCCAAAATGGTTGAACATTACTGACATCTGTGTGCCTAGCCGGTTTCTTTTTTTTTTTTTTTTAACTTTCTATATATTTTTAATAATTTACATCCACCTGGCCTGTTTCTTGACCTTAATTTCATTTAGTAGATGTGAGTCCTCTTACACAGATCTCCAGCACCCATGTGGAAGTCTGGTTTTATACTAAAAATCTCCCATTTTATTCCTACTTTTCTGTTAGTGGCTCAGTTGGTTTTGGTTTGAAAGTCTAACTCTTGGTTTTGACTCATGGGATCGAGCCCTGAGCCCTGCACTGGGCTCCGTGGAGCTAAGATTCTCTCCCTCTAATAAACATTTTTTTAAGGAACACCGTCTTAGGCTCAGCCTGAATTTTCAGGCTTACTGAAGGAGACATTTATATAAATGGGAAGTTACAGAACTCATCATATTATCCTTTAATTAAAAAAAGGATAAAAAATAAAAATAAAGAGTTTAACACCGTAATGGGGAATAACCAGCAGCTTGAAGGACATCAAGAATATGGACACAAGCATACTTTAAGTCTTTTATTGGTCACTTACATACCACATGCCAGCATTAGCAGAAATACAGAGGTCATGGTTTTCCACCGAAAATAACCTGTTGTCTTTTAGCTTGCCTCTTCCCATAAGGTCTGTCTCCTGAAAAGGAAGTGTATGCCAGTGTGTTAATATTCCCCCAATTAATTAATGCCACCCAGACATTTTTCCCAAACTGGTCTCAGTCCCATATCCGCATTTATCATCCATAGATGTCCACTCAGATTAGGTTTCATCCTGGACCAGTCAGCCTAACAAAACATACCCTGAACTAGATGAACTACTTGTTTCTGCCCAACCCATCTCCCACACTTCAGAAAAGGGGCCAGTATGATCCCACGGTTTGAGGTTTCCCCAAACCTCAGAGCAGGAACTCAAACCACGACTGCACATTCAAAGCAATCAGCCTTTGCTGCTGAAGGTGCAGGGCTTTGGCATCTGGTACTTTCTACTCACAGCACGTTGTGCTCTTTCTGGCCTGCCAGAATAGGCAAATCTAAGAGACCAAATCACACCAAACATTTTTCTCTTCTGGCCATGAAGAGCTAATAGGTGTAAGCGATGCAGTATTAAAAAGCTAAGACTTTCTTTCATACAGGCCTAGGCTGCCTCATGATTCACTACACTACTTAGGGTTTACAACACTCCACCGCTTGGCGCTGCAAGGAAGCTACAGTGAAGTTTAGGTAGCCAACTTACCCCACTATAGATCCATAATCACAGATAAGGACAGCTTTACTGGTAACAGATCTTTAAAAAAAAAAAAAAAAAAAAAACAGGACACACTCAACCAAGAAGCAAGAAGGACATTCATGTTGATCAAATTCAGAAGTATTAAGTCAGCCATCACTACAACTGCCCAGACCTTCACCTACATCCTCCCTTTAGGCCTAAGATTATCCCATTTTACAGGGGAGGAGGAGATCAAACAGAATTCAAATCTTGTTTGAAACTAGCCTCCAAGCTATATACCAGACGGTAAGCACCGGGAGGCTAGTTTCAGTGTTCTTTTTCCTCCTTTTACGACCACCAAGACCAGTGTTCAGATCCGATGGGAAAGGGAACCGGAGGGTCAGGATGTCTTCAACATCTAACTTTACCTTATCTAAAGCACAGCAACAACCTGGTAACTTCAGATTCTTCAGTAGCAGATACTGCCAGGACACTTGGGGGCAACCTGCAGAAAAAAGGGTGAAAGCTCTAAACGAAAAAGTTGATCGAAACACCCATCTACCATCTACGTGGTAGTTTATGGAAAACACCCGGACTCACTTAGAAGGCTTCCAGCCCAGGTCCCAAGCCGTTTATAGGAAAGGCGAGTGGCAGCTGCAGGTATTATGCTGACCTGTGCTGTCAAAGTCTCTCCAGGTTGCTCTCGCATGCAGTTGGAGATCCCATGGCCACAACCGGCCACAGCCCTTGGAAACATGCTGTACTGACCCACCAGGCAGTTCCCAGAAACCTACCGGGTCCTGAGATGGTTGTGTTCCATCACAGTCCTGACCACAGAATCCTCACCAGAAAGCTCAACCTCAGAGTCATCCTGGAATCTTCATCTGGCACAACTAAGACGAGAACACAGTTGTCCTGAATGACATTGTTCCCTTCTTCTGGTCTTGAGAATCAAAATGTTTGACTGGCTTTTGACCCTGGTACTTATGCCTTAAGCTTTTCAGGGCAGTGACCCAGAGCCCTGTTAAGATCTGTGCCACTTGCCACTAGATTTTCCCAGCACACATGTCCAACCCATTCCCACTGCCTGCCCCTCCATACTTGTTCTTCATCTCAGCAATCTACTTCTCAGAAGTTTTATTCTAGCAACTCTATGCAAGACCCATCAACAGAGCATTTCTGTTGGCCTCTGGAAACCTGTCTATTGTAATAAAGGATTCCACCTATACCGGAGAAATGGCAGGTACCATGGGAATTGTCTTTTCCTGATATGTTGCAGATCAGTTACAGCAAACAGAACGGCGACCGTCAAGGAAAACTGTCACTCTGGGCTCCTTTTTGACCACAGCAGCTATGTGGAAGCAGCTGCAGCTTCGATAAGGGCCACAGGGCAATTTAGGTCTCAGGGCCGCCACAAATGCTGTCCAACCCTCAGACTCCCGTAAATCCTGTGCACTACTGCGTAACTGAAATTCACCTATTGAGACATCCTGGAGACCAAATAAGAGAACAGATATCTTACTACCAGGTCCCAACTTCTTCATTTTTGTTATGTACCAGTGTTTTGTCTCATTTAATCTTTACAGGACCATTTTATCATCCGTTTTACGGACAGTTTTAAATTAAGCTATTTACTGAAAGTCGCCAATCAGTGTAGAAAAGCCACAAAACTGGAATTTAAAATAGGTTCTAAAGGACTCGAGCTCCAAAAATCCCTTTTTATCCACCTGCATGAATTCCTTAACATGTCCTGCAGCCAGATAACAGGTAAAGTCACTTCCCCAAGGTCGCCCAATAAGTAGCTGTAATGGGCCGATTCAGTTTCCGATCCCGCTGACACCACCACGCGGCGTCTCCCTAGTGAGGCCAGTACAGGCCCAAGACTGCCCTGCACCCCGCTGCCTGGCCGCGTTACTCACCCGTCACAGCGCGGGCCGAGGCGGGAGCAGGAGCGGCCCTCTCGGGGTCCGGCCCCTCTCATCGCGCATGCGACCGACCAGGCCTTCTGGACCTCGGTCCCAGCAGGCCGGGAGGCCCGGCAACTGAAAGCCGCGCTCAACATCCCTCAGCCTCGGGAGGCAGCCCGGGCGAGTGAGGGGCCGGTGGCGGCCAAGCTACAGTAGGGTAAGTGGAAGAATGCGCGTGACTTGCAGCAGGTCTGAGACAGCGGCGCACGAAGCGACACCTGCACGGCGGCTGGGAAAAGGGACGTCGGAGCGTTGGGAGAGGGCTTTTATAGGCCTCGCCCTTGGCGGCCGCGCCCGACCACTGCGGCAACGCGCCCGCGCAGACCTCTGGGAGTTGTAGTCCGTCTGCCCTCAAGCGCCGGGAGGCGCGTCAGGCTCTGAGTTCTAAGCGCGTGCGGAGTCGCTGCCTTCTTGCCGGGAAGAGAGCAGCCTTCCGCCCGTGTTCCGCACTCGCTGAACGTCTGGGACTCGGCACTGGGCTCACAAATGAAGCCGACTCGCTATCCCCGCTGGAGCTCAGTCAGACATCCAAAGTCGGGAAATGACGCGGTGAGCTGCGTCAGGGCTGGGCTCCGACCGCGGCGGGCCGACCGAGGAGCAGCCACCGGATGGGTGTGGAGAGGCGCTCTGCGAGCACTTCTGGGGGCGTGGCCCTTTGGGAGGGTTTCTCAGCAAGGAAGACGCGACCGATTTACTCAGAAGATGAATGCATTATTTGTTCATTTTCCGCTAATAGATAAGTAACTTTGCCGAGCACTTACTCAGATTATGCTCGATTATCTCAACTAGTTTCCCCAACAACCCTGTGTGTAGGTTTGTAGTTATGCCCTTTTTACAGATCAGAAAACTGAGGGATGCATCACCCAGGTAACTAACGAGGGAAGGGCCTGAATCCACGAGTCCACGGCAGAGACCACGCTCAGAATCGCTGTGCCATGTACATGTTTTGTCCATGGAATGAATAAACGTCAATGTAAAAACAAGAAGTTGTCAAGAATTAAATACGTGTTCTGTGCTTGCTCTATTCGTTAATTTTTATCCTTAATATACTCATTAAAAAGGAGGTACTACTATTGTTCTCATTTAATAGAGAAAACAACAGACTGTAAGGAGGCAAGAAACTTCCTGGTGACTTCCAAATGAGTTTCTCCAGCCTTACTTTTCTGAGCTCCAGACCTTGTATCCTGCAGCGTCCCCGAACTTCTACACTTGGCTATCTAATAAATAGGCTTCTCAGAACATAGCCTTTCCTCCTCCATACCTGCTCTTCCCAATCTCAGCAAATCCTTGGAGTGATCCTGGACTCCTCTTTCTCTATCATCCCACTTAAAATCCATCAGCAAATCCTACATTCTCCACCTTTGAGATGTGACAGGAATCTGACCATTTCTTACCACCTCCACTGATGCTATCATTGCCGGCTGACAATCACAGTAGCCTCCTAATTAGTCTCCCTGATTCTACCATTCTCCCCTATAGTCTGGTCTCAACAACCAGCCAATGGTGTGTAAAGAACACAAGGTTTTCATTTTGATGAAGTCTAGCGTGTCCATTTGCTTTCTTTTATGCTTTGTGCTTTCTGTGTCCCATTTTAAAAATCTTTGCCTAACTTAAAAGTGTTAAAGATTTTCCCCTCTGTTTTCATCTGGAAGTTTAAGAGTCTTAGCTCTTACAGTTAGATCTAGGATTCATTTTTTAGTTAATTTTTTGCGTATGGTGTAAGAGTCAAAGTTTGCTTATTTACTGCATATGGCTCTCCAGTTGTTCCATCTTCATTTGTTGAAAAAGATTATCCATCTAATTGGTTTGACACCTTTGTAAAAATCAGTTAACCGTATGTGTAGGTCTGTTTCTGTACTCAATCCTACACTGTCCAGATTACTGTAGCTTTTTAATAAGTTTTGAAATAGGGTACTATAAGTCATACAACTTTGTTCTTTTTCAAAATTGTTTCAGCTGTTCAGTCTTTGCATTTCCATGTAAATTTTAGTATCAGCTAATTTTGTATTTTTTCTAATGTTTATTTTTCAGAGAGCGTGCTTGCATACATGGAAGAGGGGCAGAGAGAGAGAGGGAGACAGAAGATCTGAAGTGACCTCTGTACTGACAGCAGAGAGCGCAATGCGGGGCTTGAACAGATCATGACTGGAGCCTCTAATTTGTATTTTTTAAAAACCCTACTGGCTGGGGCGCCTGGGTGGCTCAGTTGGTTAAGCAGCCGACTTCGGCTCAGGTCATGATCTTGCAGTTCGTGAGTTCGAGCCCCGCGTCGGGCTCTGTGCTGACAGCTCAGAGCCTGGAGCCTGTTTCAGATTCTGTGTCTCCCTCTCTCTGACCCTCCCCCATTCATGCTCTGTCTCTCTCTGTCTCAAAAATAAATAAACGTTAAAAAAAAAAAAAAAAAACCCTACTGGCTGGAGGGTGCCTGGATGGCTCAGGCCGTTGAGCATTGGACCCTTGATTTTGGCTCAGGTCATGATCCCAGGGTCATGAGATCAAGCCCCAAATCAGGCTCTGTGCTGAGTGTGGAGCCTGCTTAAGATTCTCCTCTCTCTCTCTCTCTCTCTCTCCCCCCCCCCCCTTTCTCCCTCCCTCCCTCTGCCCTCTCCTCCTCTTGCATGCTCTCTAAAATATAAAAATAAAAGCCTACTGGGATTTGGTTGGAATTGCATTGAATCTGTAGACTTAATTTGGGGAGAACTGATAACAATCTTTTTTTTTAAATATTTATTTATTTTTGGGAAAGTGCAAGCAAGGGAGGGGCAGAAGAGGGGGACAGAAGATCCAAAGTGGACTCTGCGCTGACAGGCTGACAGCAGCGAGCCCCATGTGGGGCTTGACTCAAGAACAATGACCTGAAGTCGGACGCTCAACTGACTGAGCCATTCAGGTGCCCCTGACAACAATCTTGAGTCCTCTCATCCATGAGTATGGTATACCTCTCCATTTATTTAAGTCATCTTTAATTTTTCTCAACAGTGTTTTTTAATTTTCAGTGTACAGATCTTATGTATCTTTTGTCAAATTTATCCCTAAGTCTTTCATATTTCTGATGCCATTGTAGATGGCATTTTTGATTTCAAATTCTAAATGGTCATTGCTAGTATATATAGAATTAATTTTTGCATATTAACATATCCTTGCTAAACTCCTGTATTAGTTTTAGCACCTCTTTTGTAAGTTCCTTAAGATTTTTCACAAGTCTGTGAATAAAAAGACAGGTTTACTTCTTCCTTTTCCAACCTGGATGCCTTTTCTTTCTTTTTCTTGCCTTTTAATATTGGCTAGGACCTCCAGTACAATATTGAATTAATAAGTTACATTTCATCAAAATTAAAACTCTCAGTAGGGGGGGCCACCTGAGTGGCTCAGTTGGTTGAGTGTCTGACTTTGGCTCAGGTCATGATCTCATGGTTCATGGGTTTGAGCCCCACGTCAGCCTCTGTGCTGACAGCGTGGAGCCTGCTTCAGATTCTCCGTCTTGTTCTCTCTCTGCTCCCCCCCCCCCACCCTTAAAAAAGTAGACATTTAAAAATTTCAAAAAAGTAACTCTCAGGTGGGGGGACAGTTAGGAGAATTAAAAATGGACATGGGGAAACTTTTTGGCATGATACATGGTTGTGGTAATGGTTTCGTGGATGTACATGTGCATCAAAACTCATCACAGGGGCGCCTGGGTGGCGCAGTCGGTTAAGCGTCCGACTTCAGCCAGGTCACGATCTCGCGGCCGTGAGTTCGAGCCCCGCGTCAGGCTCTGGGCTGATGGCTCGGAGCCTGGAGCCTGTTTCCGATTCTGTGTCTCCCTCTCTCTCTGCCCCTCCCCCGTTCATGCTCTGTCTCTCTCTGTCCCAAAAATAAATAAAAAATGTTGGAAAAAAAAAAAAAACTCATCACATTGTACGCTATAATATGTATGGTCTACTGTGTGCAAATTATACCTCAATAAAGATGTAAAAATAAAAACCATAACCAAGAAAAAATTTACGTCCTATTATTCAGCTGCTCAAAAATCTCCACTGATTTTGCAACACATTTGGAATAAAAGCTGAAGTTCCATAATGGCCTCTGAAGCCACATGATTTGGCTCCTCCTCCTCTCTGCCCTCATCACCCACCACTTGCTCCCTCATTCATTCTGCTCCCTTTTCTCAGCCTCTCTGCTCTGCTTGTAGCATCATTGCCTGATCTCACCTCAGGGCCTTTGCTCTTGCTGTTCTTCTTGCCTGGAACTATCCTCTCTGGATATCAGAGACAACCACACTACTCATTCCTTCACTTTATGTAACCTCCTCAGGACACCCAATTTTGATATAGCTACCCTGCCACCCTTTAAGCTATTGTTCTGCTTGATTGTTATTTATAGCACTTATTGCCTCTTGACATCACATTATACATGGGTTTATTTTCTGTCTTCCCCATTACAATGTGAGCTATCAATAACAGGAATTGTGTCTTTTTATCTTCACTGCTATATAAGTGCCTGGTATATAAGAGACAGCACTTATTAAACAATTACTAAGTAAATGAATTAATTAATGAAACTTGGCCAAGGCCACATAGCTAGTAAGTGGCAGTTGGAACTAAAACCTAGATCTATCTAATGTAAATGTGCATAACTTACCTGCTATGTTATACAGTTCCTCCATGACTACTTCATGAGGTGGGCACCGTGATTTGCCTTACTTAGCAGAAGGGGAAGCAGGGGGTGGGGAATCACTTTCCTCACCCCTAATCACATAGTCTATGGCAAGGTCAGCTGACATCTGGACTCTGGTGCTAGGTGCAGAGGTCAGGCACATGACCCCATCCCACAGCAGGAGTGTCCAGGAGAGGAAGTTCAAAGAGTCCAATGCTGACAGTGCACTGCCCATGTGTGCTAACCACAAAGCCTTCTGGCAATGTTGGGTTCAAACTGCATTTCAAGCTGTTTCATGCCTCTTTGCCTTTGCCCAGATGCCCCTGCCTGGAGTGCCCTTCCTCTTTGACCTCCCCAGCTCCTACTTGTCCTTGGGGACTCAGCTTCAGCATCACCTCCTGCATGAGGTCTTCTCTGACCCTGTAGCTCCCTGAGCCCAGCCCTATTGTGGGATTTGACTGACTGAATTAATGAATAAATAGCACTTACCTGCTTTTATTCATTCATTAAGCCATAAATATTTACTGAGTTCCTGTTTTGTGCCAAGCACTGAGGATACAATCATAGATCACTGCCCTCAAGTAACCTAGGAGGGAGACAGCACAGTGGACAAAAGGGCATGTGACCTCATTGGCCAGGTGGTGAGAGGCTTCTTGAGGACAGGGATCTAATCTAAGGTATGAAGTAGGAGTTAGCCCTTTGAAGAGAGAGAGTGTGTTCCTGGCAGAGGGTTGAGAAGAGGAAAGATGTTCAGTATGGCTGGAGCTCAGAGTACCAGTGGTGGGTAAAGAAGGCGCTTAAGGGCTGGGGTGCCTGGGTGGCTCAGTTGGTTAATTGTCGGACTCTTGGTTTCAGCTCAGGTGATGATCTTATGGTTCCTGCTCCAGGTTCGTGGTCCAGGTTCCGCACGGTCAGCACAGAGCCTACTTGGGATTCTCCCTCTCTCTCTCTGCCCCTCTCCCATCCTTTCAAGCACATGTGCAAGCATGTATGTGGTGGGGGGCACTCTCTGTGTGTCAAAATAAACTTTAAAAAAGGAGGAAGAGAGAGAAGAGGAGAGAAGAGGAGAGGGAGGAGAGGGAGGAGGAGGAGGCTGGTGCATCCATAGAGATCTGACACAAAAATAATTTTCCATCTGAACAGAGGTGGGGAGAATATCTCAATGGAGGAATCAGTGGGGCAGGTGGGAGTGATGCAGACTCTTAATTTGGGGAAACCTGGTAGAAAGGATTTCTCTTCCTCTCTCCTACTCCTAGAGGTAGGGAAGGAGCAGAGACATGGGCCCCTTCAGGCTCTACCATGCAGATGACCAATGACTGAGATTACGCGGAGACCCTCAAAGTGGCTTCTTACTGATTTGTTAGGAGTTAGCCAGAAGAGGGACACCTGGCTGGCTCAGTTGGTAGAGCATGTGACTCTTGATCTCAGGATTGTGAGTTCAAGTCTCATGCTGGGTGTAGAGATTACATACATACATACATACATACATACATACATACATACATACGCTTTAAAAAAAAAGAGTTAGCTAGAAGAAAATTGGGCCTTCCTAGATCCTGCCAGAAACAGAAATACCAAACAAGGCTTTGCCCTTGGGTAAACTTGGCAGCTAGAATGTATTCCTTGCTGAGTGATCTTGGATTATTTAATCTCTCTGAGCCTCAGTTTCCTCATCTGTGGAAATGAGCAGAACAACACCTAAAACTCACAAGGTGAGAAGGAAATATGACATGATTGTTTGCAACAGTGAGGATTCCCCTCACCACCAATTTGCCAAAACAAATTAAACTGGTAAAATCCACCCACATTGGACAGTGGGATTAAACCAATAGACAAGCTGTGTGAGACCAGCCAGCACCTCAGCCTTGATACCTTGGATTTCCAGAAGGCCTGACTGGGGAGAATAGAGTAGATCTTGGAAGCAGCTGTCCCCGCCTTACCCTTGCCACTAACCCAAGTGAGACCTGACCACTGTGCCCTGGAAACTCTTGGTACTTGATTTGCAGTCCCCTTTCGTGGCATTGAGGGGATAACAAAGATGGAGACAAACTGAGATGTGAGTCTCAGCTGTGCTCTGTGACCTGAGACAAGCCTCAGTCTCCTCAGCTCTAAAATGAGCACACAGTGGCCCTCTCAAAATTGTTGCCCACAGAATGTGAAGAACTGACCATCTGGCCTCATAAATGTCAATTGTCAAGGCCCCAGATCAACTGCACTCCCTCTGGAATCACATTTGTCTGTCCTGCCTCTTCTACTAGCCCTGTCCAAGTCTCTCTCTGGGCCCTGAGGCCCAGCCCAGGTAGGTGCTAAGGATGCAATGGGGTTGTTAAACATTGAACCTGACCATGGAACAGGAGGCCCTAGGCCAGGGCCAATGGGGCTCCTGGAAAGGAGCACCTGGGCAGGGAAGGGGCATCTATAAACCATCAACTTTCTAGAGTGGCATCTCCAGGTCCAGCAGCAGGGGCCCAACCGGGGAACTGCCTGGAGAGCGGGGCTGGAGAGAGAAGCCAGCACAGCAGCAGCGGCGACTGAATGAGGTGGACACTCTGGCTGTGTTAGTTTCGGGCCAGTGCCTGTCTCGTTCTCGTTCCTCGCTCTTCCTCCAACCCACATTGCCTTCTTTCATCTCTCATCCTAAGAAGTAGGGGTTATTATCCCCATTTTGGAAGACGAAACTGGGGTTCAGAGAGGCGAGCACGTGCCCGGGTGTCTCGGCTGCCGGGCCTCCGGGGTGGGTCACTAGCACAACGCGGGACCCCCCGCCCGTGGTCCCGTGTCTCGGCGCTGGGGCCCAGAGGGCGGCGCCAGCCAGCGAGCCGCGGGGCGGGGCGGGGCCAGGCCGGACCCGCCGCTGGCCTCCGGCGGGGCGGCGAGAAGGGGGCCATGGAGGCACCGGACTGCCACTACCAGTTTCGGATCGCGCTACTGGGGGACGCGGCCGTGGGCAAGACGTCGCTGCTGCGGCGCTACGTGGCGGGAGCGCCCGGGGCCCCGGAGCCCAAGCCCGAGCCCGAGCCCGAGTGGGCGCCCACAGTGGGCGTCGAGTTCTACAGCCGCAAGCTGCAGCTGCCCGCCGGGCCGCGCGTCAAGCTGCAGCTTTGGGACACCGCGGGCCACGAACGCTTCAGGTGCGGGGAGGGCGGGGTGAGAGACTTCGGGGTGGTCAGTGTCCCCGGCCTCCACGGCTACCCCCCAGCGGGGTCGGCCTCAGTGGCCCAGGTACAGGTCTGGGGAATGCCCTGGTCTCTAGCCCTTCACTCGGAGTCCTTACACAAATGCAGCCAGTGGCCTGAGACCCTGATGCTGGGAGGGCAGAAGGGCCCTGCTCTGGAAAGCTGGAGGGATGGGTGACCCGGCTGCTGAGAGAGCCCACGGAGCAGAGCGGGAAGTGTCAGGGAGCCGTGAAAGGACGAGAGATTTGGGTGGGCCTGGAAGGATGCATAGGAATTTGCCAGAAAACGGGAAGCAAAAAGCTGCAATCAGGAAAACATCAGGCTTCCTCCAGGAATGGAGGAATGGTCCAGAGGGTATGTGACTGGAACTTGCTCCCTAGCTGAGGGGCACAGGCACTCTCTTGAGAGACACGGATGCCAGGAGCAGAGAAGTACTGAGCAGTGTGAAATGAGCTATGGGGCCTGTGGGGCAGTCAGTGCTCGTGAGGGAAGCCCTGTCTTTGAGGGGGGTGGGGGGTCTTGAAGGCATAAACCTCGCCCAGCTCACTCCCCCTCCTTCAGGTGCATCACCAGGTCCTTTTACCGGAATGTGGTAGGTGTCCTACTGGTCTTTGATGTGACAAACAGGAAGTCCTTTGAACATATCTGCGACTGGCACCAGGAGGTCATGGCCACTCAGGGCCCAAACAAGGTGATCTTCTTACTGGTTGGCCACAAGAGTGATCTGCAGAGCACCCGTGTTGTCTCAGCCCAGGAGGCAGAGGAGCTGGCTGCCTCCCTGGGCATGGCCTTCATGGAGACCTCGGCCAAAAAGAACTGCAATGTGGACCTGGCCTTCAACACCCTTGCTGATGCCATCCAGCAGGCTCTGGAGCAGGGGGACATCAAGCTGGAAGAGGACTGGGGGGGTGTCCGGCTCATCCACAAGGCCCAAGTCCCCAGGTCCCCCCACAGGAAGCAGCCCCCAGGCCCATGTCAGTGTTGACTCTGGGAGGGAAAGGGTTAAACCTCTGTCAACCTCAGAAGTGCTGCTGGAATGGGGAGTGGCAGGATATTTCTGGAGATCAAATGGCAGGATGTATCCAAAGGGTTAACATAAACAGTATCTTAGCAGTCACTCTTGGGGTCTCAGGGACTTTCTTCCAGAAAGATTTTCTTCCAGCAAGCTCTAAAAAGTGTACAGCAGCTTCCTGTCCTTCAGCCTGTTTCCTCAGTTGTCAGTGGGGCTCATTAAAGACCCACATCACGGCAGGGGGTGGGGGCATGGGGGGGGTGGGAGTGTGTGGGCATGAATGAGACAATGAATGTGGGGACATGCTCAGCCCAGAGCCAGCCATCCGGTAAGAACTGAATAACAAGAACTGTCCTCATCACTCTTTCCCATCTTGGACAGTTCTGGCAGTGTTTCTGAGCTCGGACGCTGAGACGCACCGCGTCTGGAAGCCGCTGCACAGACAAGGACTGGGCAGGAAATTTCAGGGCAAGCCTACCTCGAAGCCTCCTTAGGTCCTCAGGCTTGGATGAGTCTTAAATGCATGCCCTGAAACTCAGGGTTGCTGCTCAGAGCCCCTACTCCAAGGCCAGGTGCCTGATCTGGATCTGGAAGGCAGGGATGAACATAAGGGGCCAGCTCCTAGGTTAGGCACACAGTGGACACTCTGATTAGCCACCAAGTTGTTCCTTTGGGGGTGAAGAACCCACAGCCTCCTACCCCCACCCATTTGTCCCTGGGAGGGCAGCGATGGTGTTGATGGTGGGTTCACAGCACCCTCTGGAAACTGCCCACATCCAATGTTAATCTATTGAATCCACTGGGGCTGGGAGGAGTGTTTAAAAGCCTGGCTTTCTTTGCCCCAACTCAGAAGGTCAAACCCAGCTTTGTCAGTCTTCATGGGGCAAATTGAGGCCATTGTTCTTACAACATCACAGTTCTTCTCCCTCTGCTTAGTCACACCTCCTTCCCCCCCTCCCCCAAGGGTATTGGGTATAGGGTATTGCTCTCCAGAATACCCTAATCTATATCTGCTCACTAATCCTCATCTCAGAAATTGCCTCCTGGAGAACAGGAACTGCTAGGCAGAAAATACCTTGGCGCAATCTGGGAAGGCTTCCTGGAGATGGTATTTATGTTGGTAAGAATCTCAGCAGGTGTAGGGCACATGGGTGGCTCAATAAAGCATCCAACTCTTGATTTCGGCTCAGGTCATGATCTCAGGGTTCATGAGTTTGAGCCCAGCATGGCATCAGGCTCTGTGCTTGCAGCCGGGAGCCTCCTTAGGATTCTCTTTCTCTCCCCCACTCTCACGTTTTCTCTGTCTCTCGCCCTCTCTCAAAATAAAAAAGAAGGAGGAGGAGGAGGAGGAGGAGGAGGGGAAGAATCTGCAGGAATAGGAGGGGTGTCATTGTGCCAGTGGGCACAGGAAGGGCATGGACAGTTGACACAGCAAAAGAGCAAAACCATTTAATTCACTTTGTGACCTGGGGACTTACTCAGTCTCAGATTCCTCTTCAGTATCATGTGACTGATAATCCCTTCTTCCAAGGGCTCTTGGGAGGTTTCTAGTCAAGGTGGGTTTCTTAGCTTCTTCCCCATAGGGGATGGGCCAGGGTGGGTCTCGCTGTGCTCTGCCTCCTCTTTTACTACTATTTTTAAAGTTTATTTTGAGAGTCAGATGATATCAAGAGTCAGATGCTTAACCAACTTGAGCTACTCAGGCACCCCAAGGATCACCTCTTACCCATAGTATCATCCCAGCTGCCAAAAGTAGGGTAAGCTTTGCAGTCAAGTTTGAATCTCAGCTCCACTGTGTAACTGTGGGACCCTGGGGAACTCACTTCATCTCTGCACGCCACAGTGGACTCCTCTGGAAAAAGAGGATAGTAATACCTAACTCACAGGGTTTTAGAAAGGATTAGATGAGGGGCTCCTGGGTGGCTCAGTTGGTTAAAGCGTGTGACTTCGGCTCAGGTCATGATTTTGCAGTTTGTGGGTTTGAGCCCCACATCAGGCTCTATGCTGACAGCTCAGAGCTTGGAGCCTGCTTCGGATTCTGTGTCTCCCTCTCTCTCTGCCCCTTCCTCACTCATGCTCTGTCTCTCTCTCAAAAATAAATAAAGTTAAAAAGAAATTTTCTTTCTTAAGAAAAGATTAGATGAGGGGCGCCTGGGTGGCGCAGTCGGTTAAGCGTCCGACTTCAGCCAGGTCACGATCTCGCGGTCCGTGAGTTCGAGCCCCGCGTCGGGCTCTGGGCTGATGGCTCGGAGCCTGGAGCCTGTTTCCGATTCTGTGTCTCCCTCTCTCTCTGCCCCTCCCCCGTTCATGCTCTGTCTCTCTCTGTCCCAAAAATAAATAAAAAATGTTGAAAAAAAAAAAATTAAAAAAAAAAAAAGATTAGATGAGAAATTTAAGGCAGTGCTGGCCACACAGTAGGAATTCACAAAATGGATGTCCCCTTCTTCCCCTGAGGGTTTTGCTTCTAATCACTGTAAGGGAACAGAGACTACCAAAGTAAACACTTTGGGGAAATAACAAGGATTCCAGACTCTACCAAAGATCTTAAAAGATCTTGACCGCACCCCCACCCTGCTCCCTGCCTCCAGAGCCAGAGATGTGAACTGGGCTCTGCTTTCTTATTAAGGGTGAGATTCCAGAATCGTCCCTTCGGGGCTATCCCTAGGCTAGTCTGAACACACAAAACTCCCTCTCCAAAGCAGCACCCTGGCTCAACCCTCTCTGGCCATAGCAGCTTCCGCATGGTCAAGCTCCCAGGCCTGGATCCATGCTTTTTGCCCTTTAGAAGGCACAGAGCCAGTCTGCTACCTGTAGGCCCTTTCTGAAGATACAGCCTGCCCTGGGAGCCACTGAAACCTAGTGGGTAAAGAGGGAAGACCCATCTTGCTCTCCACACATGAGGCTGGAACTGAAGATGTTGGGGGTGGGAGTCTAATCTCTCTACCTCTGAGCCTCAGTCTTTATGGTAAAATGAGAACAATTCCTACGTCACAGGTTTGTTAGAGGATTAAATATGATGACATGTGTTAAGTGCCCAATGAGTGTTAACTTCCTTCTGTTAACAAGCTCCCTTTGGGTCTTTCATGTGCCCATCCCTTGTCTGGAATGTCCTTTCTCCATCTACGTCAAAACTCTGTTCATCCTTCAAGGTTTGGCCCAACCTAATGTATCAGTTCCTTCTCTGAGCCTTTAGGGCACCTGAGTGGCTCCCTTCTTTGAGATTTCAGGCTCTGCTGTCTCTTATCATTTTGCCCCACTAGACTCCAGCATTTCAAGGCCACGGTTTCCATGAGAAAGAAAGACAATGGGCCAAGAGCACAGGTCTGAGTCCTAGCCTGCCCAGTGACCTCAGACAGGTCATAATGACCTCTCCAGACCTTAATGTTCTTACCAGTAAAATAAAGGGTAGCACTGGGTGATGCTGGGGCCTTTTTTAACTATAGGTAACTGTGAGGCTTCAGTCCAGCTCTGGTCTCCTCCTCCCTGCTTCCCCTCATTCAGGCACACGGGACTTTCCAGGATGACTTTCTGGTACTAGATGCTTCCTTTTGTGTCCTCAAAACTCACTCCTGTTGTTGCAGCCACACCCTACCTCTATCTTTTGGTTAATACTTTCCTAGGAAAACCTCATATGCCATATCCCTTTACTTTTAGTTCAAATTAACTGCAGCAACTTCCTGGCTGTACCCCTCCCACCCGCCTCCAACTCCATTCTCCACACTGGCAGCCAGAGCAAGTCTTTTAACATGGAAACACAATCACATTAGTCCTCCCCCTAAACCTCCACTGGCTCCCCATCACCTGGACAGTAGTTTTCAAACTTTTTGTTTATATGCTTATTTTTAGCATCAGAATCCTCTTATCTTTTAGTCCTAAAAATGTCCCCCAATTAGGAAAAGGTATTGCTCAGGCTGAAGAGGGGTGGGAAGCCTAAGGCCAGCCTTCTGGGCCACCAACACTACACCCTCCCATTCCTGCAAGACAGACAGATACACAGATACACACACACACACACACACACACACACACACACACACACACACAGCAGCCTCTGAAGACTTTGACACTACTGCCTGCAAGCTGTCCACCTCTCAAGTTTACTTGCTGCTCATCTCTGGACATCGTCTCCCAGTGTTACACCTTGTGCTTGAGCCACATGATGCACTGACCTCTTTACACCTCTGGGCCTTTGCATATGCTGTTCTTAGTCACCCCCACCTTGTCTCCATAAGACTTAGGGAGACAGGGCAGAGGCAGGCTCCGGAAGTCAGATGGACTTGGCTGAAGCCTCGGCACCAACACAAGCTGTGTGATTTGGAGTAAGTTAAACTTTTAACTCTCAGTTTCCTCCTGGGAACATGGGATTAGATAAGATACTACAATTACACTGTGTGACACAGGCCAAGCACATTCTTCCTTCTTCAGACTTGTTGGGAAAACACAATGCACTTATCTATGGAAGGCACTTGGCACAGCATGAGGCACCTGTAAGCACCCTACAAGGACCCTCTACAAGGACGCTGGAGTCCATCAGCCCTGTTGTCCCTGAGCTCCTCAGCACTGGCCGAGGCTCTGGGAATCTGGATATGGTTCTCAGTCAATGAGGAAGAGGGCCTCGAACCCAGGGTGCGGGTGAGCTGCACTAAGGATGGCCACACCAAGTCAGAAGATGCCTTATAGATCACTTGGTGGTGCCCCTGTCCTGTACTCCTACACACAGTCGTCAAAGTCTGTGAGTGCGCCGTGTAACCATCTTTCAGAATTCCCCCTGCCCTCCACTTCACTACCACCACCTCCATCCAGGCAACAGCCTTCTAATGAACCTCTCTGCTTCCACACCTGCCCTCTCCCTTCCCCCCTCCTGGCTATTTGTACTCCACTGCCTGGCCAGGGTGATGTTTTAAAACTGCAAACCTGACAATAAATTATATTTAATATAAAAAAAAGAGAAAAAATAAATAAAATCTTGGCATTCTGTTAAAACAAAAACAACTGCAAACCTGATGAAAATCCCCTAGTGGCTCCTGTTACCTTTTGGGTAAAGTGCACTCTTGCTGGGGCCTACGAGGCACTGCATGACCTGGCCTGACTCACCTCACTACACTGCCTCGGGGCTGGCTTCCATGCAGTTCTCTCTCCCTCAAAGAGATCTCCACGCCTTCACCTGAGTCACCAACTCAGTTGGTCAGACAGACTTCCCCCAGTCCTGTGAACCTCTCCTTTGCAACCCTAGGCACAGAGGCAGTTTTACACCCACTCTATGGCAGGACCACTCCATGTTTTTATTCACCAACACAGGCCCAGGCCCAGCTTATAAATACTTGCTGAATGAACAAGCCCCTCCACATACAGATAGGACAAAGCTCAAGATGGATGAAGCCACTTACCTGTCACACAGCTGATCAAGAATTGAGATCTTTTGACTCTACCCCAGCTCTTTCCATTAAACTGCCCAATTCTTTTGTCCCTTTCTGTCCTTAATGAAGGTTTCAAAACTAATTCTGGGTTCCTTCTTGGTTGTCAAGGTCAGTGACTCGTTCCTACTATTGGAACTCAGCGAGAGGCCTTTTGCTGTCTGATATCACCAACAGAACATCCTTTGAGAATGTCACCCAGTGGTATCAGGAGGTTCTGGAAAAAGTGAGACTCTTCAACATCCTTTTCCTGGTGGTAGGCCGCAGAAGTGACCTGGTGCCCAAACAACAGGTGACGTTGGAGGAAGAGAAGCTGGCTGCCTCTTTGGGTGCTCGCCATGTTGAGACCTTGGCCAAGAGCAACAGGAACGTCAGCACGGCCTTTGGGCTGCTCACTTAAGAGAGGGGTTATGGGGCCAAATTCCAAGTGGGAGGGAATGAAAAGCAGGGTCCCATCTCAGGCCAAGATTCAAGGCAGAGGAGAAAAGCAGGACAAGGTGGGTATACCCATGCTGGTGATCTCTGGATGGAACACCCACGCCCCCTGAGGCCCAAGGAACCCTCACAATCCACAAGGGCTACACTGGGCTCAGGACAGGGTGATGCTAGGTACCACTGAAGGTCATGACCCTGAGGTCTTAAGGTGCCTGGTTTCCTCTGCATGATGTTGAAAATACAGGGATCAGGGATATCAACAACTAAGAACAGACAGGCACCTGCACAGATGGGCCTTTCCCCAAGCTACTGCCATCCTTTCTTAGGGCCAAGGATGAACATCAGGAGTTCTAGACTTTGCCAAAACTCTTGAGATTGGGGCTCATGAGAGTCACCCTGTCCCGTTCTTATGGCAGAGAAACTGGACTCAAACTCCTACTGACGGTATGGCCTTCCTTGGAGTAAAATAATAGAAAAATGCCTGGGTTTTTTTCTCCTCACAGAATGAATAGTGGTGCTGCCACCTGCTGACAGAGAGCTACATCCAGCCTTGCTTGTCCTCTGAACTCTCTCTGGCCTTTCAAAGGCTATAAGCCATGTATACCCCGTGTCTTCGATTAATAACTTCTTTATTCTGGAAAAGCAAATGAAAGTCATATTCATATAAACACTGACATTACAAAGTACAGGGAAAAGGGGAAAGGAAAAGGAAACAAAAACCTCTACAAATCCTGCTAATACTGTCTCACCAAACAAGACCATAATGCTTTGTTCCATATTCAATCACTTATATAATAAACCACAAATAAAATCTTCTCTGGAAGATACATTGTTCCTCTCTGAGACGGCAGGGAAAAGGGACTGGAAGTTGGGATAGGAGGCTTTATTCTTTTGGCAGATCCTCTCAGTCATTATAGATATTGCTGTACTGTTAATAAAAAATATATGCTTCTCTGTAAAGCATTAAAAAAAAAAATCCAAGGATGAGATGGCTGAGGTCTCAGCTCAAGTATCTCCAAATACATTGTTGTCCATTCCCTGACCTTTCCATGTGTTATTTCTTGGTTGTTTTCCGGATCAATGCCATTCTCTGAAAGGAGAGTGAAATAACCAATAACACAGGTTAGAGTCAGGAACTGTCCCAGTCACCCATGTGTGGCATGGTCTATACCACAAGCTGGAGCCCTTGGGAACCTACATGCACAGCGCAGCTCAGCAGGCTCCTTTGAGCCTAAGAGCAGTCTTCAGGACCCCAAGAGATGTTGGACAGGCCAGTGGATCCATTCTGTTGACCAAAAGACCCAAACTGCTATAGGTTAGCAGGATGGCAAGAAAGTTAAAAACAGAAGGTAACAGCTCTTGCCTTTTGGGGACTTAGGGGATAGGTCATCAAAGCATATGTTTTCTAGACTCCTAATCTCTGAGGATTCTAGAGTCCAATCTCTCCAAGGATGAAGAAAATAGGGAAGGGGACTGTTTCAAGAATGTTGCCACACATAAAGGGAGCTGATATTTCATTCTTGATGACCTACGGTGAAGGAAACTGACACTAACAATTTCCACCACAACCCATCAGGGAAACATTCAGGTCACAGGTTTCAAATTTTACTATTTCCAGCCACTGGCCAAAAGCCACTGATTGGCTTTGCTTACTCTTTGACCAAGAGATTGTCCTAATATTATGATACTTGCTGAGAGAGGGGGGCAGGGAGGGAGATAGGGCTGAAAAGTGGATAATTTGGGAACAGAGCCAAAATGACTGTCCCTTGTCTGAAGGACTGCCTTCTGAGGAATACTGTGATCTTTTGATTCAGGCTATCAGTGGCTTCCGTGTAGGGCTTCCTCTGTGAGCTTTGTAAACACACACACTCCGGAGATCCCAGGATATGGAAAAGCAAGGGACAGTCAGCTACAACCACCCAACGATGCCCATTAAGCTTGGAAAGAACTCACTTTTGAAATCAGAGCACCAGCTAAATTAAGATGTTAAGAGGAAGCCATCACTGCTATCAGATTGACCAATGACAGAGACAACTTGTTCACAGAAGTGGAGTTAGTTCTCATACTGACCCCTCAGTTCTGCAGTCAGAGGGGCAGAGAACAAAGGTGAAGTTGGGACAGAGGCCAGAATGCCTAGCACGGCAGTCTGGGCGCGACCCTCCTGCACAAGTATGGCTTATCTCTCCTTTCTTTAAACTGCCCTCTACCCAGAGGGCCACATATGATGTTCTGACAGCAACAGTGCAGGAGGATTTCATTAGGGAGACATGGAGGGGCGAGTTCTGTCCCTATTAGAAGAATCTACAATCAACAGCTTTAAGTGGCGCCCATCAGGACTGAGAGAAAAAACTGAGGCCACATGTGGGAACAGCAAAGTACCACAGATGTATCTCACTGTTCTCCCATGGAGCCCTGTGCTTCTTGCCCTCTCTGATCTCTGGTCCAGGGAGTGGAGCTTACTGTGTGAGGGAAGCGACAACTGCAATGATAGTAGCTGTGTGTGCTGTCTTGCTCCCTTGGAGACACAGCTCAAGGATCAGCTGTGACTCCCCTGGGTTTCTGACAGCTCCTCACCTGTTTGTGAGCCTCTGTGGTGCAAGCCTTTTTGTAGGGTCGGATTTCTTCAGAGCCAAATCCAGGGATCCACATGTTCCACTGGCGTTCTGCAAGGAAGAGGCCAGCACAGAGATAAGGGGACAGGGAAGGCAGCATCAAAGTGCAGGGGGACCCTTGGACAAGGGTCAGGGAGCACTAATCTGAGCAATCAGCTATATTAATTAGCAGTAACCCTGCAGAGGGATTCTATGGAATACAAATGGGGGAATCACATGTGGTGCCTCCAAGGTTTGAAATGACACCATTCGACCTACATGCAAAGACAAAAGAGGGAAATGAGTCCAGGCTGTGAGTTATGAGCCCTAAGGTTTCCACGCAGCTCAAGAGAACAGAAAAGTCATTTGTTTCTTCAGTTGTCTTTTTTTTTTTTTTAAAGTAGGCTCCACACTTAACATGGGGCTTGAACTCACGATCCTGAGATCAAGAGTCACATGCTCTCCCCATTGAGCCAGCCAGGCACCTTCAGTTGTCTTATTCCTAAATTCAAAGTCACTCCTCTCAAACCCAAAGGAAGAGGAGGAGGAGAAAGGCATTTTGAGCATTCTGGAGTTAAGAGCCAAGTCCCAGTTCTGCTGCTTCACTGTAGAGCTGCATGACGCTGGGTCTCAGTTTCTTCATCTTTTACATAGTAGTAACAACAGTAATAACCATGTCATAGAGTGGTTGAAAGCATTCAATGACATAATGCAATCCCAGAGCCTGGGATAAATGCACAGAGATATGGATACAGACATAGGTATGTCCATAGCACAGCCCTGTGTTCTGGTGCCACTGGATATGGTCATCCCTGTAAGAGTGTCCCTAAAGGTTCCAAGAGGGCAAAGAGATTTTGTTTATTAGACTATGTCAGTAATTGGCATAGCTACACGGATGCCCAAACCCATGAATAAAAGTGCGGGGCACTTTAAGTATACCCAATATAAAAAAACTATACTTACACAAGATTATTTAGGGAATAAGCCTATTCAAAAGGAGTAAGATACTTTATCATATGCCCTAAAGCACTGAAAACATTTGTTGTGCAAATCTGTTTTGCCCTAGGCAGCCACTTACTTAAATCAAATTGAGTATTAGTGATTTTATAGTTATACTTTGTGTCCACTGTACAGTAACTATTGGGTGAATAAATGATTTATGTTTGGTTCTAGAATAATTTTATATACAGCTCTCTTCCAATATTTATTTGAAAATAAAAATATCTGAAGCCTTCTGCAAATAATATTTGTTGTCAGTCCTTGAAAGTGGAACTAACGGGGCGCCTGGGTGGCTCAGTCGGTTAAGCGTCCGACTTCGGCTCAGGTCATGATCTCATGGTCCGTGAGTTTGAGCCCCGCATCAGGCTCTGTGCTGACAGCTCAGAGCCTGGAGCCCGTTTCAGATTCTGTGTCTCCCTCTCTCTCTGCCCCTTCCCTGTTCATGCTCTGTCTCTCTCTGTCTCAAAAATAAATACATGTTAAAAACAAAAAAAAAGAAAAGTGGAACTAAGATTATTCCCGGGGTACCTGGGTGGCTCAGTTGGTTAAGTGTCCGACTTCAGCTTAGATCATGATCTCGAAGTTCCCGAGTTCAAGCCCCACATTGGGCTCTGTGCCGACAGCTTGGGGCCTGGAGCCTACTTCAGATTGTGTCTCCCTCTCTCTCAGTCCCTCTTCCACTCACGCTATGTCTCTCTCTCAAAAATAATAAACTTAAAAAAAAAAATGAGCCTTTAAAAAAGATTATTCTCTGGGAATTAAACTTTAAAATCAATAAAAGTGGGTCAGGATATGGATATGTAAAGTGTCTTTAAAGAAAGAGAACAGCCAGGCTGGCTGGCTCAGTTGGTAGGGGATGCGACTCTTGATCTCGGGATTATGAGTCTGAGCTCCACACTGTAGAGCTTACTTAAAAAAAAAAAAAAAAAAAAAAAAAAATCTTAAAAAAAAAGCTACCAGGCAAGAATGCACACATGTAAGTATGTGTAGCAATATATGTAAATATGTATATATTTAGGGGCGCCTGGGTGACTCAGTTGGGTGTCTGACTTCGACTCAGGTGATGATCACAGCTCGTGAGTTTGAACCCCACATCGGCTCCCCAGTCTCAGTGCAGAGTCTGCTTTGGATCCTCTGTTTCTCTCTCTGTCCCTCCCCGGCTTGCTCTCTTTCTCTCAAAAATAAATGAAAATTTAAAAAATTTTAAATATGCGTATATTTATATTTTGTATTACATTAATGTAACAGCAACAACAATCATTTAGTGACTAAAAGGTATAGTAAAATGTGTGGTATAAAGCAGCACTGTAGGGGCACCTGGGTGGCTCAGCTGGTTAGGTGTCTAACTTTGGGTCAGGTCATGATCTCACAGTTCATGAGTTCGAGCCCTGAGTCAGGCTCTGCACTGACAGCTCAGAGCCTGGAGCCTGCTTTGGATTCTGTGTCTCCCTCTCTCTCTGCCCCTCCCCTGCTTGCATTCTGTCTGTCTCTCTCTAAAATAAATTTAAAAACATTTAAAAATATAAAAATAAAGCAGCATTGTACAAAGCATTCCATGTACATTATCTCATTGAACTCCCACATTTCTTTTTTTTTTTTTTAAGTTTATTTATTTTGAAAAAGAGAGCATGAGCAGGGAGAGAGGCAAAAGGAAAGGGAGGGAGTGAGAGAGAGATAATCCCAAGCAGGTTCCAAGTTGTCACCACAGAGCCCCATGCAGGGCTCAAACCCACGAACCATGAGATCATAACCTTAACCAAAATCAAGAGCTGGACATTTAACCAACTGAGCCACCCAGGAGCTCCTAAACTTCCACATTTCTAAAGACTCTGTCTGTCAGAAAGGGAGGTTATTTAACTACGCAAGTACAGAAAATCGGGTGAGAAGCAAACCTGGCAGCACCCATCCCAGTCAGTCAGAAGAGAGGAGATGTCCAGATTTTACAGCCCCATCTGCAAGTCTATCTTTGTTGGGGGTGGTGTGCAGCAGACCTGGGTGGTCAGGTGCCATTCAATACCAGGTTCCTCAATTCCCCTTGCTCCGATCCCATGCCCCCCAAGCGATCTGATTATGCATCAGTCTCCACCTAGGCCTGCTTCAGAAGCTGTTCTGGCAATGCAGACTTGTGAGTATTCCTATCTTTGTGACAATTACTTCTCACCCATAATGAATAAACTAACATTCCAATGTTATTTCCAATAATTAAAATACAAAATATTTTGGGGTGCTTTGGTGGCTCAGTCAGTTAAGCATCTGACTCTTGATTTCGGCTCAGGTCAAGATCTCACAGTTTGTGAGACTGAGTGAGCCCAGTATCAGCTCTGCATTGACAGCATGGAGGCTGCTTGGAATTCTCTCTTCCTCTCTCTCTCTCTGCTCCCTCTGCTCTCTGCCCCCTCCCCCACTTATACACGCTCTCTCAAATAAATAAACTTTAAAAATTTTAAAAATAGGAATGCTAAACTCTCAAAGTAATATAATCTGTTGTGTGGGGGAGGGTTGTGGCAAAATATACATAAAAATTACCATTTTAACCATTTTTATTTTATTTATTTATTTTTTTAATTTTTTTAACATTTATTCATTTTAGAGACAGAGAGAGACAGAGCATGAATGGGGGAAGGTCAGAGAGAGAGGGAGACACAGAATCTGAAACAGGCTCCAGGCTCTGAGGTGTCAGCACAGAGCCCAATGCAGGGCTCGAACTCATGGACGGCGAGATCATGACCTGAGCCGAAGTCGGTCGCCCAACCGACTGAGCCACCCAGGCGCCCCATAACCATTTTTAGGTATACAGTTCTGTGGCATTAAGCTCATTCACATTGTTGTACAACCATTATCACTACTCATTTCCAAAACGTTTTCATCATGTCAAACTAATGCTCTGTACACATTAAATCAGTGCCCATCTCCCCCCTCCCACGGCCCCTCATCATCACCATTCTACTTTCTATCCATTTGCGTTATGGTGGTTTTAAAACATGTCTGCAAATTCCTTTACATGCCTCCCGTTAAGGAATGGAGATTGCCTCAAAGAACAGAATTCAGTGGAGTGACACTGAGGGACCTCAGACACTGGGTCAGTGAAAGCCGTGCACTTTCTGCCAGGTGGTCATAGGATACTTATCCTGGGAGCCTATAGCCACCATGTAAGAAGTCCAGCCAGGGGTGCTTGGATGGCTCAGTCAACTAACCGTCCAATTTCAGCTCAGGTCATGATCTCACGGTTTAGGAGTTCAAGCCCCACATCAGGTCCTGTGCTGACAGCTCGGAGCCTAGATTCTGCTGCGGATTCTGTGTCTCCCTCTCTCTCTGCTCCTCCCTCACGTGCACTCTGTCTCTATCTCTCTCAAGAATAAATAAACATTAAAAAACAATTAAAAAAAAAGAAGTCCAGCCATCCCAGGACTGCACGGGATGAGATCATGTAGGGAGACTGCAGACAAAGGAAGACCTGTGGAGTCCCAGCTTTTGGAGAGCATCTAGCCCAGGTATCAGACTTGGACATGATGAAACCCTGTTATGGGTTGAACTGTGTCCCTCAAAAAGAAAAAGACATGTTTAAGTCCTAACCCCCAGCACCTCAGAATATATTGGTAATAGGGTCACTGCAGATGTAACTAATTAAGATAAGGTCATACAGGAGTAGGGTGGGCTCTTAATCCAGTATAACTAGCATCCTGAAGAGCAGAAGAGGCAGACCAACAGACACACACAGGAGAGAAGGTCACTCAGGCATAGACCGAGTGATGCAGCTATATGCAGGCAAGGATTCCTAGCCACCACCAGAAGCTAGGAAAAGGCAAGGAAAGATTCTTCCACAGTAACACTGGAGAGATCATGGCCCTGCTGATACCTTGATTTTAGATTTCTGGCCGCCAGAACTGTGAGAGAATAAATTTTGTTTTTTTTAAGCTACCTAGTTTATGGTACTTTGTTAAGACAGCCCTAGGAGACTAATACATCTTCCTTCAAAACAGTCTCAGCCCCGGCCACCACCTGACTTTAATTACGTGAGAAACCCCTTAGCAAAACTGGCTGGCTAAGCCCAGTCACCCCCTGACTTATGAACAAAATAAACCATTGTTATTGTTTTAAGCCACTGTCTTGGAGCAGTTTGTTACCCAATAACACATAACTGGAATATCTGTCCTCTATTACTAATACCAGCAACGTTAACCAGAAGTGTGTTATTTACTCCACCAAGACTACCAGCGTCTCCCTAAGCCATACCTTCCTGACACTGGGAAGGAAGCCTTTTTCAGTAATCAGTCATGGGTTGTTCTATACCGAATCCCTCAATCTGCCTCATTCAGTTGGCTTGACTATCTCTGTACTCACAACACTGTTCACTTTCTTCTGAACTGCATTGTAACCAATGCAGAGTGGGGCTTGTTTATTTCCCAAGTAATTATGGTTATCAATGTTATCTCAGAAAAACCCAAGCTTGAATTTAGTGTAGAAAAACAGAACACAAAATTATATGTATATTATGATTACAATTTGGGGGAGGGGGGCAATGCATAAATAGGCTAAAAACTGGAAGAAAAACACCATTATTTAAATGGTGGAGACATAATTGCTACATTTATAAAACTCTACTTTGTGCCGGGTCCTGTTCCAGTCACTTGACAAACATAACCCGTAATTCTCATGATCACCCTACAGGGATGATATTATGATCTCCACTTTACAAATGAGGAAACAGGCTCTAAGAGACAGTTGGTAGGAAGAACAAGGTGATACAGACAGAAAGTGGCAAACCCAATGCCTGGGCTCATTCTTCTTACCATGGATGGATTTCCCTTCTCTATGTAAATCTGCTATGGAATGAACACATACATCCCAGAGCCCAATAGCCTAATTCTGACATGAAGCTTCCTCTGACTAGATCTTCCTGGTGGTCCTAAAGGATCAACAGTGTGAATGCCTCAGGGAGAAACAAGACCACATACCTAGATGCAGCTGGACATCTTTCACCTCCAGGGTGCTGGACTTGCGATGCCGAGCAAGCTGGCAGGCTGCTGTCACCACACTCTCGATAAAATCATCAGCAATCTGCAGCAGCATCTGGGGAAGACAAAAGTGGGGGAGAGTAACCATGACACTGGCAGAGTAGGCTCCTGTTGCTGGGACAACTGTGTCTGCTTGAATCACATATTTAGTCAGGCTTTCTATTAGAAGCCATGGAATCAGCATTTGGGCTAAGGTGAGGAGGAAGAGGAGTGAGAACAATACTAAAAACACATCAACTCATTAACCAGGTTGAGCACAACTCACACCTTTCTGAGGATGTTACTTTCTGTACTTCCTACCTGGCAGGAATCAATCAGGCCAATCCCTCACTCTCATATTTTCTTCTGAATTAGGTGGGAAAACAAAAGTGAATCTTTATACTTCCTCACTCACAGTCTCCTAAAGCATTTTTATTTCCATTATCTCACCTAGTCCTTATATTAATCCTGTGAAAAAAATGGGGCATGGATTGTATCCTCCTTCTATACAGAAGGATGCTGACTCATGGCCATGCAACTGCTAAGCACCAGAAGCAGGATTCAACTTCCAGGTTCCATGTCCAAATCCTGGGTTCTTTCCACTTCATTGTCATTTATCCTGGACTATGTGAAGAGTAAAATCAGTATTTGAAGCTAAAAATTGGAGTTTTCATCAGTCAATACCTTGGCCTCCTCTGCTGACCAAAAAGAAAATGAATTACAATCATAGATATACCTTATTCTGTTAGACTATTACTGCATTGTTATCTTTTCTATGAAACCAAATGGATACCATCCACAGAGATGCACAGAGAGTGAGGGAAGGGCAGAGAGAGAGGGAGAAAGAGAGAGAATCCCAAGCAGGCTCCACACTGTCAGCACAGGGCCCAACATGGGGCTTGAACTCACAATCCATGAGATCATGACCTGAGCTTAAGAAAAGAGATGATTAACTGACTGAGCCACCCAAGCACCCTTTTCTCTTTTTTTAAAGTAAGCTTTATGCCCAACATGGGGCTTGAACTCACCACCCCAAGACCAAGAGTCACATACTCTACTAAATGAGCCAGCCAGGCACCTCCTAACAAAGAGATTTCTGATTAAACATGGCAAATCAACTCCAAAAATGACCTCCTCTCCTTCCCTAAATCCACTAAAATAACAATAAAGGGAAAAAAGACATATAAATCCACAAAGACAACAGGAGAGCAAAACTTAATAGACATGAGATTCCAATAAACTTTTATTTGTTTATTTTTTGAGAGAGAGAGAATGCATGAGCGAGAGAGGGCAGAGAGGGAGAGGAACAAAGGATCTGAAGCAGGCTCTGTGCTAACAGCAGACAGCCCGATGTGGGGCTTGCACTTACAAACCACAAAATCATGACCTGAGCCAAAGTCAGATGCTTAATCAACTGAGCCACCCAGGCACCCATCCAACAAACTTTTAAAGTAAACTTTTGCCAAGGAGATAACAGAGGAAAAGTGGGATCTGACCTGCAGATGGAATGTACAACATTAAGTGCCTATAAAGGGGACACCAATGAGAATTAAACTGATTTGCCCCTTGCAGCCCCCAAAAGATCCAGCTTCTGGAAGTGCTATTTACATAAAAGATTGGGCTGAGGCACGGAACTAAAATCTGAGAAAGTATTACAAGTCTATATACAGACTAGTCCCCATTCCCTCCACACTCCAAAAGCAGCCAAGTGACTCCTCCCCACACATACCAGAACTCAGCAGGTTTATTCCCTAGAACACTGAATAGGCATGGCTCTGGATTAGAATACATCAGACACAGTGATGGCAGGGGAGAGATACAGCCTCTTTCTCTTGCCTTGCTTTCAGGATGTCAGAAGCTAGAGATAAACCCTCCAGATAGGAGCCTGGAGGATTCTTTTCTGGAGATACCGAATGACTCCAGAGAATAGACTTACAGATGCTGAGATGTAGAGATCCTCCAATAAGAAGGCTGACTTGTTGACAAATTATTCTGGAGTGAAGCCAGTGGTTTGCTAAAGCCAGCTGAGAGGAGCTCATAAAAGTCAATTAATTACATGCATTTCTTCACAATCTTGCATTCAGCAACATGTTGATAGCTTAAAATAGGGCATATTGGGAATATTTACACCACAGAAATTAGGAAACGCTAAAAATTAGGGCCTTTTCCTCCACCGAATTGGTTGCTAAACATTAACAGTACATTACTAGATGAAGCCAATCAGTAAATTCTGCTTCACATCAGCTCTTTAGTGGCTCAGTCTTTTTTTTTTTTTTTAATTTTTTTTAACGTTTATTTATTTTTGAGACAGAGAGAGACTGAGCATGAATGGGGGAGGGTCAGAGAGAGGGAGACACAGAATCTGAAACAGGCTCCAGGCTCTGAGCTGTCAGCACAGAGCCCGATGCGGGGCTTGAACTCACGGACCGAGAGATCATGACCTGAGCCAAAGTCGGCCGCTTAACTGACTGAGCCACCCAGGCGCCCCTTTAGTGGCTCAGTCTTTAAGAACAGATCGTCAAGAACACCAAACATGTGAAGGAAATCTCCAATACTAAAAAGAAAATAAACAAACCAAGGAGAAAAAAAGGGCCCAGGGGACACTAAGACAATGCAGGGAAAAGAAGAAAATGTCAAAAAATGGAATTCCTTGGGGGCACCTGGGTGGCTCAGTTGGTTAAGCATCCAACTTCAGCTCAGGTCATGATCTCATGGTTCATGGGTTCGAGCCCTGCATGGGCTCTGTGCTGACAGCTCAGAGCTTGGAGACTGCTTCAGATTCTGTGTCTTCCTCTCTCTCTGCCCCTCTCCCCTGTTCACACTGTCTCTGTCTCTCAAAAATAAACAAAATTAAACAAAATGTTTAAAAATAAACAAAATGTAAAAAAAAAAAATTAAAAAAAAAATGGAATTCCTTGTTAAGGAAGGTAAGAGAAGATATTACAACCATAAAATAAGAACAGAGTGGCTTGGGGAAAAAAAGGACCAATTAGAAGTGCCTGGCTGGCTCAGCTGGTGGAAGAGTATGACTCTTGATGTCAGGACTCTGCAAGCCCCACCTTGGGTGTAGAGATTACTTACAAAATAAAATCTTTTCTTTTTTTTTTAATTTTGTTTTTGAGAGAGAGAGAGAGAGAGCGAGAGAGCGAGAGAGCGCACAAGTTGGGGAGGGACAGAGAGAAAGGGAGACACAGAATCCAAAGCAGGCTCCAGGCTCCAAGATGTCAGCACAGAGCCCGACTTGGGGCTTGAACTCATGAACCGCGAAACCATGACCCGAACTGAAGTTGGATGCTTAACCAACTGAGCCACTCAGGTGCCCCCAAATAAAATCTTTAAGAAACAAACAAACAAAAAAAGGAATAGTCAACAAGAAAACCTCATGAGAATTCTAATTTTTATAACAAAAAACCTTAAAACTTACAAAGTTTAGAAGATAAACTAAGAAAAACCTCCCTAGCAAGTGGAACTTAGAATTATAAAGAAATAAGAATAGGAAATCAAAGACAAAAAACCCTAAGAGGACCAATGCAGAAGATTCAATATCCAACCAATTGTCATTACAGAATGAAAGAGCAAAAACAGAGAAGAAATTATCAAAAAACTAATATAAGAAAATGGAAGTCTCACACACTGCTGGTATGAATGTAAAAGGGTATATGTAGCACTTTGGAAAAACAATTACCACATGACTCTGCAACTTCACTCCTAAGTATATTATCAAGAAAAATGAAAACATATTTCCACATAAAACTTATGCCTGAGTTTTAAAAAAAGGAAAAAAACAAAATTTGCACATGAATGTTCATGCAACATTCATAATAACCAAAAAGTAGATACAACCCATCAACTGATGAATGGATAAACAATGGTATGTCCATACAACGGAATAGTATTCTGCCCTAAAAAGAGGTACTCATATCTGCTACAACATGGATGAACTTTAAAAACATTACACTAAGTGAAATAAGCCAGTCACAGACACCACATATTATATGACTCCATTTATCTGAAATGTCCAGAACAGGCAAATCTATAAAGACAGAAAGTAGATTAGTAGTTAGTTGCTTAAGGGCTGTGGGGGTTGGGAAAAAATGGGAGTGACTGCTAATAGCTGTGGGTTTCTTTTAGGGGTGATGAAAATGTTCTAAAAATGACAGTGTTGAGAGTTGTAGAATTCTGTGAAGAGACTAACAACCACTGAACTGTAGATTTCAAATGAGTGAATTTTATGGTATATGAATTATATCTCAATAAAGCTGCTACCCCCTCAACCACTCCCCCATCCTCCCCACACACAAAGAGAGCAAGTATTTTTCCCTCTGGTTAAAAAAAATAAAAATGGAGTTATACTTTTTTTTTATAATTTATATTTCCTTTCCTTGTCATTACATACTCTTCAGCAAAGGCAAAACAAACTAATAACAAAAAACTCCAAACCCCAAAATATACAAAATCATCCCAGAATTGAGGCACTCAAGTCCCTAAAATAAAAGAAGGTTCCAGGAACCCAGCACAACAAATGAAAAAAGATATGCACTAAAGCTCATATGAAAATTCAGAATAGAAAAAAAGTAACATTCTAGGGGCACCTGGCTGGCTCAGTTGGTAGAGCATGCAACTCTTGATCTCAGGGTTGAGTTCAAGCCTCAGGTTGGGTATAGAGATTACTTAAAAAAGAAAATATTAAAAAAAAAAAAAAAAAAGGGAAAAGAAAAAAGACTCTAAAAAACCAAAACTGGGATCAGAATGGCATAAGACCTTTCTGTTTTTCTTTTTTTTTCTCAAGTAGGCTCCATGCCGAACATGGGGCTTGAACTCACGACCCTGAGATCAAGAGTTGCATGAAGCACCCTGCATAAGATTTCTTAATAGATTTCCAAAGACAATGGAGCAATGCCTTTACAACTGAAAGGAAAAAAATGATTTCCATAATCAAATTCTAAACTCTTTCAAACCAAAAATTAAATGTGAAGTTAGAATGTAGGTATTTTCAGACATTTACCTCTCATCTATCCTTCTTAGACAGTAATAAAAATGTGCTCTAACAAAAAGAGGGAATAAAGTAAGAAGAGGATGTAGGATCTAGGAAACAAGAGATCCAAAGAGGAAAAAAAAAAAAAAAGAGCAAAAGGAAGACCCAGGAGAGGTTTGTTCAAGTGACCTAAAATTAATCAGACCAGAAGACGATGGAGGATTCTGGGAGTGAAATCTCCGAGTCGGGAAAGCAGGCGGGGGAGAGACTAAAATCTGCAGATTATTTTTCCATTTGGAAAACAATGTTGATAAAGTGTACACCAGAGGTGATAGCAGAAGTCGAATAAAAAAGGCACAAAAAAAACTAAATAAAAATGAGTCAATTATCAACTTTGTAAGTAGTACAAAACAGGACTTGGTTCGGTGGTGAACAATATTTACTTGGTCAGAATAATGTAAATACTGATTTCTGAGTTATCTAAAAGTTGTGACAAAACTATATTGGAAAAATGAGGGAAAGGGAAGCATGTATGGATGTGAGTGGTTTAACAAAATTCTATCAACAGACAGAAATCAAAGAATATCTGTTTCAGTATATTACTTAAAAATATGGAGGAATATGGGGCGCCTGGGTGGCTCAGTCGGTTAAGCGTCCGACTTCAGCTCAGGACACGATCTCGCGGTCCGCGAGTTCGAGCCCCGCGTCGGGCTCTGGGCTGATGGCTCAGAGCCTGGAGCTTGCTTCTGATTCTGTGTCTCCCTCTCTCTCTGCCCCTCCCCCGTTCATGCTCTGTCTCTCTCTGTCTCAAAAATAAATAAACGTTAAAAAAAAAAATTTTTTTTTTTTTAAATAATAAAAAAAAAAATATGGAGGAATATTATAGAAACAACTAAAATTGTTGAAAGTGATTGCCTGTGAACAACAAACGAAGCCCTTTTCGCCAAGCAAAAGCAGCAGTAGCTGCTAGGTAGAAAGTGCTAGGCATTCTCCTAAGTGATTTGTACAAGTTATTCCAGGGAACCCTCACAATAACCCTGTGGGTAAATAATACCATACCCTGCCAACACAAGAGGAAACTGAGTCAAAAAGCGTACGTGACTTGTCCACAGCTACAGAACTGGTAAGCGGCAGAGCCAACGTTCAAATTCAGATTTGTCTGCCTCTAAAGAGCCAATATTCTGTATTAGCTCTCAGGGACACAGATTCTGGGGTTCCCAACCCCACCTTACCTCCTCCACATCTTCATCCAATTGCTCATTAGGATCCACTTCTCTGACTAAGTCTTGTAATTTCTTCTTGGTCAATACCTAAAGTTAATTGGGAGAAGATTTTTTCAGTAAGTATTAAGGGAGCAAAACACCTCATTACCCTGTAATGAAGAAAGGCTGTGACTGTGTTGGGTTTAGTTTCTACTTTCCAAAAGTCAGTAGTCTGGCCTACAAGACTTGTATTCTACAAAACTGTACTCTCAAGACAGAAGTAGCCCAGGGAAAGGCCACAAGAGCAGTGTGGCTGAGAGGCCAACACCTGTCAGTTTATTTCTGCTTCATCTCTTTCTCACTATGCCTTACCTTCCCTCTACATTAAATAATTTGCAATTTTCTGACCATCACAACTTGTATGTGCCTCTGTTGCTTTTGGACGTGCTCTTCTACCCTTCTTCCTATCTGCTCAGTCTATGGTGCCTTCTTTCTGCTTTTCCTAGCCCACCCAGGTAAAAGGAACTACTTCCTCCTTTGGCCTCTACTAGACTCTGTGCACCCTTCTATCATTGTATGTAGTTATAAACTTGCCTGTTTCTTTGTTTTTTTTAATGTTTATTTATTTTTGACAGAGACTGAGTGTGAGCAGGGAAGGGGCAGAGAGAGAGAGGGAGACACAATCCAAAGCAGGCCCAGGCTCTGAGCTGTCTGCACAGAGCCCAACACGGGGCTTGAACTCATGGACCCCAAGATCATGACCTGAGCCAAAGTCGGCTGCTCAACTGACTGAGCCACCCAGGCACCCCATAAACTTGCCTGTATCAGACTTAGTAGGCTGAAAGCTCCCTGAGGAGGGACCAGGGCAGGGACCATGTGTTCATCTCCATATAATATTTGTATAAGTGCGTACAACTGTGATCCCTTTTTCAGAGAGGAAATGTCATGTTACATATATATACCATTAAACAATAATCAAAAGACATACATTAAAATACTAACCATAAATTGAGAATAAACTGAGGGTTGATGGGGAGTGGGAGGGAGGGGAAAGTGGGTGATGGGCATCGAGGAGGGCACCTATTGGGATGAGCACTGGGTGTTGTATGGAAACCAATATGACAATAAACTTCATATTAAAAAAAAAATGCTAACCATAGTTATTTTGGGGTGATGGTAAAATTATGGGCTATTTATTCTTGTATTTCTAAAGTTTCTGTGATAAGCATGTATAATCTTGGAAATAAAGAAAAAAGAAACAAATTTTTAAAATACATATTTGTTCATGATTTCTCAGATCTATCCATTCTCCATTCTAACATTACCACTACATCAAGCCTTTACTGCACATCTTGATTTACTACAGAAGTCTTAGACCTGGTCTTCCTCTCAGTCTGCCCCCTTTCCTACTTTTCTTATCCACTTACTACCAAGTTAATCCTCCTACGATATACTACTTTTATTATGTTACTTACTCTTCTATTAAATATTAAAAATAGGGGCGCCTGGGTGGCTCAGTCGGTTGAGCGTCCAACTCGGCTCAGGTCATGATCTCGCAGTCTGTGGGTTCAAGCCCCGCGTCGGGCTCTGTGCTGACAGCTCAGAGCCTGGAGCCTGTTTCAGATTCTGTGTCTCCCTCTCTCTCTGACCCTCCCCCGTTCATGCTCTGTCTCTCTCGGTCTCAAAAATAAAGAAACATTAAAAAAAAAATTTTTTTTTTAAATATTAAAAATAGAGGGGCGCCTGGGTGGCGCAGTCGGTTAAGCGTCCGACTTCAGCCAGGTCACGATCTCGCGGTCCGTGAGTTCGAGCCCCGCGTCAGGCTCTGGGCTGATGGCTCGGAGCCTGGAGCCTGTTTCCGATTCTGTGTCTCCCTCTCTCTCTGCCCCTCCCCCGTTCATGCTATGTCTCTCTCTGTCCCAAAAATAAAAAATTTAAAAAAAAAAAAAAATATTAAAAATAGACAATATTTGCAAAAAAAAAAAAAAAAAAAGGGGGCGCCTGGGTGGCTCAGTCAGTTAAGCGATCGACTTCGGCTCAGGTCATGATCTCGTGGTCCATGAGTTCGAGTCCCACGTCAGGCTCTGTGCTGACAGCTCAGAGCCTGGAGCCTGTTTCAGATTCTGTGTCTCCCTCTCTCTGACCCTCCCCCATTCATGCTCTGTCTCTCTCTGTCTCAAAAATAAATAAATGTTAAAAAAAATTTTTTTTTAAAAATAGACAATATTTGCAAAGATTGTCTAATGACTAAAAGTTCCAAAAGAAACTGACTAGTATATGCTCAGTTTATTCTGCCATAATCCAGCCTAAACTGTCTTACCTCCTGCTCTTCTCCAACAGACTCCACATTCAACACAAGCTGGCTTCCCAACTATCTGCCCAACCTTCCCCATTCACCTTTGCTGGTCCCTCCCCCTATTTTCTTGAAATGTCTCTCCCTCCTATTCCAGCCTACAAGGTTCAAGTTAAGAGATAATACTTATTTCTTATCTCTTGTGGGTCTGCAGAGCAGAATCAGAATCATGGGCAGAAAGTGGGGGGCAGATTTTAGAAGTACTGCAGAAAATTAATGGCAGCAGCTGAATGAACTAGAAGGAGAAAAGACTGGAGGCAATGGTACTTAATTACAGGAATAATGAATAATGAATGCATTAGTTATTTTATTTAGCTATTTTATTTACCAATTATAAAGCATATATATATTTATACATAAAAATATAAAAACCTATCATAGGCAACATGTGTTAGTGTGTGTATATGGATGTATGTAAATATACATCACACACATAAACACTATAAACACTGATAAACATTGTACATGATAATTTCATAAAGAACTTCAGAAGTCCAAAGGACAGGGGTGTCTGGGTGGCTCAGATGGTTAAGTGTCTGACTCTTGGTTTTGGCTCAGGTCATGATCTCATGGTTCGTGAGTTCAAGCCTAAGCCTGTTTGGGATCCTTGCTCTCTCTCTTTGCCCCTCCTCTGCTCTCTCACTCTCTCTCAAAATAAACTAAAGATAAATAAATAAATAAATAGTAAAACTCTTTAAATTTCTTTTAAATTTAAATTTTATTTTTCAGAGAGAGAGTGTAAGCAAGGAAGGCGCAGACAGAGAGGGAGACAGAGGATCCAAAGTGGGCCCTGTGCTGACAGCAGCTATCCCGACGCAGGGCTCTGACGAATGGCAAGATCACGACCTGAGCCAAATTTGGACACTCAACCCACCGAGATACCCAGGCGCCCCCCAAGAAACCTATTTAAAAAAAATAGGGTGGGGCGCCTGGGTGGCGCAGTCGGTTAAGCGTCCGACTTCAGCCAGGTCACGATCTCGCGGTCCGTGAGTTCGAGCCCCGCGTCAGGCTCTGGGCTGATGGCTCAGAGCCTGGAGCCTGTTTCCGATTCTGTGTCTCCCTCTCTCTCTGTCCCTCCCCCGTTCATGCTCTGTCTCTCTCTGTCCCAAAAATAAATAAAAAACGTTGAAAAAAAAAAAATAGGGTGACTGGGTGGCTCAGTGGGTTAAGCGTCCGACTTCGGCTCAGGTCATGATCTCACAGCTTGTGAGTTTGAGTCCCATGTCGGGCTCTGTGCTGACAGTTCAGAGCCTGGAGCCTGCTTCACATTCTGTGTCTCCCTCTCTCTCTCTCTGCCCCTTCCCTGCTCACACACTCTCTCTCAACAATAAACAACAACAACAAAAAAATTAGAAAAAAAATAAATAAATAAAGAAGTCCAAAGGAGGGAAAAGACCTTTTCCAGCTAAAAGGAAGAAGCAGCATCTGAGATAGACAGACATCTCCCAAAGCATTACTGGTTCAAATAACAGATAAGAGGTACCTATAAAGAACAAAAAATAAGAAATGATACCTGATTATTTTCAGGGCTGAGACGCCCTCCTGTCCCAGGAGTGCCTGGTATCTTTACCACTGTAGTGCTATTGGCCATGGAGCCTTGTGGAGGAGTGCTGGCTGGTTCCGGTTTTATGGATGAGAAATTGGAGAGGTTGATTAGGGCTGAGGGGCCAAACTGGTTCATAATCTGCCGAGCTTTGGACTTCAGCTCATAGAGCTTATCAAGATCCTGTTTCTTTTTGGAGCTGTGAGGACCAAGGCCAATCAACTGTAGAAGGAAAACAAGAGAATTAACTCCAGAAACATCTTTAATAAAGGGTAAGTTTTGAAAGTAAACTTATATAAAGTCTCTTGAACTTGAAGGGTCTTTAGGATTTCTGGGATAGTGACCATGTGATACCTGCACATTAAAAATGGACGGAATGAGGAATGTTCATTGCTCTCACCTCATATTTAGAAACTATCTTTTCTCTAAAATCTAAATGAAATAGTCCACAAAATTAAATAAGTAAATGAAATGAGAAATCTTATGTACAAAAATAAACTAGAATGAGTAAGACATTTTTGAAGACTTCGTAAAAATAGAATACTTGGTTAAGTACTAAATGTGTTATTTTTCAACAGCAAATAATGTTAAATTCAAATAAATCATGGCACAATCACATACTTAAAACCAGTCACAAAACTTCAGAAAACAGATTAGTTCATTTTGGCACTTCAAAACATGCTTAAATCTATGTCAGGGCTATGTCTAATCAACACGATTTTTAGCAACTGTTAAAAGTAAGCTGTTTTTTGTCATCAAGAGCAAATTTTCTTTGAGTGTTAGCAATCTTTAAGTACATGCAGAGTCCCTAGCCTGGAGTAGCCAAGACTCCTAAATTTTAAAGCCATGAGGTAGACTCTGTGGACAGCAGCTTTGGTGTCATCAAGATCAGAAGCACATTTACCAAATTCCATCAACAGCGGCCTCAACGAGCTTACTTACAGCTATCTGAGTGTCTAGATCTTTAATTACATCAGCAACAGCTGTGAGCCCGGTGAACTGAGAGGCAGCCATTTTCAAAAGCTACCTGTAAATGAACAACTGGCATCAAGCACCACTCTTGCCACAGAACCATTTCAGTTGCGTGGCTGGCACATCTTCACGGGCCAGAATCCAAGCAAACTGGATGTGGAGAAACGCATCCATATTCCTGTCTCCTTATTCTTACTCATTACCAAGAGAAATATCTCCATCTCTTTCATACGTAGCTTTTAAAATTAATGAAGATTATAGTAATATAAATTCTCTTCTAATGAAACGGATGTTCTAGCGTTAGGGATAAACTAGCAGCATATGGAAACTTCATTGGCCAAATTGTGAAACTTGAACTTGCAGGAATCATGGCAGTGGTTATCAGAACGTGGTGAAGCTTAGCAACCTAAATGAGCATCTATACGTGTGAACTCTTGCCCCAGTTGCTGAGTTCCTCCCCAACAAACTGTCTAACTTTCTTTTTTTTTTTTTTAATTTTTTTTCAACGTTTTTAATTTATTTTTGGGACAGAGAGAGACAGAGCATGAACGGGGGAGGGGCAGAGAGAGAGGGAGACACAGAATCGGAAACAGGCTCCAGGCTCCGAGCCATCAGCCCAGAGCCTGACGCGGGGCTCGAACTCACGGACCGCGAGATCGTGACCTGGCTGAAGTCGGACGCTTAACCGACTGCGCCACCCAGGCGCCCCCTGTCTAACTTTCTAACACGAGAAATCACCTTTCCTGGTTTACCCTTAAGAAAAGCAACTAACTATGCACTGGTTAAGTGACCAAGAGAAACCTGGCCAAGAGTCAGCTGAGGGGGACAGCAGAGCATCAAGATCACTTGTTTGTTTTTTAACCATATGCAGTCCATGCCTCCTTCTCCCTTACCCACAAATGGTACCAACAGAAGAATCAGGAGAGGGAAAGATTGAGAATGTGGTTAATAGTTGTTCTGTAATGTTATAAAAACAAACTATTTACCCACAGCAAGTTTTATGAAAGAGACTTATTAAAGATTATCAGTATGTTCACCACACTGAACATATTATACCCTTCAAATAACATTCCCATAACCTTCAAGGGACTTCCCAAAGAGTACTGGGTATTGCTCAAAATAAGTAGAAGACTTTTTTTGTAATAGAGATTTCTGCATAATGGGAATTCCTGTAATAAGACCTGTAGACAAGAACACAACCTACACAGCACCAAATATGAATAATCATATGTCAAGTTTGGAATTAACATTAAGGAATAGCTCCAATGACTATTAATGAAATAAGTTGTTTTAATGAAATAAGGGGAATCCATACAATATAAGAAACATCAAAGTTTCTCCCTAAGAAACTAGACTGCAGTTTACTGTATTGTTTTGTTGAGAAGCAAACATTACTTCTGCATTTTCAATAATTCTGGTAAGTGAGCTATTTCTTCCATTAAAACAAAACAAAACAAAGCAGATGATAACCACTCATTACCAGACTGACACTGCCCATAGTTTCCTAGACTATTCCTTTATTTGGTTGGATTTAAAACACCATATTTGGATGGGTGATGATTACATGGATTTACACAATGTCAAAGTCATCACACTGAATAGTTAAGATCTGTGCATTTTATTGTATATACAAATTATACCACTATTAAGGACAGGAAACCAAATCACCCAACCCCCACCCAAATAAATAAAGGATTGCACTCTTAGACATTTATCCCAGAAAAATAAAAACTTGTGTTCCCACACAAACCTATATTCTCATGTTCATAGCATATATCAATAAGGAAAAGATAGATTATTGAATACATGGTGGTATATGAGTACATCTGGAAAAAATCTGGTTTCATGTTTAAAATTTAAATATTTGACCCATCTGGAATGAGGGGGGGTATATATATATTCCTCCCTTCATACACTCTTTTATTGCAGATGGATCAAATATTTAAATCTTAAATATAAAATGAATTATCTTAAATGTTAAATATAAAATACTAGAATATAGGAGATTTAAAAAATATTCAGGAATATAACCCTCTCACTTTATTAAAAAAAACTAACCCAAAATGGATCATATACTTTAATAATATCAAATGTACAACTACAATACTTTTAGAAAAAACAGGAGAAAATCTTTGGGCTCTAGCTAGACAAGAGTTCTTAGACTTGACACTAAATGCAATCAATAAAAGGAAATATTTCTAAATTGGCCTTCATCAAATTAAAAATGTTTCCTATGTGAAAGCCTACGTAGAAAGGATGAAAAGACAAGCTACAGACGAGGAGAAAGTATTTACAAACTACATATCCAACAAAAGACTAGTATCTATAAAGTATAAAGAATTCTCAAAACTCAACACGTCTTTTTTTTTTTAACTAATTCAATTACAAAATGCACAGAAGACCTGACCAGATATTTCACCAAAGTCATACAGATGGCAAACAAAGCACAAGAAAAGGTATTCAACGTCATTAGTCATTAAAGAAAGGCAAATTAAAACTGCAGTAAGATGAAACTACACACCTATAAGTATGCCTAAAATAAAAAATAGTGATAGCGCCAAATACTGACAAGGATGCAGAGAAAATGGATCACTAGCACATTGCAAGTGGGAATGTAAACAGTACAGCCACTCTAAAACAGTTTGCAGTTTCTTAAAAAAATCTAAGGATATACTGTCACAGAGAAGCCTAAGGAGACATGAAGACAAATGGAAAAACTAAGATCTGAGTAAATGATGGACTTCAGTTAATAATACTGTATTAATATTGGCTCATTAGTTTTAACAAATGCACCATACTAATGTAAGATGTTGCTATGGAGACACTGGGTGTATGGAAACCCTATTACCTTCCCAATTTTTCTGTAAATCTCAACTGTTCTAAATTTTATCTTAACGTTTATTCATTTTTGAGAGACAGAGCACAAGTGGGGGAGGAGCACAGAGAAAAAAGGAGACACAGGATCTGAAGCAGGTACTAGGCTCTGAGCTGTCAGCACAGAGCCTGACGTGGGGCTCGAACTCATGAACCACGAGATTATGACCTGAGCCAAAGTCGGATGCTTACCCCACTGAGCCACCCAGGTGCCCCTAAAACTGTTCTAAGAAATAGTTTATTAAAAAACTAGGGGTGCCTGGGTGGCTCAGTCGGGTAAGCATCTGACTCTATATCTCAGCTCAGGTCATGATCTCATGGTTCATGAGATGAAGCCCTGAGATGGGGTCTGTGTTGACGTTGCAAAGCTTGCTTGGGATTCTTTCAATCCCTCTCTCTGTACCCCTCTCCTGCTCTTGTGCATGCACGTGTGTATGTGTGAGTATGTGTGTGTCTTTCTCTCTCTCTCAAAATAAATAATCATTTAAAAAAATAAAGTAAAAAAAAAAAAAAAACTAGAAAAAAAAAAGGGGGGAAGGGGTGCCTGGCTGGCTCAGCAGGTAGAGCATGCGACTCTTAATCTCAGGGTCAGAGTTCAAGTCCTACATTGGGTGTCAAGCCTACTCTAAAAAGAAAAAAGGGGAAAAAAGAACAAACCATTAATACACAAAACAACAGGGATGAATCTCAAAAAATATTTAAGCAAAAAAAAAAAAATCCAGTCTCAAAAGAAATACTCTATGATTCCATTTATTTAATTTTTAAATTTGTATTTCATTAAAAAATTTTTTTTAATGTTTTTATTTTTGAAGGAGAGAGAAACAGAGCATGAGAGGGGGAGGAGCAGACAGAAAGGGAGACACAGAACCTGAAGCAGGCTCCAGGCTCTGAGCTGTCAGCACAGAACCCAACACAGGGCTAGCTAGCACTCACAAACTGTGAGATCATGACCTGAGCCGAAGTCGGACGCTCAATCGACTGAGCCACCCAGGCACCCCGTATTTGTATTTCATTTTTAAAGTTTATTCATTTTGAGGGGGGCTGCAGAGAGAATGGGAGGAGAGAGAATCTCTCAACTTGGGGCTCAATTCCATGAACCATGAGATTATGATCTGAGCCAAAATCAAGAGAGTCCAACGTTTAACTGATTGCACCACCCAGGCACCCCTGATTCCGTTTATATGAAATTCTAACCTCTAATGATCTAAAAACTAAACTCTAGCAATAGATGGGGCAGAGACTGAACAGGGGTATGGGGGAAGTTTGTGAGGTAGATATAAATGTTCTATATCTTGAGGGGGGTGATGCTTACACAGCTGCATACATTTCTGAAAACCCATCAAACTAAATACTTACAATGTGCATTTTATTGTACACAAATTATACCTCAATAAAGTCGGCTCAGAAAAAAAAAAACAAAAACTCTTAATATGCAACTATTACACGACCCAACAATTGAAGTCCTAGGCATTTATCCTAGAGAAATGAGAACTTATGTTCACACCAAAACCTTTACATGAATATTCATAGTAGCCTTATTTGTAACAGTCAAAAACTGCAATCAGCTCAGGTGTCTCTCAAGAAGTGGATGGTTAAACAAACTGGTATATCCAGATCATGGAAAATTACTTATCAATAAAAAGAAAAAAACTTGATACACACGACTTACATGAACCTCCAGAGAATTACGTTGAGCAAAAGACAATACAAAAATGTATTTATATAACATCTTTGAAATGACAAAATTTTAGGAACAGGAAAGAGATTCGTGAGGTTGTTAGGCACTGAGTAGCAGGGAAGCAGATGTGGTTACAAAAGGGCAGTATGAGGGACCTTTGTGATGGAATCATTCAGTGTCTTGACTGTGATGACAGATAAAAGAACCTTTAGGGGCTCCTGGGTAACTCAGTCAGTGAGGTGACCAATGACCAACCAATGACCAACTCTTGATTTTTGTCTCAGGTCATGATCTCGTGGTTCGTGGGTTCAAGCACCACAATGGGCTCTTTGCTAACAGTGTGGAGCCTGCTTGGGATTTTCTGTCTCTCTGCCCCTCCCCTGCTTACTCTCTCTCTCTCTCTCAAAATAAATAAATAAATACTAAAAAAAAAAAAAAAAGAACTATGAAAGTGACTAAATTGTATAGGACTTAATCCACATACATCCACAAATGAATACAAGTCAACAAATACAAGTAAAACTGGGTAAATATGAATGAGACTGGTGGATTATATCAGGGTCAATATCCTGATTGTCATATTGCACAACAGTTTTGCAAAATGTTACCACTGGAGAAAGCTAGGCAAAGTATACAAGAGATCTCTGTATGTTATTTTTTTTTTAATTAAAAAAATTATTTATTTATTTTGAGAGAGAGAGAGAGAGAGAGAGAGTGGGGAAGGGACAGAGAGAGGGGGAGAAAGAAAATCCCAGCACAGAGCTCAACGCAAGGCTGAAACTCACAAACCAAGAGATCATGACCTGAGCCAAAGTCTGACACTTAGCCCACTTAGCCACCCAGGTGTTCCACTCTGTATTATAATTTCTTATAACTGCAAATAAATCTACAATTATCTCAATTTTTAAAATTGGGGAAAAAAATTCTCAGCAGTAAATGAAAAGCCCTTCTAAAGATGGCCCAAAGGGGGCGCCTGAGTGGCTCAGTCAGTTAAGTGTCTGACATCAGCTCAGGTCATGAGCTCCAGGATCACAAGTTCCATCCCCGCATTGGGCTCTCTGCTGTCAGCATGGAGCCTGCTTCTGATCCTCTGTCACCCCCTCTCTCTGCCCCTCCCCTGCTTGCACCCACTCTCTCTTTGAAAAATAAACATTTTAAAATAAATAAATAAAATAAAGATGACCCAAAGCTCAGGAGCCATAAAATACTTGACATGTTCAATTACATAAAAATAAAAATGTCTGACAAATAAAATTAAAAAAAAAAAACAAAAATAAAATGTCTGCAAGGCAACAAACATAATAAAGGACAAAAAGACAAACTAGCAAAAATATATGCAATATATATATATCAAAGACAAAGAACTAATTTCTTTTACATATAAAAAATACTTAGACATCAATAGGCACCCAACCACCCAAAAGAAAAATTGCAAAAAACAAAACAAAAAACCCCAAAAAAACACAGCACAAGAAATTCAAATAGTTCTTAAAGTAATGAAATTACTTTTATTCTCATTCATAATAAAAACACAGATTAAAACTATTTATTCCTCCTCTGGCAATGATGAAAAAGTTTTACATGTACTCTGAAAATTTTATGGATAGTCATTTCATCTGTTGTTGGAGTGGGGGGAATATAAATTTGTTAGAGGTCTCTATACAGGGCTACTTAGCAGTATCTACCAAAATTAGAAAAACATATATTGTTTTGACCCCACAGTTCCATGTTTAGCAATTTATATTACAGTTGAACTTCTATGTAAAAATAATACTGTACATACAAGGAATATAAGCCTAAATGTCCATCAAAAGTGATACAGTTAAATAAATCAGGGTATAACCACAATGAAATACACTGAAAAAGAGTAAGACTCATGAAAATATTAAGCTAAATGAAAGAATCCAGAGGTACCTGGCTGGCCCAATAGGAAGAGCTGTAACCCTTTTTTGTTTTGTTTTGTTTTTGTTTTTTTGGAAGGCAGGAGGTTTATTTTACACCAGAGGGGCTCAGAGGAGATCACTCTCCAAGGTCTGAGCTGGAAGAGCTGTAACTCTTAATCTCAGGGTCATGGGTTCGAGCCCCATGTTGGGTGTAGAAATTACTTAAATAAAACTTTTTAAAAATTAAACAAAATAGGGGCGCCTGGGTGGCGCAGTTGGTTAAGCATCCGACTTCAGCCAGGTCACGATCTCACGGTCCGTGAGTTCGAGCCCCGCGTCAGGCTCTGGGCTGATGGCTCAGAGCCTGGAGCCTGTTTCCCATTCTGTGTCTCCCTCTCTCTCTGCCCCTCCCCCGTTCATGCTGTCTCTCTCTGTCCCAAAAATAAATTAAAAAACGTTGAAAAAAAAAATAAAATAAATTTAAAAAAAAAAAAAAAAAAAAATTAAACAAAATAAATAAAAAAGAATCCTGTCACAAAAGACATGTTGTATCATTCCATTTATATAAAATGTCCAGAACAGACACACCTATCAAGACAAGAAAGTGGATTAGTGGTTGCCAGGGCTGAAACGTAAGGGAGAAGAATAGGGATTGACCGCTAATGGTAAAGGGTTTATTTTAGGAGGGGACAAAATAATCTGAAATTAGATTATGGTGATGGTTGGTTGCATAACCCTGAATGTATAAAAAAGCCATTGAACTGTACATCTGATAATGGTGAATTGTATGATAATGTCAATGATATCTCAATAAAGCTGTTTTTAAAAAATGAAAAAACTCATGAAAGGACCTCTAAAATACACTGTTCATTGAAAATCCAAGGTACAGAATAGTGAGAATAATTTATCATCTATTAAAAGACATATAACTGTAAATGCATAAATTATTCCTGGAAAGATAAATAAGAAACTGATAACAGCAGTTATCTTGGTAGGGAAGGGAACGGTAGTATCTGGGTGGCCTATGGGACCAAGGTGGGAGAAGATTTACTTTTCATCATATACCCTAAATTCTGTACCATGTGTATATGCTACCTATGAAAAAAAGAATTAAAGTAGTATTTGGTTTGTTTCCTCTGAAAAAATAGGTAGTTCTGACAACTTTTTAAAATATAACAAAAAATACAGCAGTAGCAACAAAAACGAATTTAACCTATATCTCATACCTTATAAAAAAGCAAACTCAAAACTGATCATACACTTAAAATTAAAAATGTAAAACTATAAAACTTTTAGAAGAAAATATATACGGAAAAAAAATCTTCATAACTTTGGGTCAGGACAGAGTTCTTACATGTAACACCAAAAGCATAATCCACAAAAGAAAGAAATTGAGGAGTGCCTGGTGGCTCAGTCGTTTAAGCGTATAACTTCGGCTCAGGTTGTGATCTCATGATTTGTGAGTTCCAGCCCCGCATTGGACTCTGCACTAATAGTGCGGAGCCTGTTTGGCATTCTCTCTCTCCCTCTTTCTCTGCCTCTCCCTACTCTCTCTCTCTCTCAAAATAAATAAACTTTGTGAAAAAAAAAGAAAGAAATTGATAAAGCGAACTTCACCAAAATGTAAACTCCTGCTCCATAAAAGAAAATAAAGACATGTCATACATGAAGAGAAAATATTGAAAATCACATATCTGACAAATAACTTGTATCCAGGTTATATAAAGAGCTCTCAAAATTCAACAAGAAAAGTAACAATGCAATTAAAAAATGGACAAAAGATCTGAACAGACCCTATGCCTTAAGAAGATATGCAGATGACAAACACATGAAAAGATATTCAATATCATTAGTCATCTGGGGAATGCAATGAGGGAAATGAATAACCATTAAATACTATTAGAATAATTTAAAATTTTTATTTTAAATTTTTTTTTTTAAGGTTTTATTTTTTTTTGAGACAGAGAGAGACAGAGCATGAACAGGGGAGGGGCAGAGAGAGAGGGAGACACAGAATTGGAAGCAGGCTCCAGGCTCTGAGCCATCAGCCCAGAGCCCGACGCGGGGCTCGAGCTCACGGACCGCGAGATCGTGACCTGAGCTGAAGTTGGAGGCTTAACCGACTGAGCCACCCAGGCGCCCCTTTAAAAATTTTAAAAATAGACAAGTGCTGAAGAGGATGTTGAGCAACTGAAATCATCATACATTTCTGTGTGAATGTAAAATGGTGCAATCTCTTTAGAAAACAGTTTACAGTTTCTTATAAAGTGAAGTATATATTTATCGTATGACCCAGAAATCCCACTCCTAAGGTATTTACTAAAGAAATGAAAACTTCTATTCACACAAAAATTGGTGTGTGAATGTTTACAGCAACATTATTAATAACTGTCCAAAACTGGAAAAATAGATTGTCCTTCAACTGGTGAATGGATAAACTATAAATATATATCTATATAACGGAGTACTACTCAGCAATAGTAAGAAAGAACTACAGACACATGCAACAACATGGATAATCAAATGCATATGCTAAGTGAAAGTGGCAAGACAAAAGGCTACTTACTATATGATTCCATTTATATGACACTCTGGAAAAGGCAAAGCTATATGGATGGAGAGAACAGATTAGTGGTTGCCAGTGGCTTGGAGTGGGTTAGGGTTTGACTATAAAGGAGCAGCACGAAGAAAATTCTGGGGATGGTGGAACTTTTAGGGAGCAGTGTTATGGTGCTTACATGAAAGTGTGCATTGTCACAACTCATAGAACTGCACTCCCAAAAGGGTGGGTTTTTTGGTATGTAAATTTAAAAGCAAAACATCATAACCATTCTGAAATGGTCAATGACTCCATTTCCAAATCACCTGTTTACTGACAACTTTCATCAAGTCCAATTGTGGATGATACTGACCAAGCACAATGCCATGAAGTGACTGTAAATAACCTAAATTCTGTTATGTAATATACCATGGTTGCCTTTGGGCTACTCAAATATCTAACTCTCACTTACTTGGAATGCCAAGAAATAGGGAAGTACTACTGTGTAAAAACAGAGGCATTAATTGTGGGACAGTTTGAGAGAACAATTGTAACAGTAAACCCTTACTAGCACCTACTATGTGGAAATCACATGCTACGGGATTTACGAAATTAAGTCCAGAAAGTCCATGTCCCAGTAATCTACAGTAAAACTTACTTCATAATTTTATCAAAACAAGATTGTGTGGCTGGGAGTTCAATTAAATACCAAGTCTCTCCTCCCTCCTCCTCACCAGTTACATTTAAACTATGGGTGACAGGCTGAGGATAACAGCCCTAGCTGCTTTTCCTTTTAACAGCTTGTGCCTCAAACAGAAATCCAGTTGCAACCCTATCATTGTACTATGAGGTTCTGATTTTTCAGAGGGTTAGGAGATGGGGGGAGGCGGTCACACCTTGTAGTAATTATAAGACCATGGCCTTTTCTAGACATCTGTTTCATTAGCAATTTTTTTTTGAAAGTAAGCTTCATGCCCAGCACAGAGTCCAACACAGAGCTTGAACTCATGACCCTGAGATCAAGACCTGAGCTGCGATCAAGTCAGACACTAAAAGACTGCACCACCCAGGCACCCCAACAGATATTTTTTTATATTTTATTTTGGGGGGCACCTGGCTGGCTCAGTTAGAAGAGCATGAAACTCGATGTTGGGGTTGTGAGTTCGAGCCCCACCTGGAGTGTAGAGATTACTTAAATAAAACTTAAAAAAAAAAAAAAAAAGTTTTCACAAGGGGTGCCTGGGTGGCTCCGTCGGTACAGCATCCGACTTTTGATTTCAGCTCAGGTCATGATCTCACGGTTTGTGGGTTCCAGCCCCATGCTGGAATCTGAGCTGACAGTGCGGAGCCTACTTCGAATTTGCTCTTTCTCTCCCTGTCCCTCCCCTGTTCTCTCTCTCTCTCCTTCTCTGAAAATAAACTTTATTTTTTTTTAAATTTTGTTTAATGGTTATTTATTTCTGAGACAGAGAGAGACAGAGCATGAGTGGGGGAGGGGCAGAGAGAGAGGGAGACACAGAATCTGAAGCAGGCTCCAGGCTCTGAGCACAGAGCCCGACACGGGGCTGGAACTCACAGACCGTGAGATCATGACTGAGCCGAAGTCAGAAGCTCAACCGACTGAGCCATCCAGGCACCCCAGAAAATAAACTTTAAAAAAAAGTTTTAAAAAATAGTTTAAGTAATCTCTACACCCAACATTGGGGCTCAGACTTACAACCCTGAGATCAAGAGTCGCATGTTCTTTGGACTGAACCAGTCCAAAATATATATACATATATGTATATATATATATATATATATTTTTTTTTTAAGTGAAGAGAATAGGGGAAGAACAGATTGTCTTTAAAACCCTTTCACTTCTGAAATGTTTAGGAATTATTTAAACCAAATAGTGGAGTAAAGGGGACTACCAGGCTGATGGCATAAAAGCCCTATCACTGTGGTACAGGACTTAAATGACTGGGTTTTCTGTTTCTTTCCTCATTGGCTTCTAGATGTATCTAAATGAGCTCAAATTTCCCAGCCTTAAAAAAAAAAAATCCATTAATTGCATTCTGTAAAACTTGAGAGGAACATTTCTTTCCATTAGTTTTTTTGACTAGTTTGATTCTGTTTAGGTGGTCTTGGCTTAACAGAAAGGCAATACAGTACAGTGGTCAAGGGACAGACTCTGGTGGCAATGTCTGGGTTCAAATACCAACTCTGCCACTTATTAATCAGCTTTACGTCCTTGAGCAAGTTATTCTAATCTCTTTATACCTCAGTTTCCTCATGTGAAAAATGCGGTTATTCATAAAGTATATCTCATGGGACTGTTGTGACAGTACATTGAATTTATGTATAGAAAGCACTTAGAAGAGTGCCTGGCACATGAAAAGTACAAATAAACATGTTTGCTAATATTATAATATATATGCTCCTCTCTTCTAAATCTTAGTTATAAAAATCAGTGCATTAAAGCTAAAGGTTTTCAACCATTGTAGTATGTGTTGGTGGCATCCTATAACCATTTTTATGACTTCAGATATTAAAAAAAAAAAAAAAAGTGGGGTTCCTGGGTGATCAGTCAGTTAAGCATCAGACTCTTGATTCTGGCTAGGGTCATGGTCTCAAGGTTTGGGAGTTCCTGCCCCACATTGGGATCTGTGCTGACACTGCAGAGCCTGCTTGGGATGGGATTTTCTCTCAAAATAAATAAATAAGCTTTGGAAAAAAAAAAAAAAAAAAACTTGGTCAAAAGGAGGCTGATGAGGGTCCTATGGCACAGGGAAGGCCCAAGTCAGGAGGGTTGGGTATCATACTACTTCTTCCACAGAGTTATAGGAGCTCCCTTTGACCAAATTTTCTACATCTATAATTAAGAGTGGGATCCGAATTCTTAAGTCCTTACACCTCTAACAATTAATGTAAGATTTTAGATTAAGTCCATATGTACAGATTTCAGTTTGTCTTCTGCCGCTGGCACACCTATTTCACAATACAGACTGATAAACACTGGTTGTGTATGTCTCCAAAGTATTTTGGGGCTTTCCATGAAGACCTCAGGTCAAAAGTAATACGTTCCATGTTCAGATCTTCTCTAACACAATGATTTTCTGATCAGGTACTTTGAAACACTATTATGATAATTCAATGCTAGAGCTACATATGAGTGAAATAAGTACCTTTTGCAAATGTAGATGAGAATGTTAACTCAAGAATAAATTGTCATTAATTAAACCATCAAGTATTTTGAAATGGTGTCATGGGAATGCTTTACTTCATAATTTGGGGTAAGTTTTGATCACTTGTATATAGTAGAGGCACTTGAAAATAGTATAAGCTAACCCTTTGGGGAAAAAAAACAGTAGTCTCAACTAAGTTAGCCCAATTTCCCTAATCATCTAGTTCATGTTGCAATTAATTGTAAAGTTAATCCGATTTAAGTCCTTGTTCTTCAAATTGGTCTTTTGTGGCCTCCTAAATTTAAAATTAAATATATCTTTCTCCATTGTAAGGAAAAGTTCTAATCAGGTCCCATTTTTAGATCTTGAATATCTATGCTTATTTAAAAACAAAGAAATTTAGCTCTCAAATACTACACTATATAAGTACCCTAGCAAGTTATAGTACTTGGTATTAATAGAAATCTTAAGGAGGAGGGGGTGCTTTCATTCAATATGTTTTGTTTAACTGTTACTTCTATTTTGTTGATGGGCAAACTGAGATATGGAAAGGAATTCACTTAGAAAAGTGGACAAAATTAGTCAAACACATACAAGGTTTGACTGGGGATGGGCCACTTAGTTCCATGTGTTTTCAGGCAAGGTACTTAAACTCTCTGAACCAATTTCCTTATCTGCACAATGGGACTGACAATATCTAACTTGTGGAGTTGTGAGAATTAAATAATATAACACTTGAAAGTGCTTACGGGGGCACCTGGGTGGCTCAGTCGGTTAAGCAGCCGACTTCGGCTCAGGTCATGATCTTGCGGTCCGTGAGTTCGAGCCCGGTGTCGGGCTCTGTGCTGACAGCTCAGAGCCTGGAGCCTGTTTCAGATTCTGTGTCTCCCTCTCTCTGACCCTCCCCCGTTCATGCTCTGTCTCTCTCTGTCTCAAAAATAAATAGACGTTAAAAAAATAATAATAATAAAAAAAGAAAGTGCTTACAATAGTGCCTGATTAATCTGTGTAGGTTTCAGTAAAAGATATTATTGAAGGGAAGTAACTGGTCCAGGTATCCCTGACATTCTTATCTAAAAGCAGCCATCTCCAATAAATGCTGATACTAAAAATATAGGATATAACTTATTTATCTGCAACTTTCTAAATGGCTTACTATATTGGGGTTGGGGGAGGGGGAGGAGAAGCGTTCCTTTAAAGGTTCCCTAAGTGGTGACATTCACTGTATTGATGTCAATACAGCCACAAGACTTGAAATAAAGTACTAAATTTGTAAAAATTTCCTTCTTGAGTTTGACGTTAAAGCAAAGATTCTAGAAGCATGTTTTCAAGGATATTATTAGCCAAGATCTCCTATTTGCTAGGCACAGCAGGGTACTATATCAAAATTATGATCGAATCAATCATTGCTTCATGTGATCCTAAGCCTTCTTTGGACCTCAGCCTCTTTACCTATAAAACAGGAGTTTTACAAAGATTATCTTTCTGGGCCATCCTGTCCTCCTATCTCTAACATTCTTTTATTTGAGATGCAGAGATCTGTGCTCAATCAGGGTTCAGTGGAATGGTATTTAAAGCACTTATCAAGTATATAACTGAGTTCAAACGGCTTCAACTTCACATCAGAGCTTTGTAAGAATGAAGCAGAAAACGAAGATGCTTGCATGTGGGCTTTCCTAGATAAAAGTATCTGACACAAGAAAAGCCTGCCAAAAGCCAAGCAGGCAGCGCGAAGGAAGGGTCGTCTTCCCCTGAATACATCCTTTACCACTCTGGATTCAGAGAATATGAGGAAAAAAACGGATCACTACATCTTTTCCAAACTCTCCCTTTCCTTTGGAGGCTGATCTCCCTGCAGCCATGGCCCCTTATACTCTCCGCTTTGGAGAGCTCGGGTTCTCACAGCCCTGTTCCTTCAGGTACTTCGGAGTCTCCAAGCCCTGATCCCGTCCCCACAGAAGCCCGTCTTCACTGCCCGCTGCCGTTCCTTCCAAACCCAAGTGGTCTCTGAGCGCTCCTGCCCCTCAGGAACCTAAGTCTTCGCTAATCTGTTTCTGAATCCTTAAGAGCCTGGGTCTTGACTGTCCCGCTTCTGTCTCTCAGGAGCCCAAGTCCTCATAGCTCCGCTTTTACCTTTCAGGAGCCCGTGTCTTCACGCCCCTTTCCATTCAGACCCTCTCCTCTTAAGAGTACGGGTCCTCATAATCCTGTTTCCCTTACATCGCTTTCCCTCAGGTGCCGGAGAACTCACATTCGTCCCGGTCCCTAAGTCCCGTCTATAGCCCCGGTCCCCACAGCCGCGTCTTCTCCGAGCCCGGAGCCCCTTAGTCCCGTCCCAACAGCCTGATTCCTCGCACAACCCGGTATCCTCCACAACATAGTTCTTCAAACACTGACCCACTGTGGGTCTGGGTCCTGACTCCCTCCTCCCGCTCTTCTTCCTCAACTGCCAGGGCCCAAGACTCACAGGCAGCAGCGTCTATCTCCCCATGATATGCGGAGACTGCCCCAGTGAAGCGTTCGTTTCAGCAGCCGGTCCGACTGCTCGGCCCTCCCCGAGTACTTCCGGCACCGCTCCCCGCCTCCAACCCGGAAACGCGCGGCTCTTCCGGCCGGCGGGCGCGCGCCTCGTTTACGCATGCGCAGACTGCTCTCTGACACGTGGTCGCGGTCCTAGGCTGTTTCTCTGCTCCGGCGGTTGGGGTTTTTCTTGCTTGTGGTTGGGTGGCAGCGTGGGCGAACTCGTTGCCTTCTACGCGTTGCGATCCCTGCTCTTGCTGTTTCTTTCAGTCTCCGCGTATCGTATACGCTAGCACGGCCGATAATTGACGCCCTTGGATGTCTTACAGGTCGCCATTTTTAGTTGATTTAGTTGCCTTTATGGTCGTATCTAGACAGATACCACTTGGGACCGAAGCACCCCGTGGATAATTCCGTTGAACTCTAACAAGGGAATTGGCAGCACAAGAGCGTGGAGACGAGAGACGGGTTGTACCTATGGATTGGCAAATAGTATTAATTGAGCACTTACTGTCATCAAGGAACTTTGCTAAGCCTCTTAACTCCGATACATCATTTAATCTTTTTAAAAATTATTTGTTTTGAAATGGGGGAGGGGCAGAGAGGGAGAGAGAGAATCCCAAGCAGACTGCACATGAAGCCTGACGCTGGGCTTGATCCCACCACCCCCAAATCAGGATTTGAACCAATATCAAGACTCAGATGCTCAATCGACTGAGCCACCCAGGTGCCCCTATATCACATAATCATTTAAATAAAACCCCTGAGAGGGGCGCCCTAGTGGCCTAGTGAGTTAAGTGTGGGACTCTTGATCTCTGGTTTTTATCTCGGTTTGGTGAGTTACAGACCCCACGTGGGGCTCCTCGCTTCTGATAACATGGAGCCTGCTTGGGATTGTCTCTCCCTCTCTCTGCCCCTTTCTTGCTCTCTCTCCCTCTCTCTCTCAAAATAAAATTAAAAAAAACAACTTTAAAATAAAATCGCTGAGAGATTAAGTAAGGTTCTAATAAGTGCAGTCTCAACTTGAACTCTCACTTAAAGCCTAATCCTGTCCTGTGTGTAACCATTAAACTGATGGTTTTAGTTTTTACATCACTTTGGGATAACATTTTTTACCTTATGCCAAGTGCTAGGCATGTAAGAGCCAGTCCCAACCAATGTGATGTTCACACTAAAATGAAGAACCTGCAGACACAAACGAATATACAAAGGGCCATGACAGCCCAAAGTGAGCCATAGTAACTGCCTGCAGAAATCAGGAAGAGGTGTCCCCCACCTATATTGGTGCAGTAACCTAACCTTTTTTTTTTTTTAAGCTTATTTAATTTACTTTTTAAGTTTATTTTTTAGTAATCTCTACATCCAGCACGGGGCTCAAACTCAACCCCTAGATCGAGAGTCACAGGCTCTTTGAGCCAGCCAGGTGCCCTCATTATCTTTACATCTTCTCATCCTTGGCCCACCAAACTCCCAATCACCTGCATTGCCACCAGATGCAAATTCTTAGATTCAAGGCCCCTTCACCATTAGGCTTCAAATGGCCTTCCTTAGCCTAATTTCCCTGCTACAGCTCTCTTCATTCTCCTAAGGATCTGGCACCCCTTTTTCCCTCCCACTCCATCTTTTTAAGACCAGTTTAAATGTACATTCACTCATTCAGCAAACAGTACTCGTTGTGTGCCAAGCTTTTTGCTAGGTCCTGGGTATATATGCTAGTAGATACGACAGATAATAAATATCCTTGTTCTGAGAGTTTACAATCTGGAGTGGGAAACAGACCATCAGAAAGTACACAAAAGTGTAAGAGAGAATACCAGATTTAACGAGCTGGGTGATCGAAAGTCCTGAGCGAAGGAAGCTTATTCAAGGACCAAGATGGCCAAGGTGGCTGGAATTTAATAAGTGATAGAGTGGCGGGTAGAGTTGGGAGAGGCAAGCAGGGCTCAGCTCAGGCAGGACTTTGTAGGCTATGGTGAGGACATGAGGTTTTATTTATTGTGCAATGGGAAGCCATTGGAATGTTGAGAGAGGGAGTGAAATAGCGATTTAATTTTTTAAATGTTTGTTTATTTTGGGGGCGCCTGGGTGGCTCAGTCGCTTGAGCATCCAACTTCGGCTCAGGTCATGATGTCATGGTCCGTGGGTTCGAGCCCGGCATTGGGCTCCGTGCTGACAGCTCAGAGCCTGGAGCCTGCTTTGGATTCTGTGTCTCCCTCTCTCTCTGTACCTCCTCCGCTCACACTTTGTCTCTCTCTCTGTCTCTCAAAAATAAACAAACATTAAAAAATTTAAAAATGAATGTTTATTTTTGAGAGGTGGGGGTTGGGGCAGAGAGAGGGATACAGAAAATCCGAAGCGGGCCCTCGCTGTCAGTGCAAAGCCAGGTTTAGGGCTCGAACCCACAAACTGTGAGATAATGACCTGAGCTGAAGTCGGACGCTCGACTGAGCCACCCAGGTGCCCCAAATAATGATTTGTTTTTAAGAGATGACTAGCAAATTGATTATAGGAGAAGCCCCCAACAAACACAACTGACAGTGCCCGTATCTAGGCTTCCACCTAGGTCTGCTTCCTATTATTGTGTAGGAGCTTTTTATGTGACTTCCTTCTCTTGCAGCTTCTAAATTGTAGAGGTCAGGTACCTATATATTATTAAAATATGTTAAGGTGCTCACTTCAGCAGCACATATACTAAAATTGGAACGACACAGAGAAGATTAGCATGTCCTCTGCACAAGGATGATACGCAAATTTGTGAAGCATTGAATATTTTTCCACTGAATTTGATCACTGAATTCAGCTTCTGAAACCAGTATTGCACTGCATATTAACTTACTAAAATTTAAATTAAAAATAAATAAAATATTTTAAGGAGAGTAAAATGCCTGACAGTCTACATTTTTGTTTTAAAATGTAGGGGAGCCTGGGTGGCTCAGTCAGTTAAGTATTGGACTCTTGATTTTGGCTCAGGTCATGATCCCAGGGTCGTGAGATTGAGCCCCTACTGGAGATTCTGATTTTCTCTCTCTCTCTCTCCCACACACACACACCCCACTCGAGCATTAACACACTCTCTCTAAAAAAAAAGGTAAAAACCGGGGCGCCTGGGTGGCGCAGTCGGTTAAGCGTCCGACTTCAGCCAGGTCACGATCTCGCGGTCCGTGAGTTCGAGCCCCGCGTCGGGCTCTGGGCTGATGGCTCGGAGCCTGGAGCCTGTTTCCGATTCTGTGTCTCCCTCTCTCTCTGCCCCTCCCCCGTTCATGCTCTGTCTCTCTCTGTCCCAAAAATAAATAAAAAAAAAATGTTAAAAAAAAAAAAAAAAAAAAGGTAAAAAAAAAAAAAAAAAATCTGTGTAGGGGCGCCTGGGTGGCTCAGTCAGTTGAGTATCCAACTTTGGCTCAGGTCGTGATCTCACACCTTGTGAGTTCCAGCCCCACATCGGGCTCTGTGCTGACAACTCGGAGCCTGGAGCCTGCTTCGGATTCTGTGTCCCTCTCTCATTCTGCCCCTTTCTCACTCATGCTCTCTCTCTCTCTCTCTCAAGAATAAATAAAACACTAAAAAAAAAAAAAAATCTATGTATATGTAGATAGGAAACAGTCTGGCAAGAGAAACACTAAACTGTTCATGGTAGTTTGGGGAAAACATTCTCACATTTCCGTACTGTTTCAGCATTTTTACAATTAGCACATACTGTTTTTATATTAAAACTGATGTGTGATTGATTCCATTTTTATGCCATTCTGGAAAAGGCAAAACTACAGGACCAGAGAAGAGCACTACTTACCAGGATTGGGATTAGGGGGAGAAGGTGACTACAAAAGGAGACAAAGGAGCTTTTGGGGGTGATAGAAATGTTTGATATTTGATTGACCTTGGTACCAGATACATGTCTATATGAGTTTCTTAAACCATATGATAAAAAAGGTATATTTATATATAAATTACATGTCAACAAACCTGACTTTAGAAAATGAAATATAGGGAGAAAATATAGAAAGCAAGGACAATTTTTTAAATAATTTATTTATTTTGAGAGAGAGACAGAGACAAACAGAACATGAGGTGGTGGTGGGGCACAGAGAGAAGGAGAGAGAATCCCAAGTAGGTTCCATGTTGTCAGCACAGAGCTGAGATTCCATCCCATGAGCCATGAGACCGTAACTTGAGCTGGAACCAAGAGTCAGATGTTTGACTGAGCCACCTAGGTGCCCTCAAAAGCAAGAACAATTTTAAAAATAATTTCAATTATACAAGTAATAAAATAGTTCATTATGCTTTTTAAAATAATTAGAATATTACAGGTAAATCTAAAGTCTTGGTGTCATGAGTCTCATCCTTCCCTCCTTCTCAGAGGTAATCACTGATGTGTGTTCTTGCAAATCTTTTTTAGAAAGTTAATAAAGTATGTGGCGTCAGAAAATATATAGCACTGGGTTTTTATGTGCACACGTGTATGCTCTTTGTTACAGTGATCATTTAATGTGGTACCCTATTCAACACCTTCACTCATTTTTTTATATCTGTTGATAAAGATCTACTTCAACCAATCCAAATGTATTGATTTTTTTTTCCCCTTCACGTTAATGGTCGTCATGCTGTACCTTATTCGGCAACTCTTGTCACTCAATTCTTTTTGGTGTCTAATTCACTCCTGGCAGCGCAGCAGATGGCGTTCCACTTTATGAACACACAACGCTCTGCTAATCCGTTAGCAGAAGAGTAGGTTCCTCCCAATTTTTCTCTTAATGGGAAGCTCTGTCTCCAGTGCTCGCCTGGTGGGGCCCCATCCGGGTCGATGGCTAGGGGTGGCACAAGTTTGTGCGTTTTCAATTTTAATAGGGTGGGATTCGTGTCTTCCGCAGACAGGTACCCAGAGCCGCCCAGAAGCGGATCTCCCGCGCAGCATACAACAGGTGCCACCCCATGCCTACTGCAGCTGGCGACATCTTCTCCCGCCCTCTCCTACAAACGCTCTTCCCTGCCACTCCCTCTGCGCCTGCCAGTCCCTTCCCAGCAAGCACCGCTCATATTTGCATATCAATTTACCTCCTTGCCTTTACTTCTATATAAAAACCAAAAGGGCAAATCATAAGTCTTTTTGTGAAGATTGCCCTCCGGGCCAGAATGTCTTGCAGTTCCTCCTTTCACGCTGAGAAACAAGAAATAGGAAATTGCTTCAGCTTTGTTTTCACCTTTAGCAAAAGAGGGATTCGCCAACGCTGCCACCCTGCTTTAGGTTCTGTTAAGGCAAAAAGGGCTTCTGTCGTGAGTGGCACACGTAGGGCAGCTCCATTGCTCTTCGTGCGGAATCGACATCAAGAGATTTCGGAAGCATAATTTTTTGGTACCCGGGCAGCTGGTGATCGTTGGTCCCGGCGCCCCTGTTTGAAGCAGTGCGTTAAGAAAGAATTTGCAAGTCTGGTTTTGCTTGTATGGCAATATCGTAATTTCGGGCGGTGTTTATTATCCCTTTTTTGAAGGGTCTAATGCAAGTATGTGAAATGGTAGCCATGGAAAAAAATCTCTACGCAGGTCTTTTCCTAGAAAGTCAATCAGTTACTGAAAAACGTCAAGGAGTTGTGATCGCTAGGGCGTATTCACGGCTGCGTTGGTTGTGGGAAAGCTGCTCTAGTGATTGCTGACGTAGGAAGAGCGGCTGTTTTCCGTATCACAGGTGAAGGAATTGAGGTTTAAGCCAAACAAGTTACAAGTTTACTTAAGAGTACTCTGAATTACACAGTGAGAATATCGGGCTTCCACCTAGGTACCTGTCTACAGGGGTGATTGAATCATCACACATAACTGATTTTGTAAAAAAATGTTCCCCCTTAACCAGGACAATATGATATGTATGCATATATCTATGCCTTTCTAAAGCTGAGTTAGGGCTGCTGGGTGGCTCAGTCGGTTAATCGTCCGGACTTCGGCTCAGGTCATGATCTTGCAGTACATGAATTTAGGCCCCGTTTCAGGTTCTGTGCTGACAGCTTTGATTCTGTGTCTCCCTCTCTCTCTGCCCCTCCCCTGTTCACACTCTCTCTGTCTCTGTCTCTCAGAAATAAATAAACATTAAAAAAAAATGCAGTATATGATACATCTAATACAAAAGACATGTTAGTCAACTGTTTTATAGTAAAGCTTCTAGTCAACAGAAGGCAATTTGGGAGGAGTCAAAAGTTTTACTGGGTGAGGAGTTATACTATTTTTTTTTTTTTTTTTTTTTTTTTACAGTGGGTAAATGGTGGGAGGGTGGCACCCTTAAGCTCTGCAATGTTCAAGGTCAACTGTAGTAGTGATAGATCCAGGGCCTGACTTGACAAGGCTTAGTGAGGGGAGAGAATAGCAAACTGAGTACTACTGTGCTGAATTTGGCTGGGAGGAGGAGATCTGGGAAAGCTTTCCTGAAGCAAAGACTTTGTAACTGAAACCTGAAGAAGCAATAGAAGACCCCCACACAAAGTTGTCGGGGGGAAGGGCTGTTTAGGCAGAGGCAAAGTCTTGAGGGTGGAGCCAATGTGCGGCAGACAGACCAAGAGCTGAAAGACCAGAAAGGCCAGTATGAAACCAGCCGGGTGGCAGCCTGAAGAGGCCACTGACTTCTGGTCTCACAGGCCTTGGATGTTCCTTTGCAGTACTTTTTTTTTTTTTTTTTTTTTTTTTTTTTTTAAATAAAGCATAAGGGATGAAGAGTTATCTCCACCATGTATCAGCACACTTTTTCTGTAAAGAGGCCAGATGGTGTATATTTTAGGTTTTGTGGTCATATGGTATCTACTAGCCACTCAACTCTGCTGTTGCAAAACAGTAAGAGACAATATACAAACAAGGGAGTGTAGCTGTGTTCCAATAAAGTTTTACCTACAGACACTGAAATTGGAATTTCATATAATTTTCGCATGTCATGAAATAGTATTATTTTGATTTATTTTTAAAATCCTGCGAGCCATTTAAAAATGTGAAAACCAGGGGTGCCTGGGTGGCTCAGTCGGTTGATTATCTGACCTCGGCTCAGGTCATGATCTCATGGTTCATGAGTTCGAGCCCCGCATCGGGCTCTGTGCTGACAGTTCAGAGCCTGGAACCTGCTTTGGATTCTCTCTCTCTGCCCCTCCCCTGCTTGTGCTCTGTCTCTCAAAAATAAATAAGCATTAAAAAAAAATGATTAAAAAAAATGTGAAAACCAGAGGTGCCTGGGTGGCTCAATTGGTTAAGCGTCTGACTTCTGCTCAGGTCATGATCTCAATGGTTGGTGAGTTTGAGCCCTGAATCAGGCTCGCTGCTGTCAGCACAGAGTCTGCTTCGGCTCCTCTGTCCCCTCTTTCTATGTTCCTCACCTGTATACGTTCTCTCAAAAATAAATAAACATTTAAAAAATAAGTAGTGTGAAAACCATTCTTTTTTTCTTTAATGTTTATTTTTGAGAGAGAGAGAGAGGGAGAGTGTGAGTAGTGGAGGGGCAGAGAGAGAGGGAGAAACAGAATCCAAAGCAGGTTCCAGGCTCCAAGCTGTCAGCACAGAGCCAGACCTAGGGCTCAAACTCACGAACTGACCCGGGAGATCATAACCTGAGCCGAAGCTGGATGGCTTAACCAACTGAGCCACCCAGGCATCTCATGTGAAAACCATTCTTTGAGCTGTAGTTCACTGGCCCCTGGCCTACATATTCAAGAGCAGTAAGAACTCAAACCAACTAAGGGATAGCCACAAACTGAATACCATTTACTCATTAAAATGTTGCATAGAGGGGCACCTGACTAGCTTGTCAACAGAGCATGTGACCCTTGATCTTGGGGTCACAAGTTCAAGCCCCATGTTGGGCGTGGAGCTTACTTAAAAAATAATGAATAATAATAAAAATAAAATGTTGCATAGGAATATTTATGATAATGGTTCACCTCTATGGTGTGCTTATCGAGTGCCAGTCCCTATATTAAGCACTTAGCATGCATTAACTCCTATTACTCATCATAGAAGCCAATGATGTAGGTAGTATTATTTTGCTCACTTTACAGATTAGAAAACAGAAACTCCAAGAGTCCCAGATCACATAGCGAGAAAATAGCAGAGTCAAAAGGTGAGCCCAGGTCTTCTGACAGGAATCAGGTCTCTGGCTGCCCAGAATGCCCCAGGAGAAAGTCAACTATAGTGGAATCTGTTAGGAAAGACTTATTGGGAAAGTGAAGCTTTTTCATTTTGCTCATCCATATTTCCCTCTATTCTTTTCTTCTTCTTCTTCTTTTTTTTTTTTTTTTAGTTTTATTTATTTAAATAATCTCTACACCCAATGTGGGGCTCAAACTCATAACCCCAATATCAAGAGTAACACACTCTTCTGACTGGGCCAGCCAGGCACCCCCATTTTTTCCCTATTTTCTATGAAAATATGGGATATATGAAAAAGTTAGATAATGGAGACACATAGTCACTGGAATACAAATGATGACAAAATCAGTCCCAGAAGACCACATTTTATATGATTCCTTTTATGTAAAATGTCCAGACAAGGCAAATCTATAGAGACAGAAAGCAGAAGAAAGCAGGTTAGTGGCTGCCTGGAGCTGGAGGTGGGAGGACCTTTATTTATTTACATTTGCAATATGAAATAGAAGCTGGGTGCGAACACACACACTCACACCAGCCTGGGGAGGGGGAGCTGGGACAAGGTCACTTGGCAGCTGGGCTGGACCCCAAACCCTTGGGCATAGGAAGGGGACCCCAGCCAGACCCCTGCCATTCCCCCACCTTGGGGTCTGTGGGAGGTACAGGGGGGTCTCAGTGAGTGCATCAGGGCCCCAAGTGAATGTCACCAGAGAGACCCCCTGGGACAGGGACTGCCAGTTCCCACAGAGCCAGCAGGACCAGGTAGAGGGTCCTCTAGCTCCCAGCCTAGGTCAAAGTGCAGGGTCCAGGGCAAGAGTCTGGACAAAGGCATGGCCCCCACTTGGGCCCTCCCCCAAAGTGGACCTGAGCTCAGTGTGGGTGTGGGCATTTACACCGGTGGCTGGGCCATGGTGGGTGGGGAGCGTGGGCATGCCCTACAAATGGGCATGAGAGATCTTTTGGGGGTGAAGGAAATGTCCTAAAAATACACTATGGTCACAGTCGTACACTTCTATAAATTTATTAAAAATCATTGAGTTGTACGTTTAAAATGGGTAAGTTTTGTGGTATGTAAATTATACTTGAATAAGGATGTTAAAAAAAAAAAATTCAAGGGCTAAAAGGAGAATATACACAGCTAGGAGCCTGAGCTGTAATCAGTTTATGGAATAAGTTCTCTAATTTAGAAACTTGACCTTAGTGGATTTCCTGCATGCTGAGTTTCTGTGTGTTAGCTGATTATGTCACTACCCTCCTCACTTAAGACCCTTCCGTGGCGCCTAACTAGTTTGGTTTAACATCCTGTAAGTCTCTGTGACTCACCATCCTCTTCGTTCTCAGGGCTCCAGCCACACTGGTCTTCTCTGTGTATCTCTGAAGCCACTACTCTCTCCTCGCCTCAGGGCCTCCAGAAAGTTCTTCCTCCTAGCTGGAAATGTTCTTTCTCAACAGGTTCTCCCCCTTTCCCATCATGGCTACTTCTTCTTTATTCTTTACATCTCATCTCTAATGTTACTTCCTCAGAGAGGCCTTCCTTGACCTCCCCACCCCTCACTAGGTTAGCTCCCTCACACTCTGTTACACTCTTTCATGGCACCATCTACTTCGCAGCAGAACATCATAATTGTTATTAATGCATTTACACTTGATGTAAAGTTAGTTGCTCAATATTTATATTCCCCAGCCAGAATGTCACCTGTGTGAGGGCATGGAACCTGTGTCTTATATATCACTTGCATCCTTGGTGTCTGATGTAGTACCTGGCACTTAGTAGGCATTCAATACATTTGTAGAGCTCTTCATATGTCATGAAGTACTTATGTACATACATTTGCTATTTTTTTTATTTAAAAAAATTTATTTTAACGTTTATTCATTTTTGACACAGAGAGAGACAGAGCATGAATGGGGGAACGTCAGAGAGAGAGGGAGACACAGAATCTGAAACAGGCTCCAGGCTCTGAGCTGTCAGCACAGAGCCCGACGCGGGGCTCGAACTCACGGACCGCGAGATCATGACCTGAGCCGGAGTGGGACGCCCAACTGACTGAGCCACCCAGGCGCCACATTGCTGCTATTTATTAAGCACCTGCTATGTCCAAGCATATGGGTGTAGCAAGACAGTGTGCTCCTGTCCATTCTCAGAAGTAGGACAACAGTCTTCCCATTTATAGGTAGTCTAAGTTTACACAACTTGTAAGGAAGTTGCCTTCTGTAACTAAAATGGAACTCCTACTCAGGTCATAGACTCCCAACAGGATGGGTTTACTCCAGGGGGTGGGGGGGGGCAGGGAGGTGGTTCAGGGAAATTGATTTCGAGGGGCCGTGAAGCTTTGGCATTTTAAGGGTGGAGGGGAAGAGAGTGTCAATTTGTCAGAAGATAAGAGGAAGTTTCTAACCTTCAGGTAGGCAGATAGAAGTATGGCTCCTCTCTCAAAACTGACCAAATCTGGGGGCGCCTGGCTGGCTCAGTTGGTAGAGCATGCCACTCTTGATCTCAGGGTCATGAGTTTAAGTCTCATGTTGGGCACAGACCTTACTTAAAAAAACAAAACCAAAAACAGCCAAAAAGGTCCCTGAGCTCCCCTAGGTTGGGATAAGTGACCACTGAAAAGAAAGGATGGTCACATAAAAATTGTGTTTCTATACACTACTAATCCAAAAAGGAAATTAAGAAAACAATTCAATTTATAATAACATCAAAAAATAAAATACTTAGGAATAACATTAACCAAGGAGGTAAAACTAAACCAAGGATGAGTGTAACTTGTACACTGAAAAATACAAAACACTGCTGAGAGAAATTAAAGAAGACATACATAAATGGAAACACATCCCATGTTCATGGGCTGGAAGACTTAATATTATTGTTGAGATGTCAATACTAGCCAAACCGATCTGTGGATTCAATACAATCCCTATAAAAATCCTAACACGTTTTTTGCAGAAATAGAAAACCCATCCTAAAATTCAGATGGAATCTCGAGACCCCTAATAGCCAAAATGTTTTTGTATTTTGTATCTTTTGTATCTTTTACAAAATACTGTTTGTAAAAGAACAAAGTTGGAAGAATACACTTCCTGATTTCAAAACTTCCTACAAAGCTATAGTAAGTAAAACAGTGTGGTATTGATATAAAGACAGACATATAATCCAGTGGAAAAGAATAGAGAATCCTTGTATCAAATCCTGGTATTAAACAATTAAAAACATTTTTTTTAATGTTTATTTTAGTTTTGAGAGAGAGAGACAGAGCATGAGCAGGGGAGGGGCAGAGAGAGAGACACACAGAATCGGAAGCAGGCTCCAGGCTCTGAGCTGTCAGCACAGAGCCCAATGTGGGGCTCAAACTCACAGACCATGAGATCATGACCTGTCTGATGTCAGATGCTTAACCAACTGAGTCACCCAGGTGCCCCTGAAAGCAGAGTTTCGAAGATAATTTTGTGCACCCATATTCATAGCAGCATTATTCACAATAGCCAAAAAGTAGAAACAATCCAAATGCCCATCAGAGGATAAATGGAAGAACAAAATGAATAAATATCCATGTCATGGAACATTACTTGGCCATTAAAAAGAATGAAGTACTGATACATGTTAGAACGTGGATGAACTTTGAGGACATTCTGCTAAGGGAAATAAGGCAGACTCACAAGGACAAATACCATGTTTTGATACCTAGAATGGTCAGATTCATAACATAGGAGAGTGGTTACTAGGCACTGAAGGGGGGTGGTATGGGAAGTTACTGTGTAGTGGGCATTGAGTTCCAGCTGAGGATGATGACAAAGTTCTGGAGATGGACAGTGGTGATGGTTGCACAACCATGTCAATGTGATTAGTGCCATTCAAGTGCACGCTGAAAGTGGTTAAAATGCTACATTTTCTGTTATATCTATTTTGCCACAATTTATTTTTTAATGTAAATTTAATTTTATTATTATTATTATCTTAAATATTTTAAGTAATCTCCACACCCAATGTCGGGCTTGAACTTACAACCCCGAGACCAAGAATCATGTGCTTTACCAACTGAGCTAGCCAGGCGCCCCTACCATAATGTTAAAAATTAAAAATTAAAAAATTAAGATTATAAAATTTTAAAGAAAAGAGAAGATGGTGAAGAGCAAGGTTTTGGGTGTGCCTAAGATATCTCCAGCACTGGGACTGGAAGCTGGTCACCAGCTCAGGGAGGTTGCCCTAAGTCGGCAAAACTGTGTGTATGCCAAGTGCCTGGTATACAGCACGTGCTCATAAGTGTAGCTACTGATGGTCCCCATCACAAATGAGAAGACTGAGGCCCAGAGAGGTCCTGTAGCCAATGGAGGCAGCTGACAGGACTCTGAGTTCTGTAAGGCAGGGAGGTGGTGCCAGTTGGAATATTAATAGTAATACTAGCGGGGCGCCTGGGTGGCGCAGTCGGTTAAGCGTCCGACTTCAGCCAGGTCACGATCTCGCGGTCCGTGAGTTCGAGCCCCGCGTCGGGCTCTGGGCTGATGGCTCGGAGCCTGGAGCCTGTTTCCGATTCTGTGTCTCCCTCTCTCTCTGCCCCTCCCCCGTTCATGCTCTGTCTCTCTCTGTCCCAAAAATAAATAAAAAACGTTGAAAAAAAAAATTAAAAAAAAAAATAGTAATACTAGCTGGTATTTCTTGAGTACTTACTACATTCCAGACGTTATTCTTAGTCTTTTTGTGAGTATGGATTCTTCATTTACTCTTCACAACTCCTCTGTGAGTGAGGTCCCATTACTATCTCCCTTTTTCAGATGAAGAATCTGACGCTGAGACAGAGACCGATCCAAGTTCACAGAGCCAGCATACCTTGATCTTGTCCACTCTGACTCCAAAAACAGAAACCCAGCCTTTTGGTTTGGTACTGGTGGTAGACAGTGGCTGAAGGGGTTTCTGGGGTGGGGGAGTAGGTGATTCACTTGACCAAATCTAGTTTCAACCCAGATTTTTTTTTTTCTGGTTCCTTTTTCTTTCTTTTTTGCACCCACTGGCAGGACTTCCTCCTTTTCTCTCTTTGCCTCTTTTTCTGATTCACTCCCCATCTGTTAGTGGGTTCTGGCTTCTGCGAATGTGATGCAGAAGATAGGGTAAGCTGTGGGGGAGGGGAAGTAGATACAAAAGGGTAGGCAGTCCTTAATAAACAAATATTTAAAAAAAATTTTTCAATGTTTATTTATTTTTGAGAGAGAGGAGAGAGAAACAGGGAGACAGACACAGATGCATGCTCCAGGATCTGAGCTGTCAGCACAGATGTGGGGCTCGAACTCACAAACCTCGAGATCATGACCTGAGCCAAAGTTGGATGCTTAACCGACTGAGTCACCCAGGGGCCCCAACAAATATGTTTTGAGAGCTATCTGGTACCAGGCAATGTTCTAGAGGCTGAATAAAACAGACTTTGTCTCCTCCTTCAAGGAGATTCCATTACAGGGTTTATATGCATGTGAGTGACAGGTTAGGGCTAGAGAGGAGGGATAGGGTAGAAAAGGAAGTGAGAGAGGGGAAGGAGAGTGGATACAGACAAGGAAGATGTGCCTGGTGTCAGTAAGGGCTATAAAGGGGACGTGAGAGTGACTGGGGAGCAGACACAACTGGAGACAGTGAGGACAGGGCAGGCCTGGCTCAGCGGAGATGAGACCTGGAGCACAGAAAGGAGCCAGCTGAAGATGTGGGAGAAGAGCATTCTAGGATTCTGTGGGGAAACAGCACGGGCAAAGGTTATGAAACCCGTGTGTCAGAGGCACTTGAGGAAGGCCAATGAAGCTGGAGCAGGGTGACAGAGAGAAAAGGAGTCAAGCGGAGATCCCAGAGCCAGTTCATGAATGGTCTTGTAGACCATGATGAGGAGTTCAAGGTTAATTCTAAGGGGAAGAGAGGCCATTGGAGTAGTAAACAGTGAAGGCTGGGAGGCAGCATGGCAGGAAGTGGGGAGACCAATCAGGAGGTTCTGGCTGTAAGGCAGCAGAGGCAGGTGATGATGGTGGTGTGGACCAGGTGGGGTTCAGAGAGGAGGCGGTATCAGAGGGGTCTCTGGGAGGCGACTGAGTGATGGAAGTATCATTCTCTGAGGTGGAGGAGGTAAGAGGTGGGGGAAGGGAGGATCTAAGGTGAGATAGGGTAGAAATGAGTCAGGGTGGACATGCTGACTTTGCAGTCAGGCAGTTGGAGGCACTGTTCCAGGCTGGAAGCGGATGCCTGGGAGGCGAGACCAGACACTGCTACCTGGGACCCACAGGCCACACCTCTTTACAGATGGACAATGTAGAGCCCAGAAGAGGTCTGACATTTGGTTTTGTTTTCATTTTTTTTGAAATTGGTTATTGACACTTACATATCCAGAGACATCAAATAAAACTTAGGATTTCTACCTCCTCTTCCAAATTGGGCAAGCCACACTGGGTCCACATTCTGGTTCCACGGCAGACTGGTAGAGGAGCTGCTGCCCCTCCAGATCGGGCACAAACTCTCCAGCTGGTCCACCCCCAGCTTGCCTGCTCAACGTCTGGTCCTGGTGGCACTGATTTCAACCTCTGGTATGGGTAGGAGGTGACACCAGAGAAGGGGAAAAAGTTGTCCTGGCACACAGCCTGGACTTTGGATGGATTCACTGGAAGTGGCAGCTTTCCTGTGTCTCAGCCTCGCAATGCCAACTAATTTCACTGAGCCTGTCTTGCCTCTTCTGAAACATGGGGCTAACACTCGCTACCTAGAATTTCATCTCTGGGAAAGCTCCTAGCACATTGGCAGACACAGAGAAGGGGCTCAAGCAGTGTTTGCTCCTTTCAATCTGATGAGCAACTAGTCTCAGGAAATCAGAATGGCTGGGTCATAGCATAGGCTGAGGTAAAAAGTCCAGATTCTGGAGATGCTGAGTGGCTCAGTCCATTAAGCGTCTGACTTTTGATTTCAGCTCAGATATGATCTTGCAGTTGGTGGGTTCCAGACCCATGCTGGGCTCTGTGCTGACAGCGTGGAGTCTGCTTAGGATTCTCTCTCTCTCTCTCTGTCCTCCCCCAGCTCTCTCTTGAAAATAAATAAATAGGGGCGCCTGGGTGGCTCAGTCGGTTGAGCGTCCGACTTCAGCTCAGGTCATGATCTCACGGTCTGTGAGTTCAAGCCCCGCGTCAGGCTCTGGGCTGACGGCTCAGAGCCTGGAGCCTGCTTCCGATTCTGTGTCTCCCTCTCTCTCTGCCCCTCCCCCATTCATGCTCTGTCTCTCTCTGTCTCAAAAATAAATAAACATTAAAAAAAAAAAGAAAATAAATAAATAAACATTAAAGAAAAACAAAAGTCCAGATTCTGGCTCTACCACTTACCAACTATGCAACCTTAGTTGTCCTATTTGTAAGATGGGGACACTACTCTTACCTACCTTCTGGGAATTAAACAAGTTAATACAAAGTGTTTAAAATGGCATGGCACTCAGCAAGGATTAGATTGGTTCTTACACCTGGATGGCCATTAGAGTCTTCTAGGGACATTTAAAAAAATATTTGGGGCACCTGGGTGGCTCAGTAGGTTGAGCGTCTGTCCGACTTTGGCTCAGGTCATGACTTCACGGTTCATGGGTTCAAGCCCCACGTTGGGCTCTGTGACGACGGCTCGGAGCCTGGAGCCTGCTTGGGATTCTGTGCCTCCCTCTCCCTCTCTGCCCCTCCCCAGCTCGTGCTCTTTCTCTCAAAAATAATAAACTCAAAAAACATTTTTTAAATAAAAAATATTCATATCTGGGCTCTATCCTCGGAGATCTCATCTGAATTCATGTGGGGTGGGGCCCTGGTACGGGTATTTTATAAAATCTCCACAAGTGATTCTACATGCAGCCAAGAATAGGAGCTCTACAGTAGAGAGATAATTAAGAGCATGGGCTCTGCAGCACAATTGCCTATGTTCAAATCCAACCAAGCCATTAAATAGATGTATAAATGTGGGCAAGTTCTTAACCTCTCATGTTAAACTGGGTTAATAAAAGGACCTGGGAGGTTGTATAGACCTTAAGTGCTTAGAGCAGTGTGTGGCAGCTAGCAAGCCCTTGGCAGGCCTGGACATCAGCACTCCTCAGTTGCCCTGCTATTTCCAAAATGAGTGCAAACACCGCAGGCCTATGTCCAGCTCACACTCATGGTCTCCCCACCCGGGCCTGGATACCTTGAACATCCCTCTCCTAACCCTGTTAGCTGACCCTCCCCCTGCCAAATTATTTTTATTTTTGTCCCTTCTATTGTTCAGCCTTTTTTATTCCCCCCCAAATTAACAGAATTATCCCCCCAACAAAATTGTCTGCTGAAAAATCAGAGACACCCCCCCAAGGATGCTAGAGGGGAGGGCAGAGCTGAGTGGCCATTCAAGTGTCTCATATTAAAGAATAAGAAGAAGGAGAAGAAAAACCACCATCAATGTTTAGGAAATAATGTTTAGTGGGAGACAAAAGCACAACACGGAACTGTACATTGAAGATAATTCATCCAGGTAAAGAAAAAAAAAATACATAGAAAAAGATTGAAAGGAAATATGCTAGATGCTAAAGAAACACTTTTTTCTCTGCTTCTCCATCCTCTTATGTACGTTACAATTTTGTATAGTGAATGTGTAATTCATAGGAAAAACAACTAAGTGAAAAAATAAAAAAGGAAAGCCTTCACATGACTTTCTTTCCTCTTAAAAAAAATTATTTATTTATTTTGAGAGAGAGAGAGACAGCATGAGTGTGGGTGGGGCAGAGAGAGAGAAGGAGAGACAGAATCCCAAGCAGGCTCCATCCACACTGTCAGCACAGAGCCCAACACAGCACTTAAACTCACGAACCATGGCTGAAACCAAGAGTTGGACACTTAACCAACTAAGCCACCCAGGCACCCTTTCTTTCCTCTTAATCTTCTAATTGCCTTATGTCTTAGTTCCTATCAAAAATTTTTAATTTTCTTAAATTTTACTTATTTTTAAAAGATTTTAAATTTAAATCTTTTTAAAAGTAATCTCTACATCCAATGTGGGGCTTGAACTCACAATTCCAAGATCAAGAGTCACACACTCTTACCAACTGAGCCAGCTAGGCACCCCCTCTATCGAAAAATTTTAAAGAATGGTCTCCACTGGCTGGTTCTTTCATTTCTCCCATTGACTACTTGATCCACTACAATCTGGCCTCCTCCTTAACTCTGGAGGTGACTCCACCCGGGAAGGATCAGCAATGAACTCTTAATTGCCAAATCCAGGGGCTTTTCCTTTTTCTTTGCCAGAGCTTTGTGCAGTATCAGACATGATTGGTGCTGTCCCCTTTCTGTAAGCTCCCTGCCTGCCATCTGGGCTTCCTTTCTCCCCTTTGTCCACGGACCTAATTTTCTGACCACTTCTGGTTGGTCCCTGCAGATTCCTTTCAGCTTAATGTTCCCTAGGTTTGGACATCTAGCCCCCTACCTCTCTGCACACTCTTCTTGGGTGGCCTCATCCACTCTTGGCCTGTATGATCCCATTTACATGGCAGCTCCTATATCCCAGCCCTCGCCTCTTGCCTCGGGTAAGTCAATCCAAATTCCTTCTGAACACCTTCATTTGGATGTTCCTCAAACAACTCACACTGAACAAGTCCAAACCGACTCATCATTTCTACTCTCCCTCAACCCCAACCAACTCTTCCTGCTTTGTTCCTTCCCTGGAAGTCATCATTGTCTCATTCTTTCCCTCATTCTCCCCATGTCTAGTTGGTCACTAATACCTGTTGGTTCCAATTTGAAACTGTGTCTGGAACCCATCAGCTCCCTGCTGGTATGTTTTCGTCTGCCCTGCAGGAGGCCCCCTCCTTCCTGCCTGGATCATAGTAGTCTCCCTGAGATAGCTTCCATTTCCTGATCTTTCTCCTCCCCAGTCCATACCTTATAATTTTTCTGATTATTCATTCCTTCAGTCAGTCAACAAACACTTGCTATGCACAAACTCTGTTCCAAATACTATGAGGGGGGTAAATTATACAGATTGACCCAAAATAGGTAAATAATCTAGGGGATTTCTTTCTTTCTTCTTTAAAGATTTTATTTATTTTGTTATTTATTTATTTTTCGGAGAGAGAGAGCGCAAGCAGAGGGAGAAGTGGAGGGAGACGGTGAGGGAGAATCCCAAGCAGTCTCCATGCCCAGCTTGAGCCCTGCATGGGACTTGATCCCACAACCGCAAGATCATGACCTGAGCTGAAATCAAGAGTTGGACACAACCGACTGAGCCACCAAAGTGCCTCAAAGTGCCTAAAATCACAAGCCACCAAAGTGCCTAAAACCACAAAAGATTTTATTTTTTTTAAGTAATCTCCATACCCAACATGGGGCTCAAACTTACAACCCCAAGATCAAGAGTCACGTGCTCTGCTGAATGAGCCAGCCAGGCACCCCTCTAGGGGATTTCAAATTATGGGACTGCTACAAAAGTAAGCAGGGGGATTGAGAGAAAGTAGGGCATGGGGAGGGGAGTTCTCTCAGAGGTGGTCTTTGCCCTGGAATAGTCCCCCCAGATCAACATGACAGTTGTCCTGATGGAACTGGGGGCAGCGATGATAGAGAAGAATGTGGCTGGGACACAACTTCAGGTTGGCCTGTGAGGAATGAAGGATGAGAATGAGCTCTGGAGACCTGAAAGAGGCACTTTCCAGGTAGAGGGAAGAGCTAGTGATAGGGCCCTGAGAGAGTTCCCAGCACACAAAGGAGCCCAGGATGTCTGGTCTGGGGCACAGTGAGGGGTGGAAGGAGGAGGGCAGGAAGATCATGCCTGGGGGCCCTGGTTAGGGGACTTGGTGTTATTCTAAGTGGAATGGGAGGCTATTAAAGAGTTTTTGGCAAGGAAGTCACATTTGACTGTCTCTTCAAAAGATTACTCCCTCTAGGTGCATAGGGTGGAGTGTATCTGGGGTTGAGGTGGACAGTGTGGCTGAGACTGCAGTGGCCTGGTCAAGCCCTGTGGGCTGGGTTGGGTGTTAGCAGTGCAGTCGGAGAGAACATAAGCCTTCTTTGGGTCCCGAATACCTGCAGGCTGGCTTCGTACTCCTTATGACAACCATCTGGTTCTAGCCTCCCTCTTCAGCCCAGCTCCCATCATTTCTTGTCTTTGCACCTGCTGTACTTTTTGGAATGCTCTTCCTCACTTTCCCTTTGATGGACTAGTCATTCCTGAGGCCAGGCTCAAATACCCCCTCCTCTCTAAAGCTGTTCAGGAATTTTCCAGGGAGAGCTCTTTGAACTTTTTCAGTGCCTAGTTTGTATCTCTAGGATAACATCTAACACACTGTACTGTCTTGTATGTTTACAATTCTGTCTCTGAAGAAGGTGAACAAGAGCTTCTGGAAGGTAAGGATAGTTCAGTGAGTGTTCAATGGGTGTTCAATGCATGATCAAAAGATATAGATGGTCCCACTATGGAATAGTTCACATAGGTCCAGACTCCAGTCATGACCAGACCCCATTATATTCAAAATCATCTGATAATGTGTAAGTCCTTGATCATAAGAACAGATACCAATGTGGGCACTAAGTCTCCTTATTTTGATATTGGAAACAGCCCTGAGAGGTTGGCACAGTGGGAAAATCATCTCTATTTTACAGAAGAGTAAACCAAGGCTTAAGAGACGTGAGACTTGGGGCGCCTGGGTGGCTTAGTGGGTTGAGCATCTGACTCTTGATTTGGCTCAGGTCATGATCTCACCATTGGTGAGACTGAGCCCTGAGTGGGGCTCTGCACTGACAGAGTCTCTCTCTCCCTCTCTGCCCCTCCCCCACTCAGGCTCTCTGTCTTTCTCTCTCTCTCTCAAAATAAATAAATAAACGTTTTTTAAAAAAAGAGAGAGGTGAGACTTGGTCAACATCCCTGAGCCCCCAAATTCAGTTCTATCGTTGACCCCTGGGCATTCTTACCTGTCCTTGAATCAAGAACTTGTAAGACTTCCTGTCACCTCTTCCTGGTGGTGGAGGGGACATGACAGGAGGAGGCAAGATGGGGAATCAATTCTCCTACCCCCTTAAAAAAAAGTGCCCATACCCACCACCTCATTTGTTCCTAATAAGAGGAACCATCTCAGCGGTTACAACCATGGACTCTGGAGAAGGAAGGGCCTGAATTGAGACCCTGCCTATGCCATTTAAGGTTATGTGACCTTGAGGAATTAACTAATTCTCTTACCCCCCTGTTTTGTTTTATCTGTAAAACGGGAGTGAAAAGAAGCTACTTAGTAGGGTCGCTGGGAATATTATAGGAGACAAAAGCATCTTCCCCAACGCTTGGCCATATAGAAAGGTTTTAATACTTGCTAATTACTGTTACTGGCTCCTAGAAATTTCCTAAGCACTTTTCAAGTATCACCTCTTAACACTCACGACAACCTTATACCTTACGCGAAATGCAGGTTTGGAGCTGTTAATAATACCCCTAAAGAAGTTAAGACTTGAATCCATAACCTCACTACCAGGCAAGGCTTGGCAAATGCGTGGGTCAGAGAATGCAAGCAGCTTGCTCAAGGACTCGTGACCAGTTACTGACTCTATGCTCAACCAGATCTTTGATTCCGAATTGATAGTGGGGCATTACTTCTGAAGGTCTGTAATAAAACTGGATTTGGGGAGGTGAAATGGGCAGTCCTCCAGAGGAGTCGAGAGACCTGCCTTTGCCCCTGATTGCGGATGAGATGAACCTTTAATTTAGACCTCCTTTTCCTCACCTTGACGTTGGGGAAGAAGAGTTATTAGGGTCCCCAGAGCCCTTCCCAATACTGACTCTCCAGAGCAAAAGACCCCTTCTCAGGTAAAGGTTCATTCAAATTCCTCCGGCTGAGATTCATCCTCCGCGGGGCCCGCAATAAGGACGCGTCCCCTTTAAGGCGCCAGCTCGCCGGCGGCGGCGGCCGGAAGTGTTGAAGCTCGGCCTGGCGGCGGCGGTGGCAGTAGCGGCCGTGGCGGCCTCTGCGCATGCTCCGTCGCCCGCCCGCCCTGGCCGCTCGCCGCCCGCCCGCCCGACGGAGACGGTGAGGAGGGGGAGGGGTGGGCGCGCGGGCGCGGGCGCGGGGTGGGGTGGGGGCGGGGGGGCGGGCGCGGGGGCCGCGCGGCGGCCGGCGAGGGCGGGCGGGCGCGCAGGGGGCGGGGGGCTGCTGCCTCCGCGGGCGCCTCCCCACGCCCTGTGCGTGCCGCCGCCGCCGCCGGGGAGCGAGCGGACGTCGCGGCGCCGCGGGGGGGTGGGGGGACGCTGCCGCTGGGTCCGCCCGAGCAGCCGGGCCGCCCCCAGCGCGGCCGGCCGCGCCGCCCGGGCTCGGCCCCTGGCCGAGGGCGGCGGGCGCCGGCGAGCGGGGCGCTGGGGGGGCCCAGCGCCCCCGGACCGAGGGCCCCGGAAGTCCTAGGCTGAGGGGCCCAGAGGGGCCGGAGCGACTCCGGACTGAGAGGCCCGGACGCCCAGGACCCCGACGAGGGGTCCGGGGATCCCGGGGTATCCCTAGAGGCGGGGCCCGGGGAGCAGCTGGCCCTTGGATACAGAGCTTGGGAGGGGCCTGGGTCGCGCTTGGCCGGGGGTGGGGTGGGGGAGGTGGGGGGAAGTAGGGGGTGGGTACGAAAGGTGAAGGAAGCATGCACGCCCGCCCGGGAGGAGACCC